>NW_027271001.1:2107500-2707500 GCF_040938485.1 Diadema antillarum | reverse complement strand
AGAAGTAACAACACCTGAACTGACTACTCAGGCTGTTACTAGTCTAGCAGTAACAACAGTTGTTGTGACATCACCTGCTGTAACTACATCAGAAATGACCTCTCCTGCAACGACCTCACTAGCAGTCACTACACCTGCATTGACAACTCAGGCGGTAACATCACCAGCATCAACTACTGGAATAGTGACGACACCTGCAGTGACTTCTCCAGAAGTAACAACACCTGAACTGACTACTCAGGCGGTTACTAGTCCAGCAGTAACAACAGTTGTTGTGACATCACCTGCTGTAACTACATCAGAAATGACCACTCCTGCAACGACCACACTGGCAGTCACTACTCCTGCATTGACAACTCAGACGGTAACATCACCAGCATCAACTACTCGAATAGTGACGACACCTGCAGTGACTTCTCCAGAAGTAACAACACCTGAACTGACTACTCAGGCTGTTACTAGTCCAGCAGTAACAACAGTTGTTGTGACATCACCTGCTGTAACTACGTCAGAAATGACCACCCAAGCATTGACCACTCCTGCAACAACCACGCTGGTGGTCACTACACCAGCAGTGACAACTCAAGGAGTAACATCCCCTGTGCAGACAACTGAAGCAGTTTCTACACCAGCAATAACTACAGTCCTTGTGTCCACTCCTGCTATTTCTTCACCAGCAGTAACATCTCCAGCTGTGACTACATCCGAATTGACTACACCAACAACTTCAAGTACTCCAGCAATGACCACAGTAGCTGTTACCACGCCTGCAGTTACTTCTCCAGCAATTACTTCACCTGAAGTGACCACATCCCCAAAGTCAACAACAGGATACTTCTCCCCCTCTTCATCTCCCATTTCTTACATAACAACACAGGCAGTCAGCACAGAGTCTAGCACAGAAACACCTACACCTGCACTGACATCAAAGTTGTATCCCACCAGTGCAGCAACACCTACTATTCTAACAACTCCACCAAGCCAAACAGAGATTCTTGAGAATGGTTACACAACCACATTACCTATCTTTACCAGACCAGAGACGACTCCAGAAATGAGTACAGCTGCCTTGTCAACTGCTGCCATTACCACATCTGCCTTGACTACTCCCGAAGCAACAACACAGATTTTGACAACAAATGCAGTGTCAACAGAAGCAGTGACAGTTACAACACCAGTGGTAACAACACCATTAGTGAGTACTCCAGAAATGACAACAGTTGCTGTTACTTCACCGGCCATAACCACACCTGCAGTGACCACTCAAGCTGTGACTACACCTGCAATGACAACTCAGGAAGTGACTTCACCTGCAGTGACCACTCAAGTATTCACTACACCTGCCGTGACTTCGCCTGCAGCTACAACACCTGAACTGACCACTCAAGTAGTTACATCACCTGCAGTATCTACGGAGGCAGTGACTACGCCTGAATTGACCACTCAGGCTGTTACTAGTCCAGCAGTAACAACAATTGTTGTGACATCACCTGCTGTAACTACATCAGAAATGACCACTCCTGCAACGACCACACTGGCAGTCACTACACCTGCTTTGACAACTCAGGCGGTAACATCACCAGCATCAACTACTGGAATAGTGACGACACCTGCAGTGATTTCTCCAGAAGTAACAACACCTGAACTGACTACTCAGGCTGTTACTAGTCCAGCAGTAACAACAGTTGTTGTGACATCACCTGCTGTAACTACATCAGAAGTGACCACTGCTGCAACGACCACACTGGCAGTCACTACTCCTGCATTGACAACTCAGGCGGTAACATCACCAGCATCAACTACTCGAATAGTGACGACACCTGCAGTGACTTCTCCAGAAGTAACAACACCTGAACTGACTACTCAGGCTGTTACTAGTCCAGCACTAACAACAGTTGTTGTGACATCACCTGCTGTAACTACGTCAGAAATGACCACCCAAGCATTGACCACTCCTGCAACAACCACGCTGGTGGTCACTACACCAGCAGTGACAGCTCAAGCAGTAACATCCCCTGTGCAGACAACTGAAGCAGTTTCTACACCAGCAATAACTACAGTCCTTGTGTCCACTCCTGCTATTTCTTCGCCAGCAGTAACTTCTCCAGCTGTGACTACATCTGAATTGACTACACCAACAACTTCAAGTACTCCAGCAATGACCACAGTAGCTGTTACCACGCCTGCAGTTACTTCTCCAGCAATTACTTCACCTGAAGTGACCACATCCCCAAAGTCAACAACAGGATACTTCTCCCCCTCTTCATCTCCCATTTCTTACATAACAACACAGGCAGTCAGCACAGAGTCTAGCACAGAAACACCTACACCTGCACTGACATCAAAGTTGTATCCCACCAGTGCAGCAACACCTACTATTCTAACAACTCCACCAAGCCAAACAGAGATTCTTGAGAATGGTTACACAACCACCTTACCTATCTTTACCAGACCAGAGACAACTCCAGAAATGAGTACAGCTGCCTTGTCAACTCCCGCCATTACCACATCGGCTTTGACTACTCCCGAAGGAACAACACAAAGTTTGACAACAAATGCAATGTCAACAGAAGCAGTGACAATTACAACACAAGTGGTAACAACACCATTAGTGAGTACTCCAAAAATGACTACAGTTGTTGTTACTTCACCAGCCATAACGACACCTGCAGTGACCACTCAAGCTGTGACTACACCTGCAATGACGACTCAGGAAGTGACTTCACCTGCAGTGACCACTCAAGTAACTCAAGTAGTTACATCACCTGCAGTATCTACGGAGGCAGTGACTACACCTGAATTGACCACTCAGGCTGTTACTAGTCCAGCAGTAACAACAATTGTTGTGACATCACCTGCTGTAACTACATCAGAAATGACCACTCCTGCAATGACCACACTGGCAGTCACTACACCTGCATTGACAACTCAGGCGGTAACATCACCAGCATCAACTACTCGAATAGTGACAACAGCTGCAGTGACTTCTCCAGAAATAACAACACCTGAACTGACTACTCAGGCTGTTACTAGTCCAGCAGTAACAACAATTGTTGTGACATCACCTGTTGTAACTACATCAGAAATGACCACTCCTGCAACGACCACACTGGCAGTCACTACTCCTGCATTGACGACTCAGGCGGTAACATCACCAGCATCAACTACTCGAATGGTGATGTCACCTGCAGTGACTTCTCCAGAAGTAACAACACCTGAACTGACTACTCAGGCGGTTACTAGTCCAGCAGTAACAACAGTTGTTGTGACATCACCTGCTGTAACTACATCAGAAATGACCACTCCTGCAACGACCACACTGGCAGTCACTACTCCTGCATTGACAACTCAGACGGTAACATCACCAGCATCAACTACTCGAATAGTGACGACACCTGCAGTGACTTCTCCAGAAGTAACAACACCTGAACTGACTACTCAGGCTGTTACTAGTCCAGCAGTAACAACAGTTGTTGTGACATCACCTGCTGTAACTACGTCAGAAATGACCACCCAAGCATTGACCACTCCTGCAACAACCACGCTGGTGGTCACTACACCAGCAGTGACAACTCAAGCAGTAACATCCCCGGTGCAGACGACTGAAGCAGTTTCTATACCAGCAATAACCACAGTCCTTGTGTCCACTCCTGCTATTTCTTCACCAGCAGTAACATCTCCAGCTGTGACTACATCCGAATTGAGTACACCAACATCTTCAAGTACTCAAGCATTGACCACAGTGGCTGTTACCACACCTGCAGTTACTTCTCCAGCAATTACTTCACCTGAAGTGACCACATCCCCAAAGTCAACAACAGGATACTATTCCCCCTCTTCATCTCCCATTTCTTACATAACAACACAGGCAGTCAGCACAGAGTCTAGCACAGAAACACCTACACCTGCACTGACATCAAAGTTGTATCCCACCAGTGCAGCAACACCTACTATTCTAACAACTCCACCAAGCCAAACAGAGATTCTTGAGAATGGTTACACAACCACCTTACCTATCTTTACCAGACCAGAGACGACTCCAGAAATGAGTACAGCTGCCTTGTCAACTCCCGCCATTACCACATCTGCCTTGACTACTCCCGAAGCAACAACACAGATTCTGACAACAAATGCAGTGTCAACAGAAGCAGTGACAGTTACAACACCAGTGGTAACAACACCATTAGTGAGTACTCCAAAAATGACTACAGTTGTTGTTACTTCACCAGCCATAACGACACCTGCAGTGACCACTCAAGCTGTGACTACACCTCCAATGACGACTCAGGAAGTGACTTCACCTACAGTGACCACTCAAGTATTCACTTCACCTGCCGTGACTTCGCCTGCAGCTACAACACCTGAACTGACAACTCAAGTAGTTACATCTCCTGCAGTATCTACGGAGGCAGTGAGTAGACCTGAATTGACCACTCAGGCTGTTACTAGTCCAGCAGTAACAACAGTTGTTGTGACATCACCTGCTGTAACTACATCAGAAATGACCACTCCTGCAACGACCACACTGGCAGTCATTACACCTGCATTGACAACTCAGGCGGTAACATCACCAGCATCAACTACTGGAATAGTGACGACACCTGCAGTGACTTCTCCAGAAGTAACAACACCTGAACTGACTACTCAGGCTGTTACTAGTCCAGCAGTAACAACACTTGTTGTGACATCACCTGCTGTAACTACATCAGAAATGACAACTCCTGCAACGACCACACTGGCAGTCACTACTCCTGCATTGACAACTCAGGCGGTAACATCACCAGCATCAACTACTGGAATAGTGACGACACCTGCAGTGACTTCTCCAGAAGTAACAACACCTGAACTGACTACTCAGGCTGTTACTAGTCCAGCAGTAACAACACTTGTTGTGACATCACCTGCTGTAACTACATCAGAAATGACCACCCAAGCATTGACCACTCCTGCATCAACCACGCTGGTGGTCACTACACCAGCAGTGAAATGACCACCCAAGCATTGACCACTCCTGCATCAACCACGCTGGTGGTCACTACACCAGCAGTGACAACTCAAGCAGTAACATCCCCGGTGCAGACGACTGAAGCAGTTTCTATACCAGCAATAACTACAGTCCTTGTGTCCACTCCTGCTATTTCTTCACCAGCAGTAACATCTCCAGCTGTGACTACATCCGAATTGAGTACACCAACAACTTCAAGTACTCAAGCATTGACCACAGTAGCTGTTACCACACCTGCAGTTACTTCTCCACCAATTACTTCACCCGAAGTGACCACATCCCCAAAGTCAACAACAGGATACTATTCCCCCTCTTCCTCTCCCATTTCTTACATAACAACACAGGCAGTCAGCACAGAGTCTAGCACAGAAACACCTACACCTGCACTGACATCAAAGTTGTATCCCACCAGTGCAGCAACACCTACTATTCTAACAACTCCACCAAGCCAAACAGAGATTCTTGAGAATGGTTACACAACCACATTACCTATCTTTACCAGACCAGAGACGACTCCAGAAATGAGTACAGCTGCCTTGTCAACTGCTGCCACTACCACATCTGCCTTGACTACTCCCGAAGCAACAACACAGATTTTGACAACAAATGCAGTGTCAACAGAAGCAGTGACAGTTACAACACCAGTGGTAACAACACCATTAGTGAGTACTCCAGAAATGACAACAGTTGTTGTTACTTCACCGGCCATAACCACACCTGCAGTGACCACTCAAGCTGTGACTACACCTGTAATGACGACTCAGGAAGTGACTTCACCTGCAGTGACCACTCAAGTATTCACTACACCTGCCTTGACTTCGCCTGCAGCTACAACACCTGAACTGACCACTCAAGTAGTTACATCACCTGCAGTATCTACGGAGGCAGTGACTACACCTGAATTGACCACTCAGGCTGTTACTAGTCCAGCAGTAACAACAATTGTTGTGACATCACCTGCTGTAACTACATCAGAAATGACCACTCCTGCAACGACCACACTGGCAGTCACTACTCCTGCATTGACGACTCAGGCGGTAACATCACCAGCATCAACTACTCGAATGGTGACGACACCTGCATTGACTTCTCCAGAAGTAACAACACCTGAACTGACTACTCAGGCGGTCACTAGTCCAGCAGTAACAACAGTTGTTGTGACATCACCTGCTGTAACTACATCAGAAGTGACCACTCCTGCAACGACCACACTGGCAGTCACTACTCCTGCATTGACAACTCAGGCGGTAACATCACCAGCATCAACTGCTCGAATAGTGACGACACCTGCAGTGACTTCTCCAGAAGTAACAACACCTGAACTGACTACTCAGGCTGTTAGTAGTCCAGCAGTAACAACAGTTGTTGTGACATCACCTGCTGTAACTACCTCAGAAATGACCACCCAAGCATTGACCACTCCTGCAACAACCACGCTGGTGGTCACTACACCAGCAGTGACAACTCAAGGAGTAACATCCCCGGTGCAGACAACTGAAGCAGTTTCTACACCAGCAATAACTACAGTCCTTGTGTCCACTCCTGCTATTTCTTCACCAGCAGTAACATCTCCAGCTGTGACTACATCTGAATTGACTACACCAACAACTTCAAGTACTCCAGCAATGACCACAGTAGCTGTTACCACACCTGCAGTTACTTCTCCAGCAATTACTTCACCTGAAGTGACCACATCCCCAAAGTCAACAACAGGATACTTCTCCCCCTCTTCCTCTCCCATTTCTTACATAACAACACAGGCAGTCAGCACAGAGTCTAGCACAGAAACACCTACACCTGCACTGACATCAAAGTTGTATCCCACCAGTGCAGCAACACCTACTATTCTAACAACTCCACCAAGCCAAACAGAGATTCTTGAGAATGGTTACACAACCACCTTACCTATCTTTACCAGACCAGAGACGACTCCAGAAATGAGTACAGCTGCCTTGTCAACTCCCGCCATTACCACATCTGCCTTGACTACTCCCGAAGGAACAACACAAATTTTGACAACAAATGCAGTGTCAACAGAAGCAGTGACAGTTACAACACCAGTGGTAACAACACCATTAGTGAGTACTCCAAAAATGACAACAGTTGCTGTTACTTCACCGGCCATAACCACACCTGCAGTGACCACTCAAGCTGTGACTACACCTGCAATGACAACTCAGGAAGTGACTTCACCTGCAGTGACCACTCAAGTATTCACTTCACCTGCCGTGACTTCGCCTGCAGCTACAACACCTGAACTGACCACTCAAGTAGTTACATCACCTGCAGTATCTACGGAGGCAGTGACTACGCCTGAATTGACCACTCAGGCTGTTACTAGTCCAGCAGTAACAACAATTGTTGTGACATCACCTACTGTAACTACATCAGAAATGACCACTCCTGCAACGACCACACTGGCAGTCACTACTTCTGCATTGACAACTCAGGCGGTAACATCACCAGCATCAACTACTGGAATAGTGACGACACCTGCAGTGACTTCTCCAGAAGTAACAACACCTGAACTGACTACTCAGGCTGTTACTAGTCCAGCAGTAACAACAGTTGTTGTGACATCACCTGCTGTAACTACATCAGAAGTGACCACTGCTGCAACGACCACACTGGCAGTCACTACACCTGCATTGACAACTCAGGCGGTAACATCACCAGCATCAACTACTCGAATAGTGACAACAGCTGCAGTGACTTCTCCAGAAATAACAACACCTGAACTGACTACTCAGGCTGTTACTAGTCCAGCAGTAACAACAGTTGTTGTGACATCACCTGTTGTAACTACGTCAGAAATGACCACTCAAGCATTGACCACTCCTGCAACAACCACGCTGGTGGTCACTACACCAGCAGTGACAACTCAGGCAGTAACATCCCCGGTGCTAACAACTGAAGCACTTTCTACACCAGCAACAACTACAGTACTTGTGTCCACTCCTGCTATTTCTTCACCAGCAGTAACTTCTCCTGCTGCGACTACGTCTGAATTGACTACACCAACATCTTCAAGTACTCCAGCAATGACCACAGTAGCTGTTACCACACCTGCAGTTACTTCTCCAGCAATTACTTCACCTGAAATGACCACATCCCCAAAGTCAACAACAGGATACTACTCCCCCTCTTCATCTCCCATTTCTTACATAACAACACAGGCAGTCAGCACAGAGTCTAGCACAGAAACACCTACACCTGCACTGACATCAAAGTTGTATCCCACCAGTGCAGCAACATCTACTATTCTAACAACTCCACCAAGCCAAACAGAGATTCTTGAGAATGGTTATACAACCACCTTACCTATCTTTACCAGACCAGAGACGACTCCAGAAATGAGTACAACTGCCTTGTCAACTCCCGCCATTACCACAACAATTGTTGTGACATCACCTGCTGTAACTACGTCAGAAGTGACCACCCAAGCATTGACCACTCCTGCAACGACCACACTGGCTGTCACTACACCAGCAGTGACAACTCAAGCAGTAGCATCACCAGTACTAACAACAGAAGCAGTGACTACGCCAGTCATGACTACTCCAATTGCCACTACACCTGGCGTGACATCTTCCATTTTTACCACGCCTTCAGTGACCAGCTATTATACTGTGCATCCCTCTACATCAGCCATTACCACAGTACCTCTGTCTTACACAACTGTGTCAGGTTTGTTTTCTTTAGACTTTTGCCTTCTCAACATTTGAATAATGTAGACATGTACAGCATTTAAAGGGATGATATATAGTGGGTTTGTTGTTGTTGTTGTTGTTGATGTTGTCGTTGTTGTTGTTTTGTTATTTCTTTGAGATTGGGCTTGAGGTTTCCAACCTCTTGTGTGAAGTAATGCGAAACCTGTCAGGAAAATGAAAAAACAGCATGCATCTCTAAAATTGATTTCAAAGTTTATTTGATGAGAATTTGTTTTGAAATGCCTGAGATACCCCAAGACAAAGAGGTCCTATAAAAGGTGGGACTCACCTTTTATCAGGTCTGCTTTGTTTTACTTTTTCTTTTCTTTTTTGCTATCTCAGCCATTTCAATACTGACTTACATCAAATAAAGTTTGGATTCCACGTAAAACTGATTGCTCTTTCATATTTCATAAGTGGTTTCTATTTATCCTGCAAAGAGTTAAAGTATGCATCCCCCATCTCAACCAAAACTATACTCTCCCTTTAAGGCTTGGGAAAATGGAGTATTCCTTCAGATTTGTATGGTCACCCTTTGTAGTTTTAGTGCCTTAGATTTCAATCGTATTCTAGCATACACTCACAGAAATTAACAGAAAGAAAGAAGTTCTCTGGGCACCTCCAAGTTTACTTTACACTCTTTCTTTTGGGCAGTTTGATGAATCCTAAATAGTCATTACTTCTGTCTGTAAATGGAAGAACTGAATTTGAATTTAGAGGACTTCTGATATTGTCAGTAGTTGTGTTAGTGTTGCCTATGTCCTCTTACACAATAACTGAAGCTTATTCATACCTTTTTTTCATCATTGCATCATTTAATTTTCTTATGTGATCTTTAAGGATATCACTCTTATGCAAAAATAATTCTAATTTGAAATTCTGTGGTATTCTTACTGTGTGTGGTTTTTATGAACATACTCCTCTGTTTGACAAACAGTACTCCAGACCTTTCAAAGTCAACTTGAACACAAATTGGGAGTTTTCTTGAAAGTGTTTTACAAGTGTGCTTTGTTGTGATCCTTGAAAAGAAATCAATGCACCCCTATGGTTTTTATATCTTGTCTTATGCTTGCATGCCATTAGTGACAATCACAACTTGAAAATCCTTACGAAACACCGCTATTCCATCATCATGCACCACAAGCTATATGTATGAAGAATAGAATCATAGGCAATGCATTCAGAGTATGCGACTTATTGCAATTTATTTGATCAGTTTGTCTTCAGATGTGCATTTGAGCAAAATATGCATTTTGAGCAAAATATGCATTTGAGCAAAATATGCAAAGTTGACAAGCCGTCAACTGAGTTGGGCATGTGGAAAAAAAAGAATGCTGATACATGTATGTTCCACGCCATTCCACAGAGAGTACTACCACTGAAGTGATCACAATGACAGGAACAGAACCCACGACATGTCAGGTTGGACAGTTCCAGTGTGACAATGGCAACTGTGTGCAGAGTGGTCCTCATGGTCAGCTTTGCGATGGCGTCAACGACTGTGGTGACTTCTCAGACGAACGAGGATGCGGTGAGGATTTGGTTGTCGAGGGGAAGAGCACTGGATGCAAGTCATTTTGTGTTTTTGTTTGCAGGAACAAAAGGGGATGACATATGTGGCAAAACCCAGCGAGGAGCTGTGACTTGAACATGAGCTGATAGATAGTGATGATGTTTGAGAGCTTTGTGGTCACAAAAGTTCTCTTAACACTGGAAGTCCTTGCTTTGATCTATCATATCTATCATAGGCACATACAAATGTATGAAGACAATCTCTAGGAACCTTGTGTTGATGATATTGTTTTCAGTGCATTGCAGGAATGGTCATGATAAGGGTTTTCAACTTGACCAGTGAGTGCTTGACAAGCCAAGACAGAAGTACAGTGTAGCTGCAGTTCATGAATGAGCAAATGTTCACTGCTCTCTCTGTTGGCAGAATCTGTAATGAGAAAAGGAAAATAACATGGAACCAAGTGTGTCATGATTTTGCAAGCAAATCTGGTGTCTTAAAGTTGATGGGACTTCATACATGTCCTTGCATATTTTTTACCACTTTCGTCATACTTATATATCAAAATCTTTGTGTTAATTGTACTCTTCATACAGTAACAACCCCACCCGCAACATATCACACTACAACAATGGCTGCCACAAGTGGAATGTACACATCAGAAATGGTAACAACAACCAAGCAGACTACTCCAGTGACAGTAACAGTGGCCGTGCACCCAACAACATCAGAGCAGCTAACCACTCCAAGTTTGTCGTATACCACAACATCTACATCTACCACCATCAAGCCAACCACGGCATTGACAACTTCAGCCCATGAAACTACCCAAGGTAAAACCTTGAATTTTCTTTGTTCCCTTGTCCATTATTACTACAAACGTCACCTCTGGTGTGCTTCTGTCAAGATTTTACTTGTTATATACTTCTCCACATAGTCAGGGTCCTCATTTTTGAATTTTGAATTTTTGTGGAGAGTATGAAAACTAAACATTTTTGGAAACGCTACAGTAGAAGCAATCAGACAAACAATGTTTCCATTTATCCCGAGACATTTATGACCGCCACCTTGGATTTTTCAAAATGGCCGCCATAAATAATGTTTTGTTAATGTATCTCAATTTTTAAGTGATATAGAGCGAAACCACCATTTCCAAGGCCAAAGAATCGAATTCCCCTAGTTACAAGTGTGTTGAGATGTTTCGTATAGCAGTTCTTGCAAACACTTACTAATTTTTTAATAGGTATGTGATATAAATTGACAGAGATTTTATCTAAGAACTAATGAACTGTCAACCTATATAGGTCATCATACTTCATCCACAGTGTTTAAGCAATCTATTTCAAACCTGGTATGTAGGGTCTGTAATGATATATAGGTGTGGTTATGCAAGACACTCTTTGTGTTTGTACCTGACAAGGTGTTGCCATGGTAACTGCATCTTTTCTTGAAAATCTTGTGGAGTGAAGTACTTTCACAATTGTGAGCTGTCAAACTCATAAGGTACTCACAAGGTACTACACACATACACACAGAAACACATATACACATAATCTTTTATCAGCTCATTGTAGATCCTTTCATTTGGCAGGACAGTTTCTATAACCCTCTTACTCCCAGCTCAGAGTAGGCCCTTTCATTTTGCAGGACAATTTCTATAACCCTTTTATTCTCAGCTCAGAGTAGACCCTTTCATTTTGCAGGACAATTTCTTTAACCCTTTTATTCCCAGCTCAGTGTAATAAACCCTTTCATTTTGTAAGACAGTTTCCATAACCCTTTTATTCTCAGCTCAGTGTAGACCCTTTCATTTGGCAGCACAGTTTCTATAACCCTTTTATTCCCAGCTCAGAGTAGACCGTTTCATTTTGCAGGAGAGTTTCCTATAACCCTTTCATTCCCAGCTTATTGTAGATCCTTTCATTTGGCAGTACAATTTTTATAACCCTGTCATTCCAGCTCAGTGAAGACCTTTTCACTTGGCAGGACAGTTTCTATAACCCTTTTATTCTCATCTCAGTGTAAACCTATTCATTTTACAGTACAATTTCTGTAACCCTTTCAGTGCCAGCTCAGTGTAGACCCTTTCATTTTGCAGGACAGTTTCTATAACCCTTTTATTCTTAGCTTAGAGTAGACCCTTTCATTTTGCAGGACAGTTTGTATAACCCTTTTATTCTCAGTTCAGAGTAGACCCTTTCATTTGGCAGGACAGTTTCTAAAACCCTTTTATTCTCAGCTCAGTATAAACGGTTTCCTTGGGCAGTACAATTTCTAAATCTTTTCATTCCCAGCTAAGTGTTGACCCTTTCATTTGGCAGGACAGTTTCTATAATGCTTTTACAGCCCCAGTGATACGGTGCAATTAACTCACTGATAAGAGGCCAAAGCTTTTGAATTCCTAATGGTCATCAAGCACTGTGCAGAGGGAAGGACAAAAAAATCTTGAAACTTCACCTCCTCGTATCTCCATTATTTTATCACCAAAGCCCTTGAAACTTCAAACCTATTTCTAATATGGATATATCATCCTTCATATCTTTTGAGATATGTGTGCTTTTCTGTTTGAGTCGTCCATGGGGAAAGGGTTATGTTTTTTTCTGGACATAAGTCTGCGCCTGTATGAATTTGCATTTGATTAACATATTGCTAGTCTGTATACACCTGCAAAGTTTCGTGTTGGAACAATTAGTAGTAAGGTGAAAATAAGAGCAAAAAGACAACAGGATTTAAGAGATAATACTGGACATGCACAACTAGATCATCCCCCTGCGCTTGCATTCTCTGCTGGTCAGTGCACGCTTAGCCAATCAGCAGTGTCAGGTTGGGCGCAATGCGACAGGTTTCGGTTTTCGGTCCACAGGGTGGTGAATAGGCAAGAGAGGAACCCTGCAATGTGCTTCAACTGTTTCACACAGCACCAAAGCCGATACATCGTACTGCATACTGCTAATGCCATGGATTTTACATGGGTGACAAGTGACAATGATCTCTATTTTTTCTGGATATACAACGTTTATCCTTGCGCCAAATGATACAGAAAAGATATTTGGAATACAGTATGGATATGATATACTACCTTAAGTCATATACGGAAGTTTCATTTTGAAGCAATGAAGGAAAAAGTGAAAAAAATACACTTTTTTAAAGACCAAATTTTCTGTTTTGGAAGCTAAGTTTCGATGTTATTTTCACAGGTTTATTCTCAATAAAACCCAAAATAACAAACATCGCAAGTAAGAGAATAGTTTCCTCTTCAATTTGCTGTATAGATTTAATCATTTGATGGCTTCTGAGGTGAGATATTGCGATTGTCCTGCAACACTTTCCCAGGGGTTTTGCGTACACAAGCTGTCTACTTTATCCAAATGAGGCTTCGACATGTAATGCTTTTGGCTAGTTAATTGCACCGTATCGCCCTGCCTGATTATTCTCAGTTCAGTGTAAACCCTTGCATTCTGCAAGACAGTTTGTATAGCCCTTTTATTCTCAATTCAGAGTGGACTCTTTCATTTTTATACCCCCGCCAAACAAAGTTTGAAGGGGGTATATAGGAATCAGCGGACGGTCGGTCGGGCGGTCGGGCGGTCGGTCGGGCAGTCGGTCCGTTGCAAATCTTGCGTCGCAAACTTTCCTCAGTTTTCACCGATTCCCATAAAACTTGGCACAGATGTGTGCCTTGGGTTGTAGATGTGCAAGACATATTTTTTGACAGTACCCAAAAGTACGTTGCCATGGTAACGGCATATTATGGGCAAAAATGGGTACAAATCTTGCGTCGCGAACTCCTCCCACAGTTTTTGATCAATTTTTATGAAATTAGGTACAGATGTTCATCTGAATATGTTAATGTGCAAGACACATATTTCCACAGTGGCAAAAAGTGCGTTGCCATGGTAACGGCATGTTATTGGTAAAATATAGGGCAAAATGCTTCATGGCAAAACTGCTTCATCAGTGTTCTTCCAATTCTCATGGAATTCATATTGAATGTTTGTCTTAGGATATAGGTCAGCATGACACATTTCTTGACAGTTACAAAAAGTATGTTGCCATGGTAACAGCTCACATATTATGAGCCAAAATGATGGAAAATTTTGTGTTGCAAACTACTTCCTCAGTTTTTGCCCAATTTCCATGAAACTTGGTACAGATGTGTGCCTTTGGTTGTAGATGTGCAAGATGCATTTTTTGACAGTACCCGAAAGTATGTTGCCATGGTAACGGCATATTAATGGCAGAAGATCAAGAAAAGATCTTGCGGATTTAACTACTTCCTCAGTTTTTTGACCAAAGCTTATGAAATGTGGCACACATCTTGATCTTGGTGGGAAGATGTGGAAGACATAGTTTTCGGACGTGTCGGAAGCTGCGTTGCCATGGTAACGGCATATAACTGGCAGAAGATCAAGGAAAGATCTTGCAGATTGAACTACTTCCTCTGTATTCGACTGAAGCTCATGAAATGTGGCACACACATTGGTCTTGGTGGAAAGATGTGCAAGACATATTTTTTGGACGTGTCGGAAGCTGCGTTGCCATGGTAACGGCATATTAATGGCGGAAGATCAAGGAAAGATCTTGTGGATTGAACTACTTCCTCAGTTTTGGACAAAAGCTTATGAAATGTGGCACACACAATAGTCTTGGTGGGAAGATGTGCAAGACATATTTTTCGGACGTGTCGGAAGCTGCGTTGCCATGGTAACGGCATTTAAATGGCAGAAGATCAAGGAAAGATCATTCCTTGGGTAAGACTGTCGTCACGGGGCGGGGGTATTAATCACCTTAAGTGATATTTCTAGTTAAAGACAGTTTCTATAACCTTTTTATTCTCAGCTCAGTGTGGACCCTTTCATTTTGCAGGAAGGTTCCTATAACCCTTTTATTCTCAATTCAGAGTAGACCCTTTCATTTGGCAGAACAGTTTCTATAACCTTTTAAGTCCCAGCTCTGCTCAGTGTAGTCCCTTTCATTTGGCAGGACAGTTTCTATAACCCTTTTATTCTCAATTCAGAGAAGACCCCTTCATTTGGCAGGACATTTTCTTATAACCCTTTTATTCCCAGCTCAGTGAAGCTCTTTCATTTGGCAGTACAATTTCTATAGCCTTTTTATTCTCAATTCAGAGTGGACTCTTTCATTTTACAAGACAGTTTCTATAACCCTTTCATTCCCAGCTCATTGTAGTCCCTTTCATTTGGCAGGACAGTTTCTATAACCCTTTTATTCTCAATTCAGAGTAGACCCTTTCATTTGGCAGAACAGTTTCTATAACCTTTTAAGTCCCAGCTCTGCTCAGTGTAGTCCCTTTCATTTGGCAGGCAGTTTCTATAACCCTTTCATTCTCAATTCAGAGAAGACCCCTTCATTTGGCAGAACAGTTTCTATAACCCATTAATTCCCAGCTCAGTGTAGTCCCTTTCATTTGGCAGGACAGTTTCTATAACCCTTTTATTCTCAATTCAGAGAAGACCCCTTCATTTGGCAGAACAGTTTCTATAACCCATTAATTCCCAGCTCAGTGTAGTCCCTTTCATTTGGCAGGACAGTTTCTATAACCCTTTTATTCTCAATTCAGAGTAGACCCTTTCATTCGGCAGGACATTTTCTATAATCCTTTCATTCCCAGCTCAGTGTAGGCTCTTTCAATTGGCAGTACAATTTCTATAACCCTTTTATTCTCAGCTCAGAGTAGACCCTTTCATTTGGCAGAACAGTTTCTATAACCCATTAATTCCCAGCTCAGTGTAGTCCCTTTCATTTGGCAGGACAGTTTCTATAACCCTTTTATACTCAATTCAGAGTAGACCCTTTCATTTGGCAGTACAATTTGTATAACCCTTTTTATCTCATCTCAGTGTAGGCCCTTCCATTTGGCAGAACAATTTCTATAACCCTTTAATTCTCAATTAAGAGTAGACCCTTTCATTTTACATTACAGTTTTATTTCCCTTTTATTTCCAGTTTAGTGAAAACCCTTTCATTTGGCAGTTCAATTTCTATAACCCTTTTATTCTCAGCTCAGAGTAGACCCTTTCATTTGGCAGGACAGTTTCCATAACCCTTTTATTCCCAGCTTAGAGTAGACCGTTTCATTTTGCAGGACAGTTTCTATAACCCTTTTATTCTCAGCTCAGTGTAAACTCTTTCATATTGCAGTACAATTTTTATGACCCTTTCATACCCAGCTGAGTGTAGACAGTGTAGGCAGGACAGTTTCCCCTCTAACCCTTTCATTTCCAGGTAATTGTGGGATTGGCAGTACAATTTTTATAACCCCTTTATTCCCAGCTAATTGTAAACCCTTTCACTTGGCAGTACAATTCTTAAAACCCTTTCATTCCTAGCTCAGTGAAGACCCTTTCATTTGGCAGGAGAGTTTCTATAACCCTTTTATTCTCATCTCAGTGCAAACCCATTCATATTCCAGTACAATTTCTATAACCCTTTCTTTGCCAGCTCAGTGTAGACCCTTTTATTTGGAAGGACAGTTTCTATTTAACCCTTCCATTCTCAGCTCATAGTAGACCCTTTCATTTTACAGGACAGTTTCTATAATGCTATTATTCACAGCTCAGTGTAGACCCCTTTCATTTGGCAGTAACATTTTTTATAACCCTTTCTTTCCCAGCTCAGTGAAGACCCTTTTATTTGGCAGGACATTTACATATACCCCTTTCATTCCCAGTTTATCATAGACCCTTTCATTTGGCAGTTCAATTTCTATAACCCTTTTGTTCTCAGGTCAGAGTACACCCTTTAATTTTGCAGGACACTTTTTATAACCCTTTAATTCTCAGCTTAGAGTAGACCATTTCATTTTTCATTACAGTTTCTACAACCCTTTTATTCTCAGCTCAGTGTAAACCCTTTCATATTGCGGTACAATTTTTATGACCCTTTCATTCCCAGCTCAGTGTAGGCAGTGTAGGCAATACAGTTTCCTATAACCCTTTCATTCCCAGCTTGTTGTAGGTCCTTTCATTTGGCAGTACAATCTTTATAACCCTGTCATTCCCAGCTAATTGTATACCCTTTCATTTGACAGTACAATTTTTATAACCCTTTTATTCCCAGCTCAGTGTAGGCTCTTTCAATTGGCAGTACAATTTCTATAACCCTTTTATTGTCAGCTCAGAGTAGACCCTTTCATTTGGCAGAACAGTTTCTATAACCCTTTTATTCCCAGCTTAGAGTAGACCGTTTCATTTTGCAGGACAGTTTCTATAGCCCTTTTATTCTCAGCTCAGTGTAAACTCTTTCATATTGCAGTACAATTTTTATGACCCTTTCATACCCAGCTGAGTGTAGACAGTGTAGGCAGGACAGTTTCCTCTAACCCTTTCATTTGCAGGTAATTGTGGATCCTTTCATTTGGCAGTACAATTTTTATAAACTCCTTTATTCCCAGCTAATTGTAAACCCTTTCACTTGGAAGTACAATTTTTATAACCCTTCCATACCCAGCTCAGTGTAGGCAGTGTATGCAGGACAGTTTCCTATAACCCTTTCATTCCCAGCTTGTTGTAGGTCCTTTCATTTGGCAGTACAATCTTTATAACCCTGTCATTCCCAGCTAATTGTACACCCTTTCATTTGACAGTACAATTTTTATTACCCTTTCATTCCCAGCTTAGTGTAGACCCTTTCATTTGGCAGGACAGTTTCTATAACCCTCTTATTCTCATCTCAGTGTAAACCTATTCATATTGCAGTACAATTTCTATAACCCTTTCATTCCCAGCTCAGTGTAGACCCCTTTCATTTGGCAGTACAATTTTTATATCCCTTTTATTCCCAGCTCAGTGAAGACCCTTTCATTTGGCAGGACAGTTACCTATAACCCTTCCATTCCCAGTTTATCATAGTCCCTTTCATTTGGCAGTTCAATTTCTATAATCCTGTTATTCTCAGGTCAGAGTAGACCCTTTAATTTTGCAGGACACTTTTTGTAGCCCTTTAATTCCCAGCTTAAAGTAGACCGTTTCATTTTTCATTACAGTTTCTACAACCCTTTTATTCTCAGCTCAGTGTAAACCCTTTCATATTGCAGTACAATTTTTATGACCCTTTCATTCCCAGCTCAGTGTAGACAGTGTAGGCAATACAGTTTCCTTTAACCCTTTCATTCCCAGCTTGTTGTAGGTCCTTTCATTTGGCAGTACAATCTTTATAACCCTGTCATTCCCAGCTAATTGTACACCCTTTCATTTGACAGTACAATTTTTATAACCCTTTCATTCCCAGCTAATTGTACACCCTTTCATTTGACAGTACAATTCTATAACCCTTTCATTCCCAGCTAATTGTACACCCTTTCATTTGACAGTACAATCTTTATAACCCTTTCATTCCCAGCTAATCGTATACCCTTTCATTTGACAGTACAATTTTTATAACCCTTTCATTCCCAGCTAATCGTATACCCTTTCATTTGACAGTACAATTTTATAACCCTTTCATTCCCAGCTCAGCGTAGACCCTTTAATTTTGCAGGACAGTTTCTATAACCCTTTTAGAGTCCCTGCGATACGGTGTAATTTACTCACTGATAGGAGGCCAAAGCTTTTGAATTCCTAACGGTCATCGAGCACTATGCAGAGGGAAGGACAAAAAAATCTTAAAACTTCACCTCCTCGTATCTTCCTTATTTTATCACCAAATCCATTGAAACTTCAGACATATATATATCTAATATGGATATATCATCCCTCATAGGATTTTTGGGCGAAAGTGCTGATGTATCTTTCGAGATATCTGTGTTTTTCTGTTTGAGTTGACCGTGGGAAAGGGTTACAATTTTTTCTGGACATAAGTCTGCGCCTGCATGAATATGCATTTGCTTAATATATTGCTAGTCTGTATACACCAGACTGACTATCTGCAAAGTTTCATGTTGAAGCAATTAGTAGTAAGGTGAAAATAAGAGCACAGAATAAGACAACAGGATTTAAGAGAAAATACTGGACATGCACAGCTAGTTCATCCTCCTGCGCATGCGTTCTCTTCTCGTCAGTAGACGCTTAGCCAATCAGCGGTGTCAGGTTGGGCACAATGCGACAGGTTTCGGTTTTCGGTCCACAGGGTGGTGAATAGGCAAGAGAGGAACCCTGCAATGTGCTTCAACTGTTTCGCCCTGCCTGATTATTCTCAGTTCAGTGTAAACCCTTACATTTTGCAAGACAGTTTGTATAACCCTTTTATTCTCAATTCAGAGTGGACTCTTTCATTTTTTAAGACAGTTTCTATAACCCTTTTATTCTCAGCTCAGTGTGGACCCTTTAATTTTGCAGGAAGGTTTCTATAACCCTTTTATTCTCAATTCAGAGTAGACCCTTTCATTTGTCAGAACAGTTTATATATCCCTTTAATTCCCAGCTCTGCTCAGTGTTGTCCCTTTCATTTGGCAAGACAGTTTCTATAACCCTTTTATTCTCAATTCAGAGTAGACCCTTTCATTTGGCAGGACATTTTCTTATAACCCTTTTATTCCCAGCTCAGTGTAAGCTCTTTCATTTGGCAGTACAATTTCTATAACCCTTTTATTCTCAGCTCAGAGTAGACCCTTTCATTTTGCAGGACAGTTTGTATATCCCTTTTATTCTCAATTCAGAGTAGACCCTTTCATTTTACAAGACATTTTCTATAACCCTTTTATTCCCAGCTCAGTGTAGTCCCTTTCATTTTGCAGGACAGTTTGTATAACCCTTTTATTCTCAATTCAGAGTGGACTCTTTCATTTTACAAGACAGTTTCTATAACCCTTTCATTCCCAGCTCAGTGTAGTCCCTTTCATTTGGCAGGACAGTTTCGATAACCCTTTTATTCTCAATTCAGAGTAGAACCTTTCATTTTACAAGACATTTTCTATAACCCTTTTATTCCCAGCTTAGAGTAGACCGTTTCATTTTGCAGGACAGTTTCTATAGCCCTTTTATTCTCAGCTCAGTGTAACCTCTTTCATATTGCAGTACAATTTTTATGACCCTTTCATACCCAGCTGAGTGTAGACAGTGTAGGCAGGACAGTTTCCTCTAACCCTTTCATTTGCAGGTAATTGTGGATCCTTTCATTTGGCAGTACAATTTTTATAACTCCTTTATTCCCAGCTAATTGTAAACCCTTTCACTTGGAAGTACAATTTTTATAACCCTTTCATTCCCAGCTCAGTGAAGACCCTTTCATTTGGCAGGAGAGTTTCTATAACCCTTTTATTCTCATCTCAGTGCAAACCCATGCATATTCCAGTACAATTTCTATAACCCTTTCTTTGCCAGCTCAGTGTAGACCCTTTTATTTGGCAGGACAGTTTCTATTTAACCCTTCCATTCTCAGCTCATAGCAGACCCTTTCATTTTACAGGACAGTTTCTATAACGCTATTATTCACAGCTCAGTGTAGACCCCTTTCATTTGGCAGTAAAATTTGTATAACCCTTTCTTTCCCAGCTCAGTGAAGACCATTTTATTTGGCAGGATAGTTACATATACCCCTTTCATTCCCAGTTTATCATAGACCCTTTCAATTGGCAGTTCAATTTCTATAACCCTTTTGTTCTCAGGTCAGAGTAGACCCTTTAATTTTGCAGGACACTTTTTATAACCCTTTAATTCTCAGCTTAGAGTAGACCGTTTCATTTTCCATTACAGTTTCTACAACCCTTTTATTCTCAGCTCAGTGTAAACCCTTTCATATTGCAGTACAATTTTTATGACCCTTCTATACCCAGCTCAGTGTAGGCAGTGTAGGCAGGACAGTTTCCTATAACCCTTTCATTCCCAGCTTGTTGTAGGTCCTTTCATTTGGCAGTACAATCTTTATAACCCTATCATTCCCAGCTAATTGTACACCCTTTCATTTGACAGTACAATTTTTATTACCCTTTCATTCCCAGCTTAGTGTAGACCCTTTCATTTGGCAGGACAGTTCCTATAACCCTCTTATTCTCATCTCAGTGTAAACCTATTCATATTGCAGTACAATTTCTATAACCCTTTCATTCCCAGCTCAGTGTAGACCCCTTTCATTTGGCAGTACAATCTTTATATCCCTTTTATTCCCAGCTCAGTGAAGACCCTTTTATTTGGCAGGACAGTTACCTATAACCCTTTCATTCCCAGTTTATCATAGTCCCTTTCATTTGGCAGTTCAATTTCTATAATCCTGTTATTCTCAGGTCAGAGTAGACCCTTTAATTTTGCAGGACACTTTTTGTAGCCCTTTAATTCCCAGCTTATAGTAGACCGTTTCATTTTTCATTACAGTTTCTACAACCCTTTTATTCTCAGCTCAGTGTAAACCCTTTCATATTGCAGTACAATTTTTATGACCCTTTCATTTCCAGCTCAGTGTAGACAGTGTAGGCAATACAGTTTCCTTTAACCCTTTCATTCCCAGCTTGTTGTAGGTCCTTTCATTTGACAGTACAATCTTTATAACCCTGTCATTCCCAGCTAATTGTACACCCTTTCATTTGACAGTATAATTTTTATTACCCTTTCATTCCCAGCTTAGTGTATACCCTTTCATTTGACAGTACAATTTTTATAACCCTTTCATTCCCAGCTAATTGTATACCCTTTCATTTGACAGTACAATTTTATAACCCTTTCATTCCCAGCTCAGCGTAGACCCTTTAATTTTGCAGGACAGTTTCTATAACCCTTTTAGAGTCCCTGCGATACGGTGTAATTTACTCACTGATAGGAGGCCAAAGCTTTTGAATTCCTAACGGTCATCGAGCACTATGCGGAGGGAAGGACAAAAAAATCTTGAAACTTCACCTCCTCGTATCTTCCTTATTTTATCACCAAATCCATTGAAACTTCAGACATATATCTAATATGGATATATCATCCCTCATAGGATTTTTGGGCGAAAGTGCTGATGTATCTTTCGAGATATGTGTGTTTTTCTGTTTGAGTTGACCGTGGGAAAGGGTTACAATTTTTTCTGGACATAAGTCTGCGCCTGCATGAATATGCATTTGCTTAATATGTTGCTAGTCTGTATACACCAGACTGACTATCTGCAAAGTTTCATGTTGAAGCAATTAGTAGTAAGGTGAAAATAAGAGCACAGAATAAGACAACAGGATTTAAGAGAAAATACTGGACATGCACAGCTAGTTCATCCTCCTGCGCATGCGTTCTCTTCTCGTCAGTAGACGCTTAGCCAATCAGCGGTGTCAGGTTGGGCGCAATGCGACAGGTTTCGGTTTTCGGTCCACAGGGTGGTGAATAGGCAAGAGAGGAACCCTGCAATGTGCTTCAACTGTTTCGCCCTGCCTGATTTATTCTGAGTTCAGTGTAAACCCTTGCATTTTGCAAGACAGTTTGTATAACCCTTTTATTCTCAATTCAGAGTGGACTCTTTCATTTTTTAAGACAGTTTCTATAACCCTTTTATTCTCAGCTCAATGTGGACCCTTTCATTTTGCAGGAAGGTTTCTATAACCCTTTTATTCTCAATTCAGAGTAGACCCTTTCATTTGTCAGAACAGTTTATATATCCCTTTAATTCCCAGCTCTGCTCAGTGTTGTCCCTTTCATTTGGCAAGACAGTTTCTATAACCCTTTTATTCTCAATTCAGAGTAGACCCTTTCATTTGGCAGGACATTTTCTTATAACCCTTTTATTCCCAGCTCAGTGTAAGCTCTTTCATTTGGCAGTACAATTTCTATAACCCTTTTATTCTCAGCTCAGAGTAGACCCTTTCATTTTGCAGGACAGTTTGTATAACCCTTTTATTCTCAATTCAGAATAGACCCTTTCATTTTATAAGACATTTTCTATAACCCTTTTATTCCCAGCTCAGTGTAGTCCCTTTCATTTTGCAGGACAGTTTGTATAACCCTTTTATTCTCAATTCAGAGTAGACCCTTTAATTTTACAAGACATTTTCTATAACCCTTTTATTCCCAGCTCAGTGTAGTCCCTTTCAATTGGCAGTACAATTTCTATAACCCTTTTACAAGACAGTTTGTATAACCCTTTCATTTGGCAGGACAGTTTCTATAACCCTTTTATTGTCAGCTCAGAGTAGACCCTTCCATTTGGCAGAACAGTTTCTATAACCCTTTTATTCCCAGCTTCGAGTAGACCGTTTCATTTTGGAGGACAGTTTTTATAACCCTTTTATTCTCAGCTCAATGTAAACTCTTTCATATTGCAGTACAATTTTTATGACCCTTTCATACCCAGCTGAGTGTAGACAGTGTAGGCAGGACAGTTTCCTCTAACCCTTTCATTTGCAGGTAATTGTGGATCCTTTCATTTGGCAGTACAATTTTTATAACTCCTTTATTCCCAGCTAATTGTAAACCCTTTCACTTGGAAGTACAATTTTTATAACCCTTTCATTCCCAGCTCAGTGAAGACCCTTTCATTTGGCAGAACAGTTTCTATAACCCATTAATTCCCAGCTCAGTGTAGTCCCTTTCATTTGGCAGTACAATTTCTATAACCCTTTTATTGTCAGCTCAGAGTAGACCCTTCCATTTGGCAGAACAGTTTCTATAACCCTTTTATTCCCAGCTCAGAGTAGACCCTTTCATTTGGCAGAACAGTTTCTATAACCCATTAATTCCCAGCTCAGTGTAGTCCCTTTCATTTGGCAGTACAATTTCTATAACCCTTTTATTGTCAGCTCAGAGTAGACCCTTCCATTTGGCAGAACAGTTTCTATAACCCTTTTATTCCCAGCTTCGAGTAGACCGTTTCATTTTGGAGGACAGTTTCTATAACCCTTTTATTCTCAGCTCAATGTAAACTCTTTCATATTGCAGTACAATTTTTATTACCCTTTCATACCCAGCTGAGTGTAGACAGTGTAGGCAGGACAGTTTCCTCTAACCCTTTCATTTGCAGGTAATTGTGGATCCTTTCATTTGGCAGTACAATTTTTATAACTCCTTTATTCCCAGCTAATTGTAAACCCTTTCACTTGGAAGTACAATTTTTATAACCCTTTCATTCCCAGCTCAGTGAAGACCCTTTCATTTGGCAGGAGAGTTTCTATAACCCTTTTATTCTCATCTCAGTGCAAACCCATGCATATTCCAGTACAATTTCTATAACCCTTTCTTTGCCAGCTCAGTGTAGACCCTTTTATTTGGCAGGACAGTTTCTATTTAACCCTTCCATTCTCAGCTCATAGCAGACCCTTTCATTTTACAGGACAGTTTCTATAACGCTATTATTCAAAGCTCAGTGTAGACCCCTTTCATTTGGCAGTAAAATTTGTATAACCCTTTCTTTCCCAGCTCAGTGAAGACCATTTTATTTGGCAGGATAGTTACATATACCCCTTTCATTCCCAGTTTAACATAGACCCTTTCATTTGGCAGTTCAATTTCTATAACCCTTTTGTTCTCAGGTCAGAGTAGACCCTTTAATTTTGCAGGACACTTTTTATAACCCTTTAATTCTCAGCTTAGAGTAGACCGTTTCATTTTCCATTACAGTTTCTACAACCCTTTTATTCTCAGCTCAGTGTAAACCCTTTCATATTGCAGTACAATTTTTATGACCCTTCCATACCCAGCTCAGTGTAGGCAGTGTATGCAGGACAGTTTCCTATAACCTTTCATTCCCAGCTTGTTGTAGGTCCTTTCATTTGGCAGTACAATCTTTATAACCCTGTCATTCCAAGCTAATTGTACACCCTTTCATTTGACAGTACAATTTTTATTACCCTTTTATTCCCAGCTCAGTGTAGGCTCTTTCAATTGGCAGTACAATTTCTATAACCCTTTTATTGTCAGCTCAGAGTAGACCCTTTCATTTGGTAGAACAGTTCCTATAACCCATCAATTCCCAGCTCAGCGTAGTCCCTTTCATTTGGCAGTACAATTTCTATAACCCTTTAATTGTCAGCTCAGAGTAGACCCTTTCATTTGGCAGAACAGTTTGTATAACCCTTTTATTCTCAATTCAGAGTGGACTCTTTCATTTTACAAGACAGTTTCTATAACCCTTTTATTCTCAATTCAGAGTAGACCCTTTCATTTTACAAGACATTTTCTATAACCCTTTTATTCCCAGCTCAGTGTAGTCCCTTTCATTTTGCAGGACAGTTTGTATAACCCATTTATTTTCAATTCAGAGTGGACTCTTTCATTTTACAAGACAGTTTCTATAACCCTTTCATTCCCAGCTCAGTGTAGTCCCTTTCATTTGGCAGGACAGTTTCTATAACCCTTTTATTCTCAATTCAGAGTAGACCCTTTCATTTTACAAGACATTTTCTATAACCCTTTTATTCTCAATTCAGAGTAGACCCTTTCATTTTACAAGACATTTTCTATAACCCTTTTATTCCCAGCTCAGTGTAGTCCCTTTCAATTGGCAGTACAATTTCTATAACCCTTTTATTGTCAGCTCAGAGTAGACCCTTTCATTTTACAGGACAGTTTGTATAACCCTTTTATTCTCAATTCAGAATGGGCGCTTTCATTTTACAAGACAGTTTCTATAACCCTTTCATTCCCAGCTCAGTGTAGTCCCTTTCATTTGGCAGGACAGTTTCTATAACCCTTTTATTCTCAATTCAGAGTAGACCCTTTCATTTTACAAGACATTTTCTATAACCCTTTTATTCCCAGCTCAGTGTAGTCCCTTTCAATTGGCAGTACAATTTCTATAACCCTTTTATTGTCAGCTCAGAGTAGACCCTTTCATTTTACAGGACATAACCCTTTTATTCTCAATTCAGAATGGGCGCTTTCATTTTACAAGACAGTTTCTATAACCCTTTCATTCCCAGCTCAGTGTAGTCCCTTTCATTTGGCAGGACAGTTTCTATAACCCTTTTATTCTCAATTCAGAGTAGACCCTTTCATTTTACAAGACATTTTCTATAACCCTTTTATTCCCAGCTCATTGTAGTCCCTTTCATTTGGCAGGACAGTTTCTATGACCCTTTTATTTTTGATTCAGAATAGACCCTTTCATTTTACAAGACATTTTCTATAACCCTTTTATTCCCAGCTCAGTGTAGTCCCTTTCAATTGACAGTACAATTTCTATAACCCTTTTATTGTCAGCTCAGAGTAGACCCTTTCATTTGGCAAAACAGTTTGTATAACCCATTAATTCCCAGCTCAGTGTAGTCCCTTTCATTTTGCAGGACAGTTTCTATAACCCTTTTATTCTCAATTCAGAGTAGACCCTTTCATTTGGCAGGACATTTTCTTATAACCCTTTCATTCCCAGCTCAGTGTAAGCTCTTTCATTTGGCAGTACAATTTCCATAACCCTTTTATTCTCAGCTCAGAGTAGACCCTTTCATTTTGCAGGACAGTTTGTATAACCCTTTTATTCTCAATTCAGAGTGGACTCTTTCATTTTACAAGACAGTTTCTATAACCCTTTCATTCCCAGCTCAGTGTAGTCCCTTTCATTTGACAGGACAGTTTCTATAACCCTTTAATTCTCAATTCAGAGTAGACCCTTTCATTTTACAAGACATTTTCTATAACCCTTTTATTCCCAGCTCAGTGTAGTCCCTTTCATTTTGCAGGACAGTTTGTATAACCCTTTTATTCTCAATTCAGAGTGGACTCTTTCATTTTACAAGACAGTTTCTATAACCCTTTCATTCCCAGCTCAGTGTAGTCCCTTTCATTTGGCAGGAGAATTTCTATAACCCTTTTATTCTCAATTCAGAGTAGACCCTTTCATTTTACAAGACATTTTCTATAACCCTTTTATTCCCAGCTCAGTGTAGTCCCTTTCAATTGGCAGTACAGTTTCTATAACCCTTTTATTGTCAGCTCAGAGTAGACCCTTTCATTTTGCAGGACAGTTTGTATAACCCTTTTATTCTCAATTCAGAGTAGACCCTTTCATTTTATAAGACATTTTCTATAACCCTTTTATTCCCAGCTCAGTGTAGTCCCTTTCATTTTGCAGGACAGTTTGTATAACCCTTTTATTCTCAATTCAGAGTAGACCCTTTAATTTTACAAGACATTTTCTATAACCCTTTTATTCCCAGCTCAGTGTAGTCCCTTTCAATTGGCAGTAAAATTTCTATAACCCTTTTACAAGACAGTTTGTATAACCCTTTCATTTGGCAGGACAGTTTCTATAACCCTTTTATTGTCAGCTCAGAGTAGACCCTTTCATTTGGCAGAACAGTTTCTACATTGTATAACCCATTAATTCCCAGCTCAGTGTAGTCCCTTTCAATTGCTAGTACAATTTCTATAACCCTTTTTTTGTCAGCTCAGAGTAGACCCTTCCATTTGGCAGAACAGTTTCTATAACCCTTTTATTCCCAGCTTCGAGTAGACCGTTTCATTTTGGAGGACAGTTTTTATAACCCTTTTATTCTCAGCTCAATGTAAACTCTTTCATATTGCAGTACAATTTTTATGACCCTTTCATACCCAGCTGAGTGTAGACAGTGTAGGCAGGACAGTTTCCTCTAACCCTTTCATTTGCAGGTAATTGTGGATCCTTTCATTTGGCAGTACAATTTTTATAACTCCTTTATTCCCAGCTAATTGTAAACCCTTTCACTTGGAAGTACAATTTTTATAACCCTTTCATTCCCAGCTCAGTGAAGACCCTTTCATTTGGCAGAACAGTTTCTATAACCCATTAATTCCCAGCTCAGTGTAGTCCCTTTCATTTGGCAGTACAATTTCTATAACCCTTTTATTGTCAGCTCAGAGTAGACCCTTCCATTTGGCAGAACAGTTTCTATAACCCTTTTATTCCCAGCTCAGAGTAGACCCTTTCATTTGGCAGAACAGTTTCTATAACCCATTAATTCCCAGCTCAGTGTAGTCCCTTTCATTTGGCAGTACAATTTCTATAACCCTTTTATTGTCAGCTCAGAGTAGACCCTTCCATTTGGCAGAACAGTTTCTATAACCCTTTTATTCCCAGCTTCGAGTAGACCGTTTCATTTTGGAGGACAGTTTCTATAACCCTTTTATTCTCAGCTCAATGTAAACTCTTTCCTATTGCAGTACAATTTTTATGACCCTTTCATACCCAGCTGAGTGTAGACAGTGTAGGCAGGACAGTTTCCTCTAACCCTTTCATTTGCAGGTAATTGTGGATCCTTTCATTTGGCAGTACAATTTTTATAACTCCTTTATTCCCAGCTAATTGTAAACCCTTTCACTTGGAAGTACAATTTTTATAACCCTTTCATTCCCAGCTCAGTGAAGACCCTTTCATTTGGCAGGAGAGTTTCTATAACCCTTTTATTCTCATCTCAGTGCAAACCCATGCATATTCCAGTACAATTTCTATAACCCTTTCTTTGCCAGCTCAGTGTAGACCCTTTTATTTGGCAGGACAGTTTCTATTTAACCCTTCCATTCTCAGCTCATAGCAGACCCTTTCATTTTACAGGACAGTTTCTATAACGCTATTATTCAAAGCTCAGTGTAGACCCCTTTCATTTGGCAGTAAAATTTGTATAACCCTTTCTTTCCCAGCTCAGTGAAGACCATTTTATTTGGCAGGATAGTTACATATACCCCTTTCATTCCCAGTTTAACATAGACCCTTTCATTTGGGAGTTCAATTTCTATAACCCTTTTGTTCTCAGGTCAGAGTAGACCCTTTAATTTTGCAGGACACTTTTTATAACCCTTTAATTCTCAGCTTAGAGTAGACCGTTTCATTTTCCATTACAGTTTCTACAACCCTTTTATTCTCAGCTCAGTGTAAACCCTTTCATATTGCAGTACAATTTTTATGACCCTTCCATACCCAGCTCAGTGTAGGCAGTGTATGCAGGACAGTTTCCTATAACCTTTCATTCCCAGCTTGTTGTAGGTCCTTTCATTTGGCAGTACAATCTTTATAACCCTGTCATTCCCAGCTAATTGTACACCCTTTCATTTGACAGTACAATTTTTATTACCCTTTTATTCCCAGCTCAGTGTAGGCTCTTTCAATTGGCAGTACAATTTCTATAACCCTTTTATTGTCAGCTCAGAGTAGACCCTTTCATTTGGTAGAACAGTTCCTATAACCCATCAATTCCCAGCTCAGTGTAGTCCCTTTCATTTGGCAGTACAATTTCTATAACCCTTTAATTGTCAGCTCAGAGTAGACCCTTTCATTTGGCAGAACAGTTTGTATAACTCTTTTATTCTCAATTCAGAGTGGACTCTTTCATTTTACAAGACAGTTTCTATAACCCTTTTATTCTCAATTCAGAGTAGACCCTTTCATTTTACAAGACATTTTCTATAACCCTTTTATTCCCAGCTCAGTGTAGTCCCTTTCATTTTGCAGGACAGTTTGTATAACCCATTTATTTTCAATTCAGAGTGGACTCTTTCATTTTACAAGACAGTTTCTATAACCCTTTCATTCCCAGCTCAGTGTAGTCCCTTTCATTTGGCAGGACAGTTTCTATAACCCTTTTATTCTCAATTCAGAGTAGACCCTTTCATTTTACAAGACATTTTCTATAACCCTTTTATTCTCAATTCAGAGTAGACCCTTTCATTTTACAAGACATTTTCTATAACCCTTTTATTCCCAGCTCAGTGTAGTCCCTTTCAATTGGCAGTACAATTTCTATAACCCTTTTATTGTCAGCTCAGAGTAGACCCTTTCATTTTACAGGACAGTTTGTATAACCCTTTTATTCTCAATTCAGAATGGGCGCTTTCATTTTACAAGACAGTTTCTATAACCCTTTCATTCCCAGCTCAGTGTAGTCCCTTTCATTTGGCAGGACAGTTTCTATAACCCTTTTATTCTCAATTCAGAGTAGACCCTTTCATTTTACAAGACATTTTCTATAACCCTTTTATTCCCAGCTCATTGTAGTCCCTTTCATTTGGCAGGACAGTTTCTATGACCCTTTTATTTTTGATTCAGAATAGACCCTTTCATTTTACAAGACATTTTCTATAACCCTTTTATTCCCAGCTCAGTGTAGTCCCTTTCAATTGACAGTACAATTTCTATAACCCTTTTATTGTCAGCTCAGAGTAGACCCTTTCATTTGGCAAAACAGTTTGTATAACCCATTAATTCCCAGCTCAGTGTAGTCCCTTTCATTTTGCAGGACAGTTTCTATAACCCTTTTATTCTCAATTCAGAGTAGACCCTTTCATTTGGCAGGACATTTTCTTATAACCCTTTCATTCCCAGCTCAGTGTAAGCTCTTTCATTTGGCAGTACAATTTCCATAACCCTTTTATTCTCAGCTCAGAGTAGACCCTTTCATTTTGCAGGACAGTTTGTATAACCCTTTTATTCTCAATTCAGAGTGGACTCTTTCATTTTACAAGACAGTTTCTATAACCCTTTTATTCTCAATTCAGAGTAGACCCTTTCATTTTACAAGACAGTTTCTATAACCCTTTTATTCCCAGCTCAGTGTAGTCCCTTTCATTTTGCAGGACAGTTTGTATAACCCATTTATTTTCAATTCAGAGTGGACTCTTTCATTTTACAAGACAGTTTCTATAACCCTTTCATTCCCAGCTCAGTGTAGTCCCTTTCATTTGGCAGGACATTTTCTATAACCCTTTTATTCTCAATTCAGAGTAGACCCTTTCATTTTACAAGACATTTTCTATAACCCTTTTATTCTCAATTCAGAGTAGACCCTTTCATTTTACAAGACAGTTTCTATAACCCTTTCATTCCCAGCTCAGTGTAGTCCCTTTCATTTGGCAGGACATTTTCTATAACCCTTTTATTCTCAATTCAGAGTAGACCCTTTCATTTTACAAGACATTTTCTATAACCCTTTTATTCTCAATTCAGAGTAGACCCTTTCATTTTACAAGACATTTTCTATAACCCTTTTATTCCCAGCTCAGTGTAGTCCCTTTCAATTGGCAGTACAATTTCTATAACCCTTTTATTGTCAGCTCAGAGTAGACCCTTTCATTTTACAGGACAGTTTGTATAACCCTTTTATTCTCAATTCAGAATGGGCGCTTTCATTTTACAAGACAGTTTCTATAACCCTTTCATTCCCAGCTCAGTGTAGTCCCTTTCATTTGGCAGGACAGTTTCTATAACCCTTTTATTCTCAATTCAGAGTAGACCCTTTCATTTTACAAGACAGTTTCTATAACCCTTTCATTCCCAGCTCAGTGTTGTCCCTTTCATTTGGCAAGACAGTTTCTATAACCCTTTTATTCTCAATTCAGAGTAGACCCTTTCATTTTACAAGACATTTTCTATAACCCTTTTATTCCCAGCTCAGTGTAGTCCCTTTCAATTGGCAGTATAATTTCTATAACCCTTTTATTGTCAGCTCAGAGTAGACCCTTTCATTTTACAGGACAGTTTGTATAACCCTTTTATTCTCAATTCAGAATGGACGCTTTCATTTTACAAGACAGTTTCTATAACCCTTTCATTCCCAGCTCAGTGTAGTCCCTTTCATTTGGCAGGACAGTTTCTATAACCCTTTTATTCTCATTTCAGAGTAGACCCTTTCATTTTACAAGACATTTTCTATAACCCTTTTATTCCCAGCTCATTGTAGTCCCTTTCATTTGGCAGGACAGTTTCTATGACCCTTTTATTTTTGATTCAGAATAGACCCTTTCATTTTACAAGACATTTTCTATAACCCTTTTATTCCCAGCTCAGTGTAGTCCCTTTCAATTGACAGTACAATTTCTATAACCCTTTTATTGTCAGCTCAGAGTAGACCCTTTCATTTGGCAAAACAGTTTGTATAACCCATTAATTCCCAGCTCAGTGTAGTCCCTTTCATTTTGCAGGACAGTTTCTATAACCCTTTTATTCTCAATTCAGAGTAGACCCTTTCATTTGGCAGGACATTTTCTTATAACCCTTTCCTTCCCAGCTCAGTGTAAGCTCTTTCATTTGGCAGTACAATTTCCGTAACCCTTTTATTCTCAGCTCAGAGTAGACCCTTTCATTTTGCAGGACAGTTTGTATAACCCTTTTATTCTCAATTCAGAGTGGACTCTTTCATTTTACAAGACAGTTTCTATAACCCTTTTATTCTCAATTCAGAGTAGACCCTTTCATTTTACAAGACAGTTTCTATAACCCTTTCATTCCCAGCTCAGTGTAGTCCCTTTCATTTGGCAGGACAGTTTCTATAACCCTTTTATTCTCAATTCAGAGTAGACCCTTTCATTTTACAAGACAGTTTCTATAACCCTTTCATTCCCAGCTCAGTGTAGTCCCTTTCATTTGACAGGACAGTTTGTATAACCCTTTTATTCTCAATTCAGAGTAGACCCTTTCATTTTACAAGACATTTTCTATAACCCTTTTATTCCCAGCTCAGTGTAGTCCCTTTCATTTTGCAGGACAGTTTGTATAACCCTTTTATTCTCAATTCAGAGTGGACTCTTTCATTTTACAAGACAGTTTCTATAACCCTTTCATTCCCAGCTCAGTGTAGTCCCTTTCATTTGACAGGACAGTTTCTATAACCCTTTTATTCTCAATTCAGAGTAGACCCTTTCATTTTACAAGACATTTTCTATAACCCTTTTATTCCCAGCTCAGTGTAGTCCCTTTCATTTTGCAGGAAAGTTTGTATAACCCTTTTATTCTCAATTCAGAGTGGAATCTTTCATTTTACAAGACAGTTTCTATAACCCTTTCATTCCCAGCTCAGTGTAGTCCCTTTCATTTGGCAGGAGAATTTCTATAACCCTTTTATTCTCAATTCAGAGTAGACCCTTTCATTTTACAAGACATTTTCTATAACCCTTTTATTCCCAGCTCAGTGTAGTCCCTTTCAATTGGCAGTACAGTTTCTATAACCCTTTTATTGTCAGCTCAGAGTAGACCCTTTCATTTTGCAGGACAGTTTGTATAACCCTTTTATTCTCAATTCAGAGTAGACCCTTTCATTTTATAAGACATTTTCTATAACCCTTTTATTCCCAGCTCAGTGTAGTCCCTTTCATTTTGCAGGACAGTTTGTATAACCCTTTTATTCTCAATTCAGAGTAGACCCTTTAATTTTACAAGACATTTTCTATAACCCTTTTATTCCCAGCTCAGTGTAGTCCCTTTCAATTGGCAGTACAATTTCTATAACCCTTTTACAAGACAGTTTGTATAACCCTTTCATTTGACAGGACATTTTCTATAACCCTTTTATTGTCAGCTCAGAGTAGACCCTTTCATTTGGCAGAACAGTTTCTACATTGTATAACCCATTAATTCCCAGCTCAGTGTAGTCCCTTTCAATTGCTAGTACAATTTCTATAACCCTTTTATTGTCAGCTCAGAGTAGACCCTTCCATTTGGCAGAACAGTTTCTATAACCCTTTTATTCCCAGCTTCGAGTAGACCGTTTCATTTTGGAGGACAGTTTTTATAACCCTTTTATTCTCAGCTCAATGTAAACTCTTTCATATTGCAGTACAATTTTTATGACCCTTTCATACCCAGCTGAGTGTAGACAGTGTAGGCAGGACAGTTTCCTCTAACCCTTTCATTTGCAGGTAATTGTGGATCCTTTCATTTGGCAGTACAATTTTTATAACTCCTTTATTCCCAGCTAATTGTAAACCCTTTCACTTGGAAGTACAATTTTTATAACCCTTTCATTCCCAGCTCAGTGAAGACCCTTTCATTTGGCAGGAGAGTTTCTATAACCCTTTTATTCTCATCTCAGTGCAAACCCATGCATATTCCAGTACAATTTCTATAACCCTTTCTTTGCCAGCTCAGTGTAGACCCTTTTATTTGGCAGGACAGTTTCTATTTAACCCTTCCATTCTCAGCTCATAGCAGACCCTTTCATTTTACAGGACAGTTTCTGTAACGCTATTATTCAAAGCTCAGTGTAGACCCCTTTCATTTGGCAGTAAAATTTGTATAACCCTTTCTTTCCCAGCTCAGTGAAGACCATTTTATTTGGCAGGATAGTTACATATACCCCTTTCATTCCCAGTTTAACATAGACCCTTTCATTTGGCAGTTCAATTTCTATAACCCTTTTGTTCTCAGGTCAGAGTAGACCCTTTAATTTTGCAGGACACTTTTTATAACCCTTTAATTCTCAGCTTAGAGTAGACCGTTTCATTTTCCATTACAGTTTCTACAACCCTTTTATTCTCAGCTCAGTGTAAACCCTTTCATATTGCAGTACAATTTTTATGACCCTTCCATACCCAGCTCAGTGTAGGCAGTGTATGCAGGACAGTTTCCTATAACCTTTCATTCCCAGCTTGTTGTAGGTCCTTTCATTTGGCAGTACAATCTTTATAACCCTGTCATTCCCAGCTAATTGTACACCCTTTCATTTGACAGTACAATTTTTATTAGCCTTTTATTCCCAGCTCAGTGTAGGCTCTTTCAATTGGCAGTACAATTTCTATAACCCTTTTATTGTCAGCTCAGAGTAGACCCTTTCATTTGGTAGAACAGTTTCTATAACCCATCAATTCCCAGCTCAGTGTAGTCCCTTTCATTTGGCAGTACAATTTCTATAACCCTTTTATTGTCAGCTCAGAGTAGACCCTTTCATTTGGCAGAACAGTTTGTATAACCCTTTTATTCTCAATTCAGAGTGGACTCTTTCATTTTACAAGACAGTTTCTATAACCCTTTTATTCTCAATTCAGAGTAGACCCTTTCATTTTACAAGACATTTTCTATAACCCTTTTATTCCCAGCTCAGTGTAGTCCCTTTCATTTTGCAGGACAGTTTGTATAACCCATTTATTTTCAATTCAGAGTGGACTCTTTCATTTTACAAGACAGTTTCTATAACCCTTTCATTCCCAGCTCAGTGTAGTCCCTTTCATTTGGCAGGACAGTTTCTATAACCCTTTTATTCTCAATTCAGAGTAGACCCTTTCATTTTACAAGACATTTTCTATAACCCTTTTATTCTCAATTCAGAGTAGACCCTTTCATTTTACAAGACATTTTCTATAACCCTTTTATTCCCAGCTCAGTGTAGTCCCTTTCAATTGGCAGTACAATTTCTATAACCCTTTTATTGTCAGCTCAGAGTAGACCCTTTCATTTTACAGGACAGTTTGTATAACCCTTTTATTCTCAATTCAGAATGGGCGCTTTCATTTTACAAGACAGATTCTATAACCCTTTCATTCCCAGCTCAGTGTAGTCCCTTTCATTTGGCAGGACAGTTTCTATAACCCTTTTATTCTCAATTCAGAGTAGACCCTTTCATTTTACAAGACATTTTCTATAACCCTTTTATTCCCAGCTCATTGTAGTCCCTTTCATTTGGCAGGACAGTTTCTATGACCCTTTTATTTTTGATTCAGAATAGACCCTTTCATTTTACAAGACATTTTCTATAACCCTTTTATTCCCAGCTCAGTGTAGTCCCTTTCAATTGACAGTACAATTTCTATAACCCTTTTATTGTCAGCTCAGAGTAGACCCTTTCATTTGGCAAAACAGTTTGTATAACCCATTAATTCCCAGCTCAGTGTAGTCCCTTTCATTTTGCAGGACAGTTTCTATAACCCTTTTATTCTCAATTCAGAGTAGACCCTTTCATTTGGCAGGACATTTTCTTATAACCCTTTCATTCCCAGCTCAGTGTAAGCTCTTTCATTTGGCAGTACAATTTCCATAACCCTTTTATTCTCAGCTCAGAGTAGACCCTTTCATTTTGCAGGACAGTTTGTATAACCCTTTTATTCTCAATTCAGAGTGGACTCTTTCATTTTACAGGACAGTTTCTATAACCCTTTTATTCTCAATTCAGAGTAGACCCTTTCATTTTACAAGACATTTTCTATAACCCTTTTATTCCCAGCTCAGTGTAGTCCCTTTCATTTTGCAGGACAGTTTGTATAACCCTTTTATTCTCAATTCAGAGTGGACTCTTTCATTTTACAAGACAGTTTCTATAATCCTTTTATTCCCAGCTCAGTGTAGTCCCTTTCATTGGGCAGGACAGTTTCTATAACCCTTTTATTCTCAATTCAGAGTAGACCCTTTCATTTTACAAGACATTTTCTATAACCCTTTTATTCCCAGCTCAGTGTAGTCCCTTTCAATTGGCAGTACAATTTCTATAACCCTTTTATTGTCAGCTCAGAGTAGACCCTTTCATTTTACAGGACAGTTTGTATAACCCTTTTATTCTCAATTCAGAATGGACGCTTTCATTTTACAAGACAGTTTCTATAACCCTTTCATTCCCAGCTCAGTGTAGTCCCTTTCATTTGGCAGGACAGTTTCTATAACCCTTTTATTCTCAATTCAGAGTAGACCCTTTCATTTTACAAGACATTTTCTATAACCCTTTTATTCCCAGCTCATTGTAGTCCCTTTCATTTGGCAGGACAGTTTCTATGACCCTTTTATTTTTGATTCAGAATAGACCCTTTCATTTTATAAGACATTTTCTATAACCCTTTTATTCCCAGCTCAGTGTAGTCCCTTTCAATTGACAGTACAATTTCTATAACCCTTTTATTGTCAGCTCAGAGTAGACCCTTTCATTTGGCAAAACAGTTTGTATAACCCATTAATTCCCAGCTCAGTGTAGTCCCTTTCATTTTGCAGGACAGTTTCTATAACCCTTTTATTCTCAATTCAGAGTAGACCCTTTCATTTGGCAGGACATTTTCTTATAACCCTTTCATTCCCAGCTCAGTGTAAGCTCTTTCATTTGGCAGTACAATTTCCATAACCCTTTTATTCTCAGCTCAGAGTAGACCCTTTCATTTTGCAGGACAGTTTGTATAACCCTTTTATTCTCAATTCAGAGTGGACTCTTTCATTTTACAAGACATTTTCTATAACCCTTTCATTCCCAGCTCAGTGTAGTCCCTTTCATTTTGCAGGACAGTTTGTATAACCCTTTTATTCTCAATTCAGAGTGGACTCTTTCATTTTACAAGACATTTTCTATAACCCTTTCATTCCCAGCTCAGAGTAGACCCTTTCATTTTGCAGGACAGTTTGTATAACCCTTTTATTCTCAATTCAGAGTAGACCCTTTCATTTTACAAGACATTTTCTATAACCCTTTTATTCCCAGCTCAGTGTAGTCCCTTTCATTTGACAGGACAGTTTGTATAACCCTTTTATTCTCAATTCAGAGTAGACCCTTTCATTTTACAAGACATTTTCTATAACCCTTTTATTCCCAGCTCAGTGTAGTCCCTTTCATTTGGCAGGAGAATTTCTATAACCCTTTTATTCTCAATTCAGAGTAGACCCTTTCATTTTACAAGACATTTTCTATAACCCTTTCATTCCCAGCTCAGTGTAGTCCCTTTCATTTTGCAGGACAGTTTGTATAACCCTTTTATTCTCAATTCAGAGTGGACTCTTTCATTTTACAAGACAGTTTCTATAACCCTTTTATTCCCAGCTCAGTGTAGTCCCTTTCATTTGGCAGGAGAATTTCTATAACCCTTTTATTCTCAATTCAGAGTAGACCCTTTCATTTTACAAGACATTTTCTATAACCCTTTTATTCCCAGCTCAGTGTAGTCCCTTTCAATTGGCAGTACAGTTTCTATAACCCTTTTATTGTCAGCTCAGAGTAGACCCTTTCATTTGGCAAAACAGTTTCTATAACCCTTTTATTCCCAGCTTAGAGTAGACCGTTTCATTTTGCAGGACAGTTTCTATAACCCTTTTATTCCCAGCTCAGTGTAGGCTCTTTCAATTGGCAGTAATATTTCTATAACCCTTTTATTGTCAGCTCAGAGTAGACCCTTTCATTTGGGAGAACAGTTTCTATAACCCATCAATTCCCAGTTCAGTGTAGTCCCTTTCATTTGGCAGTACAATTTCTATAACCCTTTTATTGTCAGCTCAGAGTAGACCCTTTCATTTGGCAGAACAGTTTGTATAACCCTTTTATTCTCAATTCAGAGTGGACTCTTTCATTTTACAAGACAGTTTCTATAACCCTTTCATTTGGCAGGACAGTTTCTATAACCCTTTTATTCTCAATTCAGAGTAGACCCTTTCATTTTACAAGACATTTTCTATAACCCTTTTATTCCCAGCTCAGTGTAGTCCCTTTCATTTTGCAGGACAGTTTGTATAACCCTTTTATTTTCAATTCAGAGTGGACTCTTTCATTTTACAAGACAGTTTCTATAGCCCTTTCATTCCCAGCTCAGTGTAGTCCCTTTCATTTGGCAGGAGAGTTTCTATAGCCCTTTTATTCTCAATTCAGAGTAGACCCTTTCATTTTACAAGACATTTTCTATAACCCTTTTATTCTCAATTCAGAGTAGACCCTTTCATTTTACAAGACATTTTCTATAACCCTTTTATTCCCAGCTCAGTGTAGTCCCTTTCAATTGGCAGTACAATTTCTATAACCCTTTTATTGTCAGCTCAGAGTAGACCCTTTCATTTTACAGGACAGTTTGTATAACCCTTTTATTCTCAATTCAGAATGGACGCTTTCATTTTACAAGACAGTTTCTATAACCCTTTTATTCCCAGCTCAGTGTAGTCCCTTTCATTGGGCAGGACAGTTTCTATAACCCTTTTATTCTCAATTCAGAGTAGACCCTTTCATTTTACAAGACATTTTCTATAACCCTTTTATTCTCAATTCAGAGTAGACCCTTTCATTTTACAAGACATTTTCTATAACCCATTAATTCCCACCTCAGTGTAAGCTCTTACATTTGGCAGTACAATTTCGATAACCCTTTTATTGTCAGCTCAGAGTAGACCCTTTCATTTTACAGGACAGTTTGTATAGCCCTTTTATTCTCAATTCAGAATGGACCCTTTCATTTTACAAGACAGTTTCTATAACCCTTTCATTCCCATCTCAGTGTAGTCCCTTTCATTTGGCAGGACAGTTTCTATAACCCTTTTATTCTTAATTAAGAGTAGACCCTTTCATTTTACAAGACATTTTCTATAACCCTTTTATTCCCAGCTCAGTGTAGTCCCTTTCAATTGGCAGTACAATTTCTATAACCCTTTTATTCTCAATTCAGAGTGGACCCTTTCATTTGGCAGGACATTTTCTATAACCCTTTTATTCCCAGCTCAGTGTAGGCTCTTTCAATTGGCAGTACAATTTCTATAACCCTTTTACAAGACAGTTTGTATAACCCTTTCATTTGGCAGGACAGTTTCTATAACCCTTTTATTCTCAATTCAGAGTAGATCCTTTCATTTTACAAGACCTTTTCTATAACCCTTTTATTCCCAGCTCAGTGTAGTCCCTTTCATTTGGCAGGACAGTTTCTATAACCCTTTTATTCTCAATTCAGAGTAGACCCTTTCATTTTACAAGACATTTTCTATAACCCTATTATTCCCAGCTCAGTGTAGTCCCTTTCAATTGGCAGTACAATTTCTATAAGCCTTTTATTGTCAGCTCAGAGTAGACCCTTTCATTTGGCAGAACAGTTTCTATAACCCATTAATTTCCAGCTCAGTGTAGTCCCTTTCATTTTGCAGGACAGTTTCTATAACCCTTTTATTCTCAATTCAGAGTGGACTCTTTCATTTTACAAGACAGTTTCTATAACCCTTTCATTTGGCAAGACAGTTTCTATAACCCTTTCATTCTCAATTCAGAGTAGACCCTTTCATTTTACAAGACATTTTCTATAACCCTATTATTCCCAGCTCAGTGTAGTCCCTTTCAATTGGCAGTACAATTTCTATAAGCCTTTTATTGTCAGCTCAGAGTAGACCCTTTCATTTGGCAGAACAGTTTCTATAACCCATTAATTTCCAGCTCAGTGTAGTCCCTTTCATTTTGCAGGACAGTTTCTATAACCCTTTTATTCTCAATTCAGAGTAGATCCTTTCATTTTACAAGACCTTTTCTATAACCCTTTTATTCCCAGCTCATTGTAGTCCCTTTCATTTGGCAGGACAGTTTCTATGACCCTTTTATTTTTGATTCAGAATAGACCCTTTCATTTTACAAGACATTTTCTATAACCCTTTTATTCCCAGCTCAGTGTAGTCCCTTTCAATTGACAGTACAATTTCTATAACCCTTTTATTGTCAGCTCAGAGTAGACCCTTTCATTTGGCAAAACAGTTTGTATAACCCATTAATTCCCAGCTCAGTGTAGTCCCTTTCATTTTGCAGGACAGTTTCTATAACCCTTTTATTCTCAATTCAGAGTAGACCCTTTCATTTGGCAGGACATTTTCTTATAACCCTTTCATTCCCAGCTCAGTGTAAGCTCTTTCATTTGGCAGTACAATTTCCATAACCCTTTTATTCTCAGCTCAGAGTAGACCCTTTCATTTTGCAGGACAGTTTGTATAACCCTTTTATTCTCAATTCAGAGTGGACTCTTTCATTTTACAAGACAGTTTCTATAACCCTTTCATTCCCAGCTCAGTGTAGTCCCTTTCATTTGACAGGACAGTTTCTATAACCCTTTTATTCTCAATTCAGAGTAGACCCTTTCATTTTCCAAGACATTTTCTATAACCCTTTTATTCCCAGCTCAGTGTAGTCCCTTTCATTTTGCAGGACAGTTTGTATAACCCTTTTATTCTCAATTCAGAGTGGAATCTTTCATTTTACAAGACAGTTTCTATAACCCTTTCATTCCCAGCTCAGTGTAGTCCCTTTCATTTGGCAGGAGAATTTCTATAACCCTTTTATTCTCAATTCAGAGTAGACCCTTTCATTTTACAAGACATTTTCTATAACCCTTTTATTCCCAGCTCAGTGTAGTCCCTTTCAATTGGCAGTACAGTTTCTATAACCCTTTTATTGTCAGCTCAGAGTAGACCCTTTCATTTGGCAAAACAGTTTCTATAACCCTTTTATTCCCAGCTTAGAGTAGACCGTTTCATTTTGCAGGACAGTTTCTATAGCCCTTTTATTCTCAGCTCAGTGTAAACTCTTTCATATTGCAGTACAATTTTTATGACCCTTTCATACCCAGCTGAGTGTAGACAGTGTAGGCAGGACAGTTTCCTCTAACCCTTTCATTTGCAGGTAATTGTGGATCCTTTCATTTGGCAGTACAATTTTTATAACTCCTTTATTCCCAGCTAATTGTAAACCCTTTCACTTGGAAGTACAATTTTTATAACCCTTTCATTCCCAGCTCAGTGAAGACCCTTTCATTTGGCAGGAGAGTTTCTATAACCCTTTTATTCTCATCTCAGTGCAAACCCATTCATATTCCAGTACAATTTCTATAACCCTTTCTTTGCCAACTCAGTGTAGTCCCTTTTATTTGGGAGGACAGTTTCTATTTAACCCTTCCATTCTCAGCTCATAGCAGACCCTTTCATTTTACAGGACAGTTTTTATAACGCTATTATTCACAGCTCAGTGTAGACCCCTTTCATTTGGCAGTAAAATTTGTATAACCCTTTCTTTCCCAGCTCAGTGAAGACCATTTTATTTGGCAGGATAGTTACATATACCCCTTTCATTCCCAGTTTATCATAGACCCTTTCAATTGGCAGTTCAATTTCTATAACCCTTTTGTTCTCAGGTCAGAGTAGACCCTTTAATTTTGCAGGACACTTTTTATAACCCTTTAATTCTCAGCTTAGAGTAGACCGTTTCATTTTCCATTACAGTTTCTACAACCCTTTTATTCTCAGCTCAGTGTAAACCCTTTCATATTGCAGTACAATTTTTATGACCCTTCCATACCCAGCTCAGTGTAGGCAGTGTATGCAGGACAGTTTCCTATAACCTTTCATTCCCAGCTTGTTGTAGGTCCTTTCATTTGGCAGTACAATCTTTATAACCCTGTCATTCCCAGCTAATTGTACACCCTTTCATTTGACAGTATAATTTTTATTACCCTTTTATTCCCAGCTCAGTGTAGGCTCTTTCAATTGGCAGTACAATTTCTATAACCCTTTTATTCCCAGCTCAGTGTAGTCCCTTTCATTGGGCAGGACAGTTTCTATAACCCTTTTATTCTCAATTCAGAGTAGACCCTTTCATTTTACAAGACATTTTCTATAACCCTTTTATTCTCAATTCAGAGTAGACCCTCTCATTTTACAAGACATTTTCTATAACCCATTAATTCCCACCTCAGTGTAAGCTCTTACATTTGGCAGTACAATTTCGATAACCCTTTTATTGTCAGCTCAGAGTAGACCCTTTCATTTTACAGGACAGTTTGTATAACCCTTTTATTCTCAATTCAGAATGGACCCTTTCATTTTACAAGACAGTTTCTATAACCCTTTCATTCCCATCTCAGTGTAGTCCCTTTCATTTGGCAGGACAGTTTCTATAACCCTTTTATTCTTAATTCAGAGTAGACCCTTTCATTTTACAAGACATTTTCTATAACCCTTTTATTCCCAGCTCAGTGTAGTCCCTTTCAATTGGCAGTACAATTTCTATAACCCTTTTATTCTCAATTCAGAGTGGACCCTTTCATTTGGCAGGACATTTTCTATAACCCTTTTATTCCCAGCTCAGTGTAGGCTCTTTCAATTGGCAGTACAAGTTCTATAACCCTTTTACAAGACAGTTTGTATAACCCTTTCATTTGGCAGGACAGTTTCTATAACCCTTTTATTCTCAATTCAGAGTAGATCCTTTCATTTTACAAGACCTTTTCTATAACCCTTTTATTCCCAGCTCAGTGTAGTCCCTTTCATTTTGCAGGACAGTTTCTATAACCCTTTTATTCTCAATTCAGAGTAGACCCTTTCATTTTACAAGACATTTTCTATAACCCTATTATTCCCAGCTCAGTGTAGTCCCTTTCAATTGGCAGTACAATTTCTATAAGCCTTTTATTGTCAGCTCAGAGTAGACCCTTTCATTTGGCAGAACAGTTTCTATAACCCATTAATTTCCAGCTCAGTGTAGTCCCTTTCATTTTGCAGGACAGTTTCTATAACCCTTTTATTCTCAATTCAGAGTGGACTCTTTCATTTTACAAGACAGTTTCTATAACCCTTTCATTTGGCAAGACAGTTTCTATAACCCTTTCATTCTCAATTCAGAGTAGACCCTTTCATTTTACAAGACATTTTCTATAACCCTTTTATTCCCAGCTCATTGTAGTCCCTTTTCATTTGGCAGAACAGTTTCTATAACCCATTAATTTCCAGCTCAGTGTAGTCCCTTTCATTTTGCAGGACAGTTTCTATAACCCTTTTATTCTCAATTCAGAGTAGATCCTTTCATTTTACAAGACCTTTTCTATAACCCTTTTATTCCCAGCTCATTGTAGTCCCTTTCATTTGGCAGGACAGTTTCTATGACCCTTTTATTTTTGATTCAGAATAGACCCTTTCATTTTACAAGACATTTTCTATAACCCTTTTATTCCCAGCTCAGTGTAGTCCCTTTCAATTGACAGTACAATTTCTATAACCCTTTTATTGTCAGCTCAGAGTAGACCCTTTCATTTGGCAAAACAGTTTGTATAACCCATTAATTCCCAGCTCAGTGTAGTCCCTTTCATTTTGCAGGACAGTTTCTATAACCCTTTTATTCTCAATTCAGAGTAGACCCTTTCATTTGGCAGGACATTTTCTTATAACCCTTTCATTCCCAGCTCAGTGTAAGCTCTTTCATTTGGCAGTACAATTTCCATAACCCTTTTATTCTCAGCTCAGAGTAGACCCTTTCATTTTGCAGGACAGTTTGTATAACCCTTTTATTCTCAATTCAGAGTGGACTCTTTCATTTTACAAGACAGTTTCTATAACCCTTTCATTCCCAGCTCAGTGTAGTCCCTTTCATTTGACAGGACAGTTTCTATAACCCTTTTATTCTCAATTCAGAGTAGACCCTTTCATTTTTTCATTTTACAAGACATTTTCTATAACCCTTTTATTCCCAGCTCAGTGTAGTCCCTTTCATTTTGCAGGACAGTTTGTATAACCCTTTTATTCTCAATTCAGAGTGGAATCTTTCATTTTACAAGACAGTTTCTATAACCCTTTCATTCCCAGCTCAGTGTAGTCCCTTTCATTTGGCAGGAGAATTTCTATAACCCTTTTATTCTCAATTCAGAGTAGACCCTTTCATTTTACAAGACATTTTCTATAACCCTTTTATTCCCAGCTCAGTGTAGTCCCTTTCAATTGGCAGTACAGTTTCTATAACCCTTTTATTGTCAGCTCAGAGTAGACCCTTTCATTTGGCAAAACAGTTTCTATAACCCTTTTATTCCCAGCTTAGAGTAGACCGTTTCATTTTGCAGGACAGTTTCTATAGCCCTTTTATTCTCAGCTCAGTGTAAACTCTTTCATATTGCAGTACAATTTTTATGACCCTTTCATACCCAGCTGAGTGTAGACAGTGTAGGCAGGACAGTTTCCTCTAACCCTTTCATTTGCAGGTAATTGTGGATCCTTTCATTTGGCAGTACAATTTTTATAACTCCTTTATTCCCAGCTAATTGTAAACCCTTTCACTTGGAAGTACAATTTTTATAACCCTTTCATTCCCAGCTCAGTGAAGACCCTTTCATTTGGCAGGAGAGTTTCTATAACCCTTTTATTCTCATCTCAGTGCAAACCCATTCATATTCCAGTACAATTTCTATAACCCTTTCTTTGCCAACTCAGTGTAGTCCCTTTTATTTGGGAGGACAGTTTCTATTTAACCCTTCCATTCTCAGCTCATAGCAGACCCTTTCATTTTACAGGACAGTTTTTATAACGCTATTATTCACAGCTCAGTGTAGACCCCTTTCATTTGGCAGTAAAATTTGTATAACCCTTTCTTTCCCAGCTCAGTGAAGACCATTTTATTTGGCAGGATAGTTACATATACCCCTTTCATTCCCAGTTTATCATAGACCCTTTCAATTGGCAGTTCAATTTCTATAACCCTTTTGTTCTCAGGTCAGAGTAGACCCTTTAATTTTGCAGGACACTTTTTATAACCCTTTAATTCTCAGCTTAGAGTAGACCGTTTCATTTTCCATTACAGTTTCTACAACCCTTTTATTCTCAGCTCAGTGTAAACCCTTTCATATTGCAGTACAATTTTTATGACCCTTCCATACCCAGCTCAGTGTAGGCAGTGTATGCAGGACAGTTTCCTATAACCTTTCATTCCCAGCTTGTTGTAGGTCCTTTCATTTGGCAGTACAATCTTTATAACCCTGTCATTCCCAGCTAATTGTACACCCTTTCATTTGACAGTATAATTTTTATTACCCTTTTATTCCCAGCTCAGTGTAGGCTCTTTCAATTGGCAGTACAATTTCTATAACCCTTTTATTGTCAGCTCAGAGTAGACCCTTTCATTTGGTAGAACAGTTTCTATAACCCATCAATTCCCAGTTCAGTGTAGTCCCTTTCATTTGGCAGTACAATTTCTATAACCCTTTTATTGTCAGCTCAGAGTAGACCCTTTCATTTGGCAGAACAGTTTGTATAACCCTTTTATTCTCAATTCAGAGTGGACTCTTTCATTTTACAAGACAGTTTCTATAACCCTTTCATTTGGCAGGACAGTTTCTATAACCCTTTTATTCTCAATTCAGAGTAGACCCTTTCATTTTACAAGACATTTTCTATAACCCTTTTATTCCCAGCTCAGTGTAGTCCCTTTCATTTTGCAGGACAGTTTGTATAACCCTTTTATTTTCAATTCAGAGTGGACTCTTTCATTTTACAAGACAGTTTCTATAACCCTTTCATTCCCAGCTCAGTGTAGTCCCTTTCATTTGGCAGGAGAGTTTCTATAACCCTTTTATTCTCAATTCAGAGTAGACCCTTTCATTTTACAAGACATTTTCTATAACCCTTTTATTCTCAATTCAGAGTAGACCCTTTCATTTTACAAGACATTTTCTATAACCCTTTTATTCCCAGCTCAGTGTAGTCCCTTTCAATTGGCAGTACAATTTCTATAACCCTTTTATTGTCAGCTCAGAGTAGACCCTTTCATTTTACAGGACAGTTTGTATAACCCTTTTATTCTCAATTCAGAATGGACGCTTTCATTTTACAAGACAGTTTCTATAACCCTTTCATTCCCAGCTCAGTGTAGTCCCTTTCATTGGGCAGGACAGTTTCTATAACCCTTTTATTCTCAATTCAGAGTAGACCCTTTCATTTTACAAGACATTTTCTATAACCCTTTTATTCTCAATTCAGAGTAGACCCTCTCATTTTACAAGACATTTTCTATAACCCATTAATTCCCACCTCAGTGTAAGCTCTTACATTTGGCAGTACAATTTCGATAACCCTTTTATTGTCAGCTCAGAGTAGACCCTTTCATTTTACAGGACAGTTTGTATAACCCTTTTATTCTCAATTCAGAATGGACCCTTTCATTTTACAAGACAGTTTCTATAACCCTTTCATTCCCATCTCAGTGTAGTCCCTTTCATTTGGCAGGACAGTTTCTATAACCCTTTTATTCTCAATTCAGAGTAGACCCTTTCATTTTACAAGACATTTTCTATAACCCTTTTATTCCCAGCTCAGTGTAGTCCCTTTCAATTGGCAGTACAATTTCTATAACCCTTTTATTGTCAGCTCAGAGTAGACCCTTTCATTTTACAGGACAGTTTGTATAACCCTTTTATTCTCAATTCAGAATGGACGCTTTCATTTTACAAGACAGTTTCTATAACCCTTTCATTCCCAGCTCAGTGTAGTCCCTTTCATTGGGCAGGACAGTTTCTATAACCCTTTTATTCTCAATTCAGAGTAGACCCTTTCATTTTACAAGACATTTTCTATAACCCTTTTATTCTCAATTCAGAGTAGACCCTCTCATTTTACAAGACATTTTCTATAACCCATTAATTCCCACCTCAGTGTAAGCTCTTACATTTGGCAGTACAATTTCGATAACCCTTTTATTGTCAGCTCAGAGTAGACCCTTTCATTTTACAGGACAGTTTGTATAACCCTTTTATTCTCAATTCAGAATGGACCCTTTCATTTTACAAGACAGTTTCTATAACCCTTTCATTCCCATCTCAGTGTAGTCCCTTTCATTTGGCAGGACAGTTTCTATAACCCTTTTATTCTTAATTCAGAGTAGACCCTTTCATTTTACAAGACATTTTCTATAACCCTTTTATTCCCAGCTCAGTGTAGTCCCTTTCAATTGGCAGTACAATTTCTATAACCCTTTTATTCTCAATTCAGAGTGGACCCTTTCATTTGGCAGGACATTTTCTATAACCCTTTTATTCCCAGCTCAGTGTAGGCTCTTTCAATTGGCAGTACAAGTTCTATAACCCTTTTACAAGACAGTTTGTATAACCCTTTCATTTGGCAGGACAGTTTCTATAACCCTTTTATTCTCAATTCAGAGTAGATCCTTTCATTTTACAAGACCTTTTCTATAACCCTTTTATTCCCAGCTCAGTGTAGTCCCTTTCATTTTGCAGGACAGTTTCTATAACCCTTTTATTCTCAATTCAGAGTAGACCCTTTCATTTTACAAGACATTTTCTATAACCCTATTATTCCCAGCTCAGTGTAGTCCCTTTCAATTGGCAGTACAATTTCTATAAGCCTTTTATTGTCAGCTCAGAGTAGACCCTTTCATTTGGCAGAACAGTTTCTATAACCCATTAATTTCCAGCTCAGTGTAGTCCCTTTCATTTTGCAGGACAGTTTCTATAACCCTTTTATTCTCAATTCAGAGTGGACTCTTTCATTTTACAAGACAGTTTCTATAACCCTTTCATTTGGCAAGACAGTTTCTATAACCCTTTCATTCTCAATTCAGAGTAGACCCTTTCATTTTACAAGACATTTTCTATAACCCTTTTATTCCCAGCTCATTGTAGTCCCTTTCATTTGGCAGGACAGTTTCTATGACCCTTTTATTTTTGATTCAGAATAGACCCTTTCATTTTACAAGACATTTTCTATAACCCTTTTATTCCCAGCTCAGTGTAGTCCCTTTCAATTGACAGTACAATTTCTATAACCCTTTTATTGTCAGCTCAGAGTAGACCCTTTCATTTGGCAAAACAGTTTGTATAACCCATTAATTCCCAGCTCAGTGTAGTCCCTTTCATTTTGCAGGACAGTTTCTATAACCCTTTTATTCTCAATTCAGAGTAGACCCTTTCATTTGGCAGGACATTTTCTTATAACCCTTTCATTCCCAGCTCAGTGTAAGCTCTTTCATTTGGCAGTACAATTTCCATAACCCTTTTATCTCAGCTCAGAGTAGACCCTTTCATTTTGCAGGACAGTTTGTATAACCCTTTTATTCTCAATTCAGAGTGGACTCTTTCATTTTACAAGACAGTTTCTATAACCCTTTCATTCCCAGGTCAGAGTAGACCCTTTCATTTGGCATTACAGTTTGTATAACCCTTTTATTCTCAATTCAGAGTAGACCCTTTCATTTTACAAGACATTTTCTATAACCCTTTTATTCCCAGCTCAGTGTAGTCCCTTTCATTTTGCAGGACAGTTTGTATAACCCTTTTATTCTCAATTCAGAGTGGAATCTTTCATTTTACAAGACAGTTTCTATAACCCTTTCATTCCCAGCTCAGTGTAGTCCCTTTCATTTGGCAGGAGAATTTCTATAACCCTTTTATTCTCAATTCAGAGTAGACCCTTTCATTTTACAAGACATTTTCTATAACCCTTTTATTCCCAGCTCAGTGTAGTCCCTTTCAATTGGCAGTACAGTTTCTATAACCCTTTTATTGTCAGCTCAGAGTAGACCCTTTCATTTGGCAAAACAGTTTCTATAACCCTTTTATTCCCAGCTTAGAGTAGACCGTTTCATTTTGCAGGACAGTTTCTATAGCCCTTTTATTCTCAGCTCAGTGTAAACTCTTTCATATTGCAGTACAATTTTTATGACCCTTTCATACCCAGCTGAGTGTAGACAGTGTAGGCAGGACAGTTTCCTCTAACCCTTTCATTTGCAGGTAATTGTGGATCCTTTCATTTGGCAGTACAATTTTTATAACTCCTTTATTCCCAGCTAATTGTAAACCCTTTCAATTGGAAGTACAATTTTTATAACCCTTTCATTCCCAGCTCAGTGAAGACCCTTTCATTTGGCAGGAGAGTTTCTATAACCCTTTTATTCTCATCTCAGTGCAAACCCATTCATATTCCAGTACAATTTCTATAACCCTTTCTTTGCCAACTCAGTGTAGTCCCTTTTATTTGGGAGGACAGTTTCTATTTAACCCTTCCATTCTCAGCTCATAGCAGACCCTTTCATTTTACAGGACAGTTTTTATAACGCTATTATTCACAGCTCAGTGTAGACCCCTTTCATTTGGCAGTAAAATTTGTATAACCCTTTCTTTCCCAGCTCAGTGAAGACCATTTTATTTGGCAGGATAGTTACATATACCCCTTTCATTCCCAGTTTATCATAGACCCTTTCAATTGGCAGTTCAATTTCTATAACCCTTTTGTTCTCAGGTCAGAGTAGACCCTTTAATTTTGCAGGACACTTTTTATAACCCTTTAATTCTCAGCTTAGAGTAGACCGTTTCATTTTCCATTACAGTTTCTACAACCCTTTTATTCTCAGCTCAGTGTAAACCCTTTCATATTGCAGTACAATTTTTATGACCCTTCCATACCCAGCTCAGTGTAGGCAGTGTATGCAGGACAGTTTCCTATAACCCTTTCATTCCCAGCTTGTTGTAGGTCCTTTCATTTGGCAGTACAATCTTTATAACCCTGTCATTCCCAGCTAATTGTACACCCTTTCATTTGACAGTATAATTTTTATTACCCTTTTATTCCCAGCTCAGTGTAGGCTCTTTCAATTGGCAGTACAATTTCTATAACCCTTTTATTGTCAGCTCAGAGTAGACCCTTTCATTTGGTAGAACAGTTTCTATAACCCATCAATTCCCAGTTCAGTGTAGTCCCTTTCATTTGGCAGTACAATTTCTATAACCCTTTTATTGTCAGCTCAGAGTAGACCCTTTCATTTGGCAGAACAGTTTGTATAACCCTTTTATTCTCAATTCAGAGTGGACTCTTTCATTTTACAAGACAGTTTCTATAACCCTTTCATTTGGCAGGACAGTTTCTATAACCCTTTTATTCTCAATTCAGAGTAGACCCTTTCATTTTACAAGACATTTTCTATAACCCTTTTATTCCCAGCTCAGTGTAGTCCCTTTCATTTTGCAGGACAGTTTGTATAACCCTTTTATTTTCAATTCAGAGTGGACTCTTTCATTTTACAAGACAGTTTCTATAACCCTTTCATTCCCAGCTCAGTGTAGTCCCTTTCATTTGGCAGGAGAGTTTCTATAACCCTTTTATTCTCAATTCAGAGTAGACCCTTTCATTTTACAAGACATTTTCTATAACCCTTTTATTCTCAATTCAGAGTAGACCCTTTCATTTTACAAGACATTTTCTATAACCCTTTTATTCCCAGCTCAGTGTAGTCCCTTTCAATTGGCAGTACAATTTCTATAACCCTTTTATTGTCAGCTCAGAGTAGACCCTTTCATTTTACAGGACAGTTTGTATAACCCTTTTATTCTCAATTCAGAATGGACGCTTTCATTTTACAAGACAGTTTCTATAACCCTTTCATTCCCAGCTCAGTGTAGTCCCTTTCATTTGGCAGGACAGTTTCTATAACCCTTTTATTCTCAATTCAGAGTAGACCCTTTCATTTTACAAGACATTTTCTATAACCCTTTTATTCTCAATTCAGAGTAGACCCTTTCATTTTACAAGACATTTTCTATAACCCATTAATTCCCACCTCAGTGTAAGCTCTTACATTTGGCAGTACAATTTCGATAACCCTTTTATTGTCAGCTCAGAGTAGACCCTTTCATTTTACAGGACAGTTTGTATAACCCTTTTATTCTCAATTCAGAATGGACCCTTTCATTTTACAAGACAGTTTCTATAACCCTTTCATTCCCATCTCAGTGTAGTCCCTTTCATTTGGCAGGACAGTTTCTATAACCCTTTTATTCTTAATTCAGAGTAGACCCTTTCATTTTACAAGACATTTTCTATAACCCTTTTATTCCCAGCTCAGAGTGGACCCTTTCATTTGGCAGGACATTTTCTATAACCCTTTTATTCCCAGCTCAGTGTAGGCTCTTTCAATTGGCAGTACAATTTCTATAACCCTTTTACAAGACAGTTTGTATAACCCTTTCATTTGGCAGGACAGTTTCTATAACCCTTTTATTCTCAATTCAGAGTAGATCCTTTCATTTTACAAGACCTTTTCTATAACCCTTTTATTCCCAGCTCAGTGTAGTCCCTTTCATTTGGCAGGACAGTTTCTATAACCCTTTTATTCTCAATTCAGAGTAGACCCTTTCATTTTACAAGACATTTTCTATAACCCTATTATTCCCAGCTCAGTGTAGTCCCTTTCAATTGGCAGTACAATTTCTATAAGCCTTTTATTGTCAGCTCAGAGTAGACCCTTTCATTTGGCAGAACAGTTTCTATAACCCATTAATTTCCAGCTCAGTGTAGTCCCTTTCATTTTGCAGGACAGTTTCTATAACCCTTTTATTCTCAATTCAGAGTGGACTCTTTCATTTTACAAGACAGTTTCTATAACCCTTTCATTTGGCAAGACAGTTTCTATAACCCTTTCATTCTCAATTCAGAGTAGACCCTTTCATTTTACAAGACATTTTCTATAACCCTTTTATTCCCAGCTCATTGTAGTCCCTTTCATTTGGCAGGACAGTTTCTATGACCCTTTTATTTTTGATTCAGAATAGACCCTTTCATTTTACAAGACATTTTCTATAACCCTTTTATTCCCAGCTCAGTGTAGTCCCTTTCAATTGACAGTACAATTTCTCTATACCTTTTATTGTCAGCTCAGAGTAGACCCTTTCATTTGGCAAAACAGTTTGTATAACCCATTAATTCCCAGCTCAGTGTAGTCCCTTTCATTTTGCAGGACAGTTTCTATAACCCTTTTATTCTCAATTCAGAGTAGACCCTTTCATTTGGCAGGACATTTTCTTATAACCCTTTCATTCCCAGCTCAGTGTAAGCTCTTTCATTTGGCAGTACAATTTCCATAACCCTTTTATTCTCAGCTCAGAGTAGACCCTTTCATTTTGCAGGACAATTTGTATAACCCTTTTATTCTCAATTCAGAGTGGACTCTTTCATTTTACAAGACAGTTTCTATAACCCTTTCATTCCCAGCTCAGTGTAGTCCCTTTCATTTGGCAGGAGAGTTTCTATAACCCTTTTATTCTCAATTCAGAGTAGACCCTTTCATTTTACAAGACATTTTCTATAACCCTTTTATTCCCAGCTCAGTGTAGTCCCTTTCAATTGGCAGTACAGTTTCTATAACCCTTTTATTGTCAGCTCAGAGTAGACCCTTTCATTTGGCAGAACAGTTTCTATAACCCTTTTATTCCCAGCTTAGAGTAGACCGTTTCATTTTGCAGGACAGTTTCTATAGCCCTTTTATTCTCAGCTCAGTGTAACCTCTTTCATATTGCAGTACAATTTTTATGACCCTTTCATACCCAGCTGAATGTAGACAGTGTAGGCAGGACAGTTTCCTCTAACCCTTTCATTTGCAGGTAATTGTGGATCCTTTCATTTGGCAGTACAATTTTTATAACTCCTTTATTCCCAGCTAATTGTAAACCCTTTCACTTGGAAGTACAATTTTTATAACCCTTTCATTCCCAGTTCAGTGAAGACCCTTTCATTTGGCAGGAGAGTTTCTATAACCCTTTTATTCTCATCTCAGTGCAAACCCATGCATATTCCAGTGCAATTTCTATAACCCTTTCTTTGCCAGCTCAGTGTAGACCCTTTTATTTGGCAGGACAGTTTCTATTTAACCCTTCCATTCTCAGCTCATAGCAGACCCTTTCATTTTACAGGACAGTTTCTATAACGCTATTATTCACAGCTCAGTGTAGACCCCTTTCATTTGGCAGTAAAATTTGTATAACCCTTTCTTTCCCAGCTCAGTGAAGACCATTTTATTTGGCAGGATAGTTACATATACCCCTTTCATTCCCAGTTTATCATAGACCCTTTCATTTGGCAGTTCAATTTCTATAACCCTTTTGTTCTCAGGTCAGAGTAGACCCTTTAATTTTGCAGGACACTTTTTATAACCCTTTAATTCTCAGCTTAGAGTAGACCGTTTCATTTTACAAGACATTTTCTATAACCCTTTTATTCCCAGCTCAGTGTAGTCCCTTTCATTTTGCAGGACAGTTTGTATAACCCTTTTATTTTCAATTCAGAGTGGACTCTTTCATTTTACAAGACAGTTTCTATAACCCTTTCATTCCCAGCTCAGTGTAGTCCCTTTCATTTGGCAGGAGAGTTTCTATAACCCTTTTATTCTCAATTCAGAGTAGACCCTTTCATTTTACAAGACATTTTCTATAACCCTTTTATTCTCAATTCAGAGTAGACCCTTTCATTTTACAAGACATTTTCTATAACCCTTTTATTCCCAGCTCAGTGTAGTCCCTTTCAATTGGCAGTACAATTTCTATAACCCTTTTATTGTCAGCTCAGAGTAGACCCTTTCATTTTACAGGACAGTTTGTATAACCCTTTTATTCTCAATTCAGAATGGACGCTTTCATTTTACAAGACAGTTTCTATAACCCTTTCATTCCCAGCTCAGTGTAGTCCCTTTCATTTGGCAGGACAGTTTCTATAACCCTTTTATTCTCAATTCAGAGTAGACCCTTTCATTTTACAAGACATTTTCTATAACCCTTTTATTCTCAATTCAGAGTAGACCCTTTCATTTTACAAGACATTTTCTATAACCCATTAATTCCCACCTCAGTGTAAGCTCTTACATTTGGCAGTACAATTTCGATAATCCTTTTATTGTCAGCTCAGAGTAGACCCTTTCATTTTACAGGACAGTTTGTATAACCCTTTTATTCTCAATTCAGAATGGACCCTTTCATTTTACAAGACAGTTTCTATAACCCTTTCATTCCCATCTCAGTGTAGTCCCTTTCATTTGGCAGGACAGTTTCTATAACCCTTTTATTCTTAATTCAGAGTAGACCCTTTCATTTTACAAGACATTTTCTATAACCCTTTTATTCCCAGCTCAGTGTAGTCCCTTTCAATTGGCAGTACAATTTCTATAACCCTTTTATTCTCAATTCAGAGTGGACCCTTTCATTTGGCAGGACATTTTCTATAACCCTTTTATTCCCAGCTCAGTGTAGGCTCTTTCAATTGGCAGTACAATTTCTATAACCCTTTTACAAGACAGTTTGTATAACCCTTTCATTTGGCAGGACAGTTTCTATAACCCTTTTATTCTCAATTCAGAGTAGATCCTTTCATTTTACAAGACCTTTTCTATAACCCTTTTATTCCCAGCTCAGTGTAGTCCCTTTCATTTGGCAGGACAGTTTCTATAACCCTTTTATTCTCAATTCAGAGTAGACCCTTTCATTTTACAAGACATTTTCTATAACCCTATTATTCCCAGCTCAGTGTAGTCCCTTTCAATTGGCAGTACAATTTCTATAAGCCTTTTATTGTCAGCTCAGAGTAGACCCTTTCATTTGGCAGAACAGTTTCTATAACCCATTAATTTCCAGCTCAGTGTAGTCCCTTTCATTTTGCAGGACAGTTTCTATAACCCTTTTATTCTCAATTCAGAGTGGACTCTTTCATTTTACGAGACAGTTTCTATAACCCTTTCATTTGGCAAGACAGTTTCTATAACCCTTTCATTCTCAATTCAGAGTAGACCCTTTCATTTTACAAGACATTTTCTATAACCCTTTTATTCCCAGCTCATTGTAGTCCCTTTCATTTGGCAGTACAATTTCCATAACCCTTTTATTCTCAGCTCAGAGTAGACCCTTTCATTTTGCAGGACAATTTGTATAACCCTTTTATTCTCAATTCAGAGTGGACTCTTTCATTTTACAAGACAGTTTCTATAACCCTTTCATTCCCAGCTCAGTGTAGTCCCTTTCATTTGGCAGGAGAGTTTCTATAACCCTTTTATTCTCAATTCAGAGTAGACCCTTTCATTTTACAAGACATTTTCTATAACCCTTTTATTCCCAGCTCAGTGTAGTCCCTTTCAATTGGCAGTACAGTTTCTATAACCCTTTTATTGTCAGCTCAGAGTAGACCCTTTCATTTGGCAGAACAGTTTCTATAACCCTTTTATTCCCAGCTTAGAGTAGACCGTTTCATTTTGCAGGACAGTTTCTATAGCCCTTTTATTCTCAGCTCAGTGTAACCTCTTTCATATTGCAGTACAATTTTTATGACCCTTTCATACCCAGCTGAATGTAGACAGTGTAGGCAGGACAGTTTCCTCTAACCCTTTCATTTGCAGGTAATTGTGGATCCTTTCATTTGGCAGTACAATTTTTATAACTCCTTTATTCCCAGCTAATTGTAAACCCTTTCACTTGGAAGTACAATTTTTATAACCCTTTCATTCCCAGTTCAGTGAAGACCCTTTCATTTGGCAGGAGAGTTTCTATAACCCTTTTATTCTCATCTCAGTGCAAACCCATGCATATTCCAGTACAATTTCTATAACCCTTTCTTTGCCAGCTCAGTGTAGACCCTTTTATTTGGCAGGACAGTTTCTATTTAACCCTTCCATTCTCAGCTCATAGCAGACCCTTTCATTTTACAGGACAGTTTCTATAACGCTATTATTCACAGCTCAGTGTAGACCCCTTTCATTTGGCAGTAAAATTTGTATAACCCTTTCTTTCCCAGCTCAGTGAAGACCATTTTATTTGGCAGGATAGTTACATATACCCCTTTCATTCCCAGTTTATCATAGACCCTTTCATTTGGCAGTTCAATTTCTATAACCCTTTTGTTCTCAGGTCAGAGTAGACCCTTTAATTTTGCAGGACACTTTTTATAACCCTTTAATTCTCAGCTTAGAGTAGACCGTTTCATTTTCCATTACAGTTTCTACAACCCTTTTATTCTCAGCTCAGTGTAAACCCTTTCATATTGCAGTACAATTTTTATGACCCTTCCATACCCAGCTCAGTGTAGGCAGTGTATGCAGGACAGTTTCCTATAACCCTTTCATTCCCAGCTTGTTGTAGATCCTTTCATTTGGCAGTACAATCTTTATAACCCTGTCATTCCCAGCTAATTGTACACCCTTTCATTGGACAGTACAATTTTTATTACCCCTTTATTCCCAGCTTAGTGTAGACCCTTTCATTTGGCAGGACAGTTTCTATAACCCTCTTATTCTCATCTCAGTGTAAACCTATTCATATTGCAGTACAATTTCTATAACCCTTTCATTCCCAGCTCAGTGTAGACCCCTTTCATGTGGCAGTACAATTTTTATATCCCTTTTATTCCCAGCTCAGTGAAGACCCTTTCATTTGGCAGGACAGTTACCTATAACCCTTTCATTCCCAATTTATCATAGTCCCTTTCATTTGGCAGTTCAATTTCTATAATCCTGTTATTCTCAGGTCAGAGTAGACCCTTTAATTTTGCAGGACACTTTTTGTAGCCCTTTAATTCCCAGCTTAAAGTAGACCGTTTCATTTTTCATTACAGTTTCTACAACCCTTTTATTCTCAGCTCAGTGTAAACCCTTTCATATTGCAGTACAATTTTTATGACCCTTTCATTTCCAGCTCAGTGTAGACAGTGTAGGCAATACAGTTTCCTTTAACCCTTTCATTCCCAGCTTGTTGTAGGTCCTTTCATTTGACAGTACAATTTTTATAACCCTTTCATTCCCAGCTAATTGTATACCCTTTCATTTGGCAGTACAATTTTTATAACCCTTTCATTCCCAGCTAATCGTATACCCTTTCATTTGACAGTACAATTGTTATAACCCTTTCATTCCCAGCTAATCGTATACCCTTTCATTTGACAGTACAATTTTATAACCCTTTCATTCCCAGCTCAGCGTAGACCCTTTAATTTTGCAGGACAGTTTCTATAACCCTTTTAGAGTCCCTGCGATACGGTGTAATTTACTCACTGATAGGAGGCCAAAGCTTTTGAATTCCTAACGGTCATCGAGCACTATGCGGAGGGAAGGACAAAAAAATCTTAAAACTTCACCTCCTCGTATCTTCCTTATTTTATCACCAAATCCATTGAAACTTCAGACATATATCTAATATGGATATATCATCCCTCATAGGATTTTTGGGCGAAAGTGCTGATGTATCTTTCGAGATATATGTGTTTTTCTGTTTGAGTTGACCGTGGGAAAGGGTTACAATTTTTTCTGGACATAAGTCTGCGCCTGCATGAATATGCATTTGCTTAATATATTGCTAGTCTGTATACACCAGACTGACTATCTGCAAAGTTTCATGTTGAAGCAATTAGTAGTAAGGTGAAAATAAGAGCACAGAATAAGACAACAGGATTTAAGAGAAAATACTGGACATGCACAGCTAGTTCATCCTCCTGCGCATGCGTTCTCTTCTCGTCAGTAGACGCTTAGCCACTCAGCGGTGTCAGGTTGGGCGCAATGCGACAGGTTTCGGTTTTCGGTCCACAGGGTGGTGAATAGGCAAGAGAGGAACCCTGCAATGGGCTTCAACTGTTTCGCCCTGCCTGATTATTCTCAGTTCAGTGTAAACCCTTGCATTTTGCAAGACAGTTTGTATAACCCTTTTATTCTCAATTCAGAGTGGACTCTTTCATTTTTTAAGACAGTTTCTATAACCCTTTTATTCTCAGCTCAGTGTGGACCCTTTCATTTTGCAGGAAGGTTTCTGTAACCCTTTTATTCTCAATTCAGAGTAGACCCTTTCATTTGTCAGAACAGTTTATATATCCCTTTAATTCCCAGCTCTGCTCAGTGTTGTCCCTTTCATTTGGCAAGACAGTTTCTATAACCCTTTTATTCTCAATTCAGAGTAGACCCTTTCATTTGGCAGGACATTTTCTTATAACCCTTTTATTCCCAGCTCAGTGTAAGCTCTTTCATTTGGCAGTACAATTTCTATAACCCTTTTATTCTCAGCTCAGAGTAGACCCTTTCATTTTGCAGGACAGTTTGTATAACCCTTTTATTCTCAATTCAGAGTGGACTCTTTCATTTTACAAGACAGTTTCTATAACCCTTTCATTCCCAGCTCAGTGTAGTCCCTTTCATTTGGCAGGAGAGTTTCTATAACCCTTTTATTCTCAATTCAGAGTAGACCCTTTCATTTTACAAGACATTTTCTATAACCCTTTCATTCCCAGCTCAGTGTAGTCCCTTTCATTTTGCAGGACAGTTTGTATAACCCTTTTAATCTCAATTCAGAGTGGACTCTTTCATTTTACAAGACATTTTCTATAACCCTTTCATTCCCAGCTCAGTGTAGTCCCTTTCATTTTGCAGGACAGTTTGTATAACCCTTTTAATCTCAATTCAGAGTGGACTCTTTCATTTTACAAGACAGTTTCTATAACCCTTTCATTCCCAGCTCAGTGTAGTCCCTTTCATTTGGCAGGAGAGTTTCTATAACCCTTTTATTCTCAATTCAGAGTAGACCCTTTCATTTTACAAGACATTTTCTATAACCCTTTTATTCCCAGCTCAGTGTAGTCCCTTTCAATTGGCAGTACAGTTTCTATAACCCTTTTATTGTCAGCTCAGAGTAGACCCTTTCATTTGGCAGAACAGTTTCTATAACCCTTTTATTCCCAGCTTAGAGTAGACCATTTCATTTTGCAGGACAGTTTCTATAGCCCTTTTATTCTCAGCTCAGTGTAACCTCTTTCATATTGCAGTACAATTTTTATGACCCTTTCATACCCAGCTGAGTGTAGACAGTGTAGGCAGGACAGTTTCCTCTAACCCTTTCATTTGCAGGTAATTGTGGATCCTTTCATTTGGCAGTACAATTTTTATAACTCCTTTATTCCTAGCTAATTCTAAACCCTTTCACTTGGAAGTACAATTTTTATAACCCTTTCATTCCCAGCTCAGTGAAGACCCTTTCATTTGGCAGGAGAGTTTCTATAACCCTTTTATTCTCATCTCAGTGCAAACCCATTCATATTCCAGTACAATTTCTATAACCCTTTCTTTGCCAGCTCAGTGTAGACCCTTTTATTTGGCAGGACAGTTTCTATTTAACCCTTCCATTCTCAGCTCATAGCAGACCCTTTCATTTTACAGGACAGTTTCTATAACGCTATTATTCACAGCTCAGTGTAGACCCCTTTCATTTGGCAGTAAAATTTGTATAACCCTTTCTTTCCCAGCTCAGTGAAGACCATTTTATTTGGCAGGATAGTTACATATACCCCTTTCATTCCCAGTTTATCATAGACCCTTTCATTTGGCAGTTCAATTTCTATAACCCTTTTGTTCTCAGGTCAGAGTAGACCCTTTAATTTTGCAGGACACTTTTTGTAACCCTTTAATTCTCAGCTTAGAGTAGACCGTTTCATTTTCCATTACAGTTTCTACAACCCTTTTATTCTCAGCTCAGTGTAAACCCTTTCATATTGCAGTACAATTTTTATGACCCTTCCATACCCAGCTCAGTGTAGGCAGTGTAGGCAGGACAGTTTCCTATAACCCTTTCATTCCCAGCTTGTTGTAGATCCTTTCATTTGGCAGTACAATCTTTATAACCCTGTCATTCCCAGCTAATTGTACACCCTTTCATTTGACAGTACAATTTTTATTACCCTTTCATTCACAGCTTAGTGTAGACCCTTTCATTTGGCAGGACAGTTTCTATAACCCTCTTATTCTCATCTCAGTGTAAACCTATTCATGTTGCAGTACAATTTCTATAACCCTTTCATTCCCAGCTCAGTGTAGACCCCTTTCATTTGGCAGTACAATTTTTATATCCCTTTTATTCCCAGCTCAGTGAAGACCCTTTTATTTGGCAGGATAGTTACCTATAACCCTTTCATTCCCAGTTTATCATAGTCCCTTTCATTTGGCAGTTCAATTTCTATAATCCTGTTATTCTCAGGTCAGAGTAGACCCTTTAATTTTGCAGGACACTTTTTGTAGCCCTTTAATTCCCAGCTTAAAGTAGACCGTTTCATTTTTCATTACAGTTTCTACAACCCTTTTATTCTCAGCTCAGTGTAAACCCTTTCATATTGCAGTACAATTTTTATGACCCTTTCATTCCCAGCTCAGTGTAGACAGTGTAGGCAATACAGTTTCCTTTAACCCTTTCATTCCCAGCTTGTTGTAGGTCCTTTCATTTGGCAGTACAATTTTTATAACCCTTTCATTCCCAGCTAATTGTATACCCTTTCATTTGACAGTACAATTTTATAACCCTTTCATTCCCAGCTCAGCGTAGACCCTTTAATTTTGCAGGACAGTTTCTATAACCCTTTTAGAGTCCCTGCGATACGGTGTAATTTACTCACTGATAGGAGGCCAAAGCTTTTGAATTCCTAACGGTCATCGAGCACTATGCGGAGGGAAGGACAAAAAAATCTTGAAACTTCACCTCCTCGTATCTTCCTTATTTTATCACCAAATCCATTGAAACTTCAGACATATATCTAATATGGATATATCATCCCTCATAGGATTTTTGGGCGAAAGTGCTGATGTATCTTTCGAGGTATGTGTGTTTTTCTGTTTGAGTTGACCGTGGGAAAGGGTTACAATTTTTTCTAGACATAAGTCTGCGCCTGCATGAATATGCATTTGCTTAATATGTTGCTAGTCTGTATACACCAGACTGACTATCTGCAAAGTTTCATGTTGAAGCAATTAGTAGTAAGGTGAAAATAAGAGCACAGAATAAGACAACAGGATTTAAGAGAAAATACTGGACATGCCCAGCTAGTTCATCCTCCTGCGCATGCGTTCTCTTCTCGTCAGTGGACGCTTAGCCAATCAGCGGTGTCAGGTTGGGCGCAATGCGACAGGTTTCGGTTTTCGGTCCACAGGATGGTGAATAGGCAAGAGAGGAACCCTGCAATGTGCTTCAACTGTTTCGCCCTGCCTGATTTATTCTGAGTTCAGTGTAAACCCTTGCATTTTGCAAGACAGTTTGTATAACCCTTTTATTCTCAATTCAGAGTGGACTCTTTCATTTTTTAAGACAGTTTCTATAACCCTTTTATTCTCAGCTCAGTGTGGACCCTTTCATTTTGCAGGAAGGTTTCTATAACCCTTTTATTCTCAATTCAGAGTAGACCCTTTCATATGGCAGAACAGTTTATATATCCCATTAATTCCCAGATCTGCTCAGTGTTGTCCCTTTCATTTGGCAGGACAGTTTCTATAACCCTTTTATTCTCAATTCAGAGTAGACCCTTTCATTTGGCAGGACATTTTTTTATAACCCTTTTATTCCCAGCTCAGTGTAAGCTCTTTCATTTGGCAGTACAATTTCTATAACCCTTTTATTCTCAGCTCAGAGTAGACCCTTTCATATTGCAGGACAGTTTGTATAACCCTTTTATTCTCAATTCAGAGTAGACCCTTTCATTTTATAAGACATTTTCTATAACCCTTTTATTCCCAGCTCATTGTAGTCCCTTTCAATTGGCAGTACCATTTCTATAACCCTTTTATTCCCAGCTCAGTGTAGGCTCTTTCAATTGGCAGTACAATTTCTATAACCCTTTTATTGTCAGCTCAGAGTAGACCCTTTCATTTGGCAGAACAGTTTCTATAACCCATTAATTCCCAGCTCAGTGTAGTCCCTTTCATTTGGCAGTACAATTTCTATAACCCTTTTATTGTCAGCTCAGAGTAGACCCTTCCATTTGGCAGAACAGTTTCTATAACCCTTTTATTCCCAGCTTCGAGTAGACCGTTTCATTTTGCAGGACAGTTTCTATAGCCCTTTTATTCTCAGCTCAGTGTAGTCCCTTTCAATTGGCAGTACCATTTCTATAACCCTTTTATTCCCTGGGAATAAAAGGGTTATAGAAACTGTTCTGCCAAATGGAAGGGTCTACTCTGAGCTGACAATAAAAGGGTTATAGAAATTGTACTGCCAAATGAAAGGGACTACACTGAGCTGGGAATTAATGGGTTATAGAAACTGTTCTGCCAAATGAAAGGGTCTACTCTGAGCTGACAATAAAAGGGTTATAGAAATTGTACTGCCAATTGAAAGAGCCTACACTGAGCTGGGAATAAAAGGGTTATAGAAATGGTACTGCCAATTGAAAGGGACTACAATGAGCTGGGAATAAAAGGGTTATAGAAAATGTCTTATAAAATGAAAGGGTCTACTCTGAATTGAGAATAAAAGGGTTATACAAACTGTCCTGCAATATGAAAGGGTCTACTCTGAGCTGAGAATAAAAGGGTTATAGAAATTGTACTGCCAAATGAAAGAGCTTACACTGAGCTGGGAATAAAAGGGTTATAAAAAAATAGGGCGGTGAGTTGGCTCAGTCGGTAGCGCGTCTGCCTCACGATCACGCGGCCCGGGTTCGAACCCGAGTCTGGACTGAGCAATGTTGTGTGTAAACATACCGTCCCCTCTAGCAAGAGGCAAAACACTCTGTCCCTCGGATAGGACATAAAATGGAGGTCCCGTGTATGAGAGAGTCACAGCTCATGCACGTAAAAGATCCCGCTTCATTCATTCATCGCAAAGAGCAGGGTGTCTAACCCGGTGAAGTGGTCCTACACCACATCCAACTGGACCCCATGGAAGACCAGCTTAGTGTAGCTGAATATGGGCTATCCAGCCATCTTTACAGATGGAAAATGAACAACAACAACAACAACTCTTTCATATTGCAGTACAATTTTTATGACCCTTTCATACCCAGCTGAGTGTAGACAGTGTAGGCAGGACAGTTTCCTCTAACCCTTTCATTTGCAGGTAATTGTGGATCCTTTCATTTGGCAGTACAATTTTTATAACTCCTTTATTCCCAGCTAATTGTAAACCCTTTCACTTGGAAGTACAATTTTTATAACCCTTTCATTCCCAGCTCAGTGAAGACCCTTTCATTTGGCAGGAGAGTTTCTATAACCCTTTTATTCTCATCTCAGTGCAAACCCATGCATATTCCAGTACAATTTCTATAACCCTTTCTTTGCCAGCTCAGTGTAGACCCTTTTATTTGGCAGGACAGTTTCTATAACCCTCTTATTCTCAGCTCATAGCAGACCCTTTCATTTTACAGGACAGTTTCTATAACGCTATTATTCACAGCTCAGTGTAGACCCCTTTCATTTGGCAGTAAAATTTGTATAACCCTTTCTTTCCCAGCTCAGTGAAGACCATTTTATTTGGCAGGATAGTTACATATACCCCTTTCATTCCCAGTTTATCATAGACCCTTTCATTTGGCAGTTCAATTTCTATAACCCTTTTGTTCTCAGGTCAGAGTAGACCCTTTAATTTTGCAGGACACTTTTTATAACCCTTTAATTCTCAGCTTATAGTAGACCGTTTCATTTTCCATTACAGTTTCTACAACCCTTTTATTCTCAGCTCAGTGTAAACCCTTTCATATTGCAGTACAATTTTTATGACCCTTCCATACCCAGCTCAGTGTAGGCAGTGTATGCAGGACAGTTTCCTATAACCCTTTCATTCCCAGCTTGTTGTAGGTCCTTTCATTTGGCAGTACAATCTTTATAACCCTGTCATTCCCAGCTAATTGTACACCCTTTCATTTGACAGTACAATTTTTATTACCCTTTTATTCCCAGCTCAGTGTAGGCTCTTTCAATTGGCAGTACAATTTCTATAACCCTTTCTTTGCCAGCTCAGTGTAGACCCTTTTATTTGGCAGGACAGTTTCTATAACCCTCTTATTCTCAGCTCATAGCAGACCCTTTCATTTTACAGGACAGTTTCTATAACGCTATTATTCACAGCTCAGTGTAGACCCCTTTCATTTGGCAGTAAAATTTGTATAACCCTTTCTTTCCCAGCTCAGTGAAGACCATTTTATTTGGCAGGATAGTTACATATACCCCTTTCATTCCCAGTTTATCATAGACCCTTTCATTTGGCAGTTCAATTTCTATAACCCTTTTGTTCTCAGGTCAGAGTAGACCCTTTAATTTTGCAGGACACTTTTTATAACCCTTTAATTCTCAGCTTATAGTAGACCGTTTCATTTTCCATTACAGTTTCTACAACCCTTTTATTCTCAGCTCAGTGTAAACCCTTTCATATTGCAGTACAATTTTTATGACCCTTCCATACCCAGCTCAGTGTAGGCAGTGTATGCAGGACAGTTTCCTATAACCCTTTCATTCCCAGCTTGTTGTAGGTACTTTCATTTGGCAGTACAATCTTTATAACCCTGTCATTCCCAGCTAATTGTACACCCTTTCATTGGACAGTACAATTTTTATTACCCTTTTATTCCCAGCTCAGTGTAGGCTCTTTCAATTGGCAGTACAATTTCTATAACCCTTTTATTGTCAGCTCAGAGTAGACCCTTTCATTTGGTAGAACAGTTTCTATAACCCATCAATTCCCAGCTCAGTGTAGTCCCTTTCATGTGGCAGTACAATTTCTATAACCCTTTTATTGTCAGCTCAGAGTAGACCCTTTCATTTGGCAGAACAGTTTGTATAACCCTTTTATTCTCAATTCAGAGTGGACTCTTTCATTTTACAAGACAGTTTCTATAACCCTTTCATTTGGCAGGACAGTTTCTATAACCCTTTTATTCTCAATTCAGAGTAGACCCTTTCATTTTACAAGACATTTTCTATAACCCTTTTATTCCCAGCTCAGTGTAGTCCCTTTCATTTTGCAGGACAGTTTGTATAACCCTTTAATTCTCATCTCAGTGTAAACCTATTCATATTGCAGTACAATTTCTATAACCCTTTCATTCCCAGCTCAGTGTAGACCCCTTTCATTTGGCAGTACAATTTTTATATCCCTTTTATTCCCAGCTCAGTGAAGACCCTTTTATTTGGCAGGACAGTTACCTATAACCCTTTCATTCCCAGTTTATCATAGTCCCTTTCATTTGGCAGTTCAATTTCTATAATCCTGTTATTCTCAGGTCAGAGTAGACCCTTTAATTTTGCAGGACACTTTTTGTAGCCCTTCAATTCCCAGCTTAAAGTAGACCGTTTCATTTTTCATTACAGTTTCTACAACCCTTTTATTCTCAGCTCAGTGTAAACCCTTTCATATTGCAGTACAATTTTTTTGACCCTTTCATTCCCAGCTCAGTGTAGACAGTGTAGGCAATACAGTTTCCTTTAACCCTTTCATTCCCAGCTTGTTGTAGGTCCTTTCATTTGGCAGTACAATCTTTATAACCCTTTCATTCCCAGCTAATTGTATACCCTTTCATTTGACAGTACAATTTTATAACCCTTTCATTCCCAGCTCAGCGTAGACCCTTTAATTTTGCAGGACAGTTTCTATAACCCTTTTAGAGTCCCTGGGATACGGTGTAATTTACTCACTGATAGGAGGCCAAAGCTTTTGAATTCCTAACGGTCATCGAGCACTATGCGGAGGGAAGGACAAAAAAATCTTGAAACTTCACCTCCTCGTATCTTCCTTATTTTATCACCAAATCCATTGAAACTTCAGACATATATATAATATGGATATATCATCCCTCATAGGATTTTTGGGCGAAAGTGCTGATGTATCTTTCGAGATATGTGTGTTTTTCTGTTTGAGTTGACCGTGGGAAAGGGTTACAATTTTTTCTAGACATAAGTCTGCGCCTCCATGAATTTGCATTTGCTTAATATGTTGCTAGTCTGTATACACCAGACTGACTATCTGCAAAGTTTCATGTTGAAGCAATTAGTAGTAAGGTGAAAATAAGAGCACAGAATAAGACAACAGGATTTAAGAGAAAATGCTGGACATGCACAGCTAGTTCATCCTCCTGCGCATGCGTTCTCTTCTCGTCAGTGGACGCTTAGCCAATCAGCGGTGTCAGGTTGGGCGCAATGCGACAGGTTTCGGTTTTCGGTCCACAGGATGGTGAATAGGCAAGAGAGGAACCCTGCAATGTGCTTCCACTGTTTCGCCCTGCCTGATTATTCTCAGTTCAGTGTAAACCCTTGCATTTTGCAAGACAGTTTTTATAACCCTTTTATTCTCAATTCAGAGTGGACTCTTTCATTTTTTAAGACAGTTTCTATAACCCTTTTATTCTCAGCTCAGTGTGGACCCTTTCATTTTGCAGGAAGGTTTCTATAACCCTTTTATTCTCAATTCAGAGTAGACCCTTTCATATGGCAGAACAGTTTATATATCCCATTAATTCCCAGATCTGCTCAGTGTTGTCCCTTTCATTTGGCAGGACAGTTTCTATAACCCTTTTATTCTCAATTCAGAGTAGACCCTTTCATTGGCAGGACATTTTCTTATAACCCTTTCATTCCCAGCTCTTTCATTTGGCAGTACAATTTCCATAACCCTTTTATTCTCAGCTCAGAGTAGACCCTTTCATTTTGCAGGACAGTTTGTATAACCCTTTTATTCTCAATTCGGAGTGGACTCTTTCATTTTACAAGACAGTTTCTATAATCCTTTCATTCCCAGCTCAGTGTAGTCCCTTTCATTTAGCAGGACAGTTTCTATAACCCTTTTATTCTCAATTCAGAGTAGACCCTTTCATTTGGCAGGACATTTTCTATAACCCTTTAATTCCCAGTTCAGTGTAGGCTCTTTCAATTGGTAGTACAATTTCTATAACCCTTTTATTCTCAAAACAGAGTAGATCCTTTCATTTGGCAGGACATTTTCTATAATCCTTTTATTCCCAGCTCAATGTAGGCTCTTTCAATTGGCAGTACAATTTCTATAACCCTTTTATTCTCAGCTCAGAGTAGACCCTTTCATTTTGCAGGACAGTTTGTATAACCCTTTTATTCTCAATTCAGAGTGGACTCTTTCATTTTACAAGACAGTTTCTATAATCCTTTCATTCCCAGCTCAGTGTAGTCCCTTTCATTGGGCAGGACAGTTTCTATAACCCTTTTATTCTCAATTCAGAGTAGACCCTTTCATTTGGCAGGACATTTTCTATAACCCTTTTATTCCCAGTTCAGTGTAGGCTCTTTCAATTGGTAGTACAATTTCTATAACCCTTTTATTGTCAGCTCAGAGTAGACCCTTTCATTTGGCAGAACAGTTTCTATAACCCATTAATTCCCATCTCAGTGTAGTCCCTTTTACAGGACAGTTTCTATAACCCTTTTATACTCAATTCAGAGTAGACAGAACAATTTCTATCTCAGCTCAGTGTAGGCCCTTCAATTCTATAACCCTTCAATTCAGAGTAGACCCTTTCATTTTACATTACAATTTTATTTCCCTTTTATTCCCAGCTTAGTGGAAACCCTTTCATTTGGCAGTTCAATTTCTATAACCCTTTTATTCTCAGCTCAGAGTAGACCCTTGCATTTTGCAAAACAGTTTGTATGACCCTTTTATTCTCAATTCAGAGTGGACTCTTTCATTTTTAAGACAGTTTCTATAACCCTTTTATTCTCAGCTCAGTGTAAACCCTTTCATATTGCAGTACAATTTTTATGATCCTTCCATACCCAGCTGAGTGTAGACAGTGTAGGCACGACAGTATCTTCTAACCCTTTCATTTCCAGGTAATTGTGGATCCTTTCATTTGGCAGGACATTTTCTATATCCCTTTTATTCCCAGCTAATTGTAAACCCTTTCATTTTGCAGTACAATTTTATAACCCTTTCATTCCCAGCTCAGTGAAGACCCTTTCATTTGGCAGGAGAGTTTCTATAATCCTTTTATTCTCATCTCAGTGCAAACCCGTTGATGTTCCAGTACAATTTCTATAATCCTTTCTTTCCCAGCTCAGTGAAGACCCTTTTATTTGACAGGACAGTTACCTATAACCCTTATTATTACCAGTTTATCATAGACCCTTTCATTTGGCAGTTCAATTTCTATAATCTTTTTGATCTCAGGTCAGAGTAGACCCTTTCATTTTGCAGGACACTTTTTATAACCCTTTAATTCCCAGCTTAGATTAGACCATTTCATTTTTCATTACAGTTTCTACAACCCTTTTGTTCTCAGCTCAGTGTAAACCCTTTCATATTGCAGTACAATCTTTATGACCCTTTCATTCCCAGCTCAGTGTAGACAGTGTAGGCAATACAGTTTCCTTTAACCCTTTCATTCCCAGCTTGTTGTAGGTCCTTTCATTTGACAGTACAATTTTTATAACCCTTTCATTCCCAGCTAATTGTACACCCTTTCATTTGACACTACAATTCTTTCATTTGACAGTACAATTTTATAACCCTTTCATTCCCAGCTTAGCGTAGACCCTTTAATTTTGCAGGACAGTTTCTATAACCCTTTTAGAGTCCCTGCGATACGGTGTAATTTACTCACTGATAGGAGGCCAAAGCTTTTGAATTCCTAACGGTCATCGAGCACTATGCGGAGGGAAGGACAAAAAAATCTTGAAACTTCACCTCCTCGTATCTTCCTTATCTTATCACCAAATCCATTGAAACTTCAGACATATATCTAATACGGATATCATCCCTCATAGGATTTTTGGGCGAAAGTGCTGATGTATCTTTCAAGATATGTGTGTTTTTCTGTTTGAGTTGACCGTGAGAAAGGGTTACGATTTTTTCTGGACATAAGGCTGCGCCTGCATGAATATGCATTTGATTAACATATTGCTAGTCTGTATACATCAGACTGACTATCTGCAAAGTTTCGTGTTGAAGCAATTAGTAGTAAGGTGAAAATAAGAGCACAGAATAAGACAACAGAATTTAAGAGAATATACTGGACATGCACAGCTAGTTCATCCTCCTGCGCATGCGTTCTCTTCTCGTCAGTGGACGCTTTATAGCCAATCAGCGGTGTCAGGTTGGGCGCAATGCGACAGGTTTCGGTTTTCGGTCCACAGGGTGGTGAATAGGCAAGAGAGGAACCCTGCAATGTGCTTCAACTGTTTCACACAGCACCAAAACCGATACATCGTACTGCGTACCGCTTACGCCATGGATTTTGCATGGGTCGCAAGTGACAATGATCTCAATTTTTTCTGGACATACAACGTTTATCCTTGCGCCAAATGATACACAAAAGATATTTTGAACACAGTATGGGTATAGTATCCTACCTTAAGTCATAGACGGAAGTTTCATTTTGAAGCAACGAAGGAAAAAGTGAAAAAAAAATAACACTTTTTTTAAAGACCAAAATTTTCTGTTTTAGAAGCTAAGTTTCGATGTTATTTTCACAGGTTTATCCTAAATAAAACTCAAAATAACAAACATCGCAAGTGAGAGAATACTTTCCTCGTCAATTTGCTGTATAGATTTAATCATTTGTTGGCTTCTGAGGTGAGATATTGCGATTGTCCTGCAACACTTTCCCAGGGGTTTTGCGTACACAAGCTGTCTACTTTATCCAAATGAGGCTTCGACATGTAATGCTTTTGGCTAGTTAATTGCACCGTATCGACCTGCCTGATTATTCTCAGTTCAGTGGAAACCCTTTCATTTTGCAAGACAGTTTGTACAACCCTTTTATACTCAATTCAGATTGGATCTCTTTCATTTTACAAGACAGTTTCTATAACCCTTTTATTCTCAATTTGGCAAGACAGTTTCTATAACCCTTTTATTCTCAATTCAGAGTAGACCCTTTCATTTGACAGGACATTTTCTTATAACCCTTTTATTCCCAGCTCAGTGTAGTCCCTTTCATTTGGCAGTACAATTTCTATAACCCTTTTATTCTCAGCTCAGAGTAGACCCTTTCATTTTGAAGGACAGTTTGTATAACCCTTTTATTCTCAATTCAGAGTGGACTCTTTCATTTTACAAGACAGTTTCTATAACCCTTTCATTCCCAGCCCAGTGTAGTCCCTTTCATTTGGCAGGACAGTTTCTATAACCCTTTTATTCTCAATTCAGAGTAGACCCTTTCATTTGGCAGTACATTTTCTATATCCCATTTATTCCCAGCTCAGTGAAGGCTCTTTCAATTGGCAGTACAATTTCTATAACCCTTTTATTCTCAGCTCAGAGTATACTCTTTCATTTGGCAGAACAGTTTCTATAACCCATTAATTCCCAGCTCAGTGTAGTCCCTTTCGTTTGGTAGGACAGTTCCTATAACCCTTTCATACTCAATTTAGAGTAGACCCTTTCATTTGGCAGTACAATTTGAATAACCTTTTTTATCTCAGCTCAGTGTAGTCCCTTCCATTTGGCAGAAGAATTTCTATGACCCTTTCATTCTCAATTCAGAGTAGACCCTTTCATTTTACATTACAGTTTTATTTCCCTTTTATTCCCAGCTTAGTGCAAACCCTTTCATTTGGCAGTTCAATTTCTATAACCCTGTTATTCTCAGCTCAGAGTAGACCCTTTCATTTTCCATTACAGTTTCTACAACCCCTTTTATTCCCAGCTTAGAGTAGACCCTTTCATATTGCAGTACAATTTTTATGACCCTTTCATTCCCAGCTCAGTGTAGACAGTGTAGGCAAGACAGTTTCCTATAACCCTTTCATTTCCAGCTAATTGGGGATCCTTTCATTTGGCATTACAATTTTGATAACCCTTTTATTCCCAGCTAATTGTAAACCCTTTCATTTGGCAGTACAATTTCTATAACCCTTTCATTCCCAGCTCTGTGTAAACCCTTTCATTATACCCGCATACACGAATCAGCCTGTGTTTGTGTGTGTGTGTGTGTTGTGTGTGTGTGTGTGTGTTTGTTGGAGAAGGCATGGCCATGGTAACCAAAATTTCTCAAAGCCTTTTGGAGGCAACTCCTTCCACAGTTTTTAAGCAATTTATTTCTGAATTGGTATGTACAATTATCTATAGGTGTAGTTCTGCAAGGCGCATTTTTTGTTTGTACCAGATGAGGCGTTGCTATGGTAATGGCATATTTCCTTGGATATCTTGTGGAGTGAACTACATTCACAAATTTAAAGCATTTGAACTCAAATTTGACATACATGATGACATTGAGGTAGATGTGCAAGAAGTTTATTTTTTTTTGTCCGAGAAAGTGTTGCCATGGTAACCAAAATTTCCCTAAATCCCTTTGGAGTAGACTACTTCTACAATATTTTATTAGTTTATTTCAAATTTGGTATGCATAATGATCTGGAGGTGGAGTTATATGCAAGACATATTTTGCGTTTGTACCCACCAAGGTGTCTTCCTTAAATTTGAAGCAACTGTACTCAAATTTGGGGCAATGTTGGTTTTGATGTCAAAATCAAGTTTTTAGGTTATTTTGAAGCCAGTTTATTGAAGAAAACCTGTTTTATGGCCCATTTTTGGAAAAATCCACATTGTAATTGTAAATTGTACTAGGAACTGGTCCCCAGTGGGTTAAGATCCTGTCCCACAACTGGGGTAGCTATTTATCTTGGTGCTCAATTTACATTTTTCTGTCCAGTTCTGAGATATTTTTTGGAATCTCTATTGATAATGTGTGTGGGTATCGGCAATGCCAGTTGTTACTCTATAGAGAAAATCTGCCTAAATCGTATCTGTTCTATATCCTATGGGGAGTGAACTTTTATGTCCCTGACGTGTGCCTGCCACCACAGGGGCAACACTACAGGGTCAACACTCACTAAATGCGTCCCCACCTAACTCATAGTATGTGTGTATTTTTTAGCATTATTTCAGTACAATCCTTGAAAGCGTATCATAGATAGTAGAGTATATTGTTATAATAGCTGCGCAGTATAAATGTCCTTTATTATTATCATCATAGATGTGTTGCCTCTTTTCTGTGAGTATCATGCAATCATGTGATCAAGTACCATTTATGATTATGATAAATGCTTACACCCTTCTCACTGTTTCTTTCTCTATAGTGAATGTTGTTTGCCACGACCGTTTGGGAATCGAGAGTGGGATGATTCCAGAAGAAGACATCGCTGTTTCATCCATCCATGAAGGCAGCTCTGCTGTAAATGTTCGCCTCAACAGTGGGCTAAACTCTGATGGCTATGTCGGCTGGTCACCCACTGGCCAGGACCCCTCGCCCCATGTGACCTTTGACCTGAAGGAGGTCATGCAGGTGTCGGGAGTCATCTTGCAAGGAAGTGGGTCTCAGAGTGATGAGTATGTGACAAAGTTTGCAGTGTCTTTCAGTGTAGATGGAGAGGACTACCTCAATGTTTCTGACTCAGCCAATAACTTGCAGGTAAGAATAACCTTTTTTTTTCTCTTTCTAATGAGTGATAATGAATGAGTCATAAATTTTGAGGAGGTGTTTATTGATGACTTGTTATATTTTTTAAACAAAATTGTTGTTGCTCCCAGCATAAACCCCCCAAAATACAGTCTTGGATAACATAGTGAAAGCCATGAAGGAGCACAGATTGTTGGGATTTTCATTTTAAAGTTTTACATTTCAGGGTTCACAGTCTAAATACATACTATTTTGATTGAACCAAATATCTAATTCAAGATTGATTTAAAGCATGCTAGTCACAATCTTCTTTACCAAAAATAAACAAACAATATTTGAAACAAACATGTTTCCTCAGTGAAATTTTCACAAAAATAGGCCATCTTTGATGATTTTATGTGCATTCCAGCTACAAGCAGATTTTTATTTGGTATGTCTATATTGTTCTTTGTAAAGGAATTCACTGGTAGCTTTGACGCAGGGGCAGAAAGGGAAGTTTTGTTCCCAGTAATTCTTCTTGCGAGATTCATCCGCCTCTACCCCACTGAGTATAACAATCGTGCAACTATGAGGGTGGAACTTCTAGGATGCCCTGTAGAAGGTATGGTGAAAGATGAAATCCTACAAATGAAAGCAACAGTTTATAGTAGTTCTGCATATTACAGTGATGGAGAATGATAGAGGTTTATGAGGTCGGCCATAAATATGACCAGTTAATTTATACATCATTAATATTCCTACTTGAGTGTATTTCTTTGATTTCTTCCCTGTTTTTCATCCATAAAACTTTAAGGATTGCATGACTTGTCTTCCAAAGACTATGAAACATTGCATTTCCTTGCTTTCTTCTCATCTCAATGCTGTGGCATTGCTGACGATCATTTAGGTCATCGTATTTTTTTAGAGTTGTGTTGATGACCAGGAAGACAAGGCTAAACAGGAAAAAGTAGGTGCATATTTGCTCTAGGTTTAATGTGATTGTTAAAAATTAGTTTATCCTTTACAGCATGGTATCACCGATTTATCTAATCTAGCTCAAGATACCAGTGCATATGACCTGATCCCAAGCTCTTTATTTCTTGCCTACTGCCCTCTACTGACAGGTCGTGTAACAACAGTTCCATCGGTCACAACTCGCCACTGCTTCAGTGATGAGTTTACCTGCAACGATGGAGCGTGTGTACCGGGTGATGCTGTGTGCCAGGGAACGTGTGACTGTGGCGACTGTTCAGATGAGGCGCTATGTGGTGGGTGCAACAGTTTCCCTCCAATAATCTCCTTATACATGCTTTTCATTTGTGTATGTCAGTTTTGATACTAAAATATACTTTCTCTGGCAATCTTACTGCCAACTATACGTCGCATAAGCAGGACTACCACATCTTCCCAAGTACTACAGGAGGCTCCTAGAAAAATCAGATATCTTTGTATCCGGACACAGAAATATGAAAATCTCCTTTTAAAAAAAAATGTACAGTGTATGTATTGACTGTGCTGTCACAGCTGACTCTCTTCTTGAGTTTTAAAATTGATGAGTAATAACGATAATATGATATGTAATGAAAAAAAAACACCCTAAACTCTGATCTCCTCAATATTGTAGGAAGTACAACTACAGCAAGCTACACAACGGCCGAACTCACTACAGTGTACACTACAACTGCAGCAATCACTACAACAGCAGCAGTCACTACAACAGGTAAGATCTGAATGATGTTGGAGTCATGTGTTGTGGTATGAACAAGTGCAATGTTATGTTCCTTGAGCAAGAAAGTGAGTTAGCTCAGTCAGTAGCGAGCTTTCCTCACAATCCAAAGGACCGCGGTTCAATTCCCGGGTCCCACTGAGCAATGATGTGAGTAATCATGCCGTCCCCTCCAGAATTAAAGAGTCAAATCACTCTGTCCCTCGGATAGGACATAAAATGGAGGTCCCATGTGTGAGAGAGTAACAATTCACGCACTTAAAAGATCCTGCTTCATTTATTCATCCCAAAGAGCAGGGTATTTAACTTGGTTAAGTGTTCCCGCCTTACATCCAACTGGGCCCCATGGAAAACCAGCTATTGCAGCTAAATATGGGCTATCCAGTCATCTTCTCAGATGGAAATGAAACAAACAAACAAACAAAATATTTGTGAATGGGCCAACAGAAATATTCGATTTCTAGATGAAATAATGGTCATAAGAATAATAACTAAATACGCATTACTGCCAGTAATTCATTATTACTTGGGTGTTTTTTCTCCTCCATATCACTGCTCACAAATTCTATAATGAGTAGTGACTAAAGGTTAGAACATAGAGTGCTAACTGTTAAGTACAGTACTTGCTCAGGAACAGAGACATAACTTCTAGTGGAACTATTTTAACTATGTACACTCAATCTTATTTTCCAGTCAAGAGGTCGATAGGCATGTGTTGGGCAGTGGTATTTTGATTAGTAGTCCATATCAAATCTACAAACAAAGGAAATGAATGTCAGCTAGGAACATCTGATATTTATGGGATGCTCATTGCAAAAATGTTTCTTAGAGACAAGGGGCATTGCACTATGTTACAACGATTAAGCTTGCAGCATTCTTGTACCATGTAAATATATATTTTTTTTATTTTTTTCCCAGCACCCACCTGTTCCTGGAACCCATGGACATCCTGGAGCCCATGCACAGTCACTTGTGGTGTTGGGACCAGGTACCGCGATAGGACCTCCAACGGCTACTGCCAGAACTCCGATGAATTCTCTCACGAATCTGAGTTTTGCAACACAGATGCTTGCCCGAGTGAGTGTTGCTGCATTTCACATTGAAAACTTAATTTCTAGACTGTAACATATTTTGTAATAGAATCTGCCTCACCATCACCATGTTATATGAAATTCAGGAATTGAAGTCAGAAAAAAATGGTTTGTTGAAAATAAGAGTTGCCATTATTGTTTCCTTTCCACTTCTTCACCTGGCCCCCAGCCCCATGAAAGGAGATATGTATGTGTGCCAATCCACTCGACAGGCATGAACAATTTGAATGAAGAGTCCAATCAATGCTATTCAGTTGCTTGAAGGAAGAAAATGTGTCATACAAATTTGTTGGGCATTACCATGAGTACAGGGGAATTGATTATTTAACTTGCTACTACATGGGATGAGATGATGACTCATAATCATATATTTGTAAAACTATACCACACAATTCAAACTGAAGTTGCAGTGCATTATGCAATATATGTCTGATTAAAGACTTTTACTTGAATGAACTAAATCATTAAAGATTTGTTTTTCTCACTTTGCAGCGGATGGTAATTGGAGTCCATGGACAGAATGGACGAACTGCAGTGCTACTTGTAACGGAGGGACTGCCTTCAGGTACAGGAACTGCAGCAACCCAGTGCCTAAGAATGGAGGAGCACCTTGTGTAGGGGAGGCCATCCAAACCATTGTATGCAACACACAGGAGTGTGGTAGGTCTTGGATTTCTGTTTGAGTCTTTGCTGTATGGTGTAGTGCATGTACAGGATGACAACAGCCGTGAATCTGCCACAGATGATTTGTGTGATTTAGAGATCTGATCTATGAAAATCAATAATATACAAATACAAGCTGTATGTGTGATTACAAAATTTGTAATATTTAAGACAATATTGATGACAGCAGCATTGATAACAGTAAAGGTTATGATCATCGTCATAGTCCAATTAATCGTAAAGACTCACTGTAGTGCAATTCAGAATATGAATGTGATGATTATGTTAGAGGGGAATTTACCCCAAATGTACATGTGGTCTAAGTGAATGCAACATCAGAAATACACATCAAATTGAAAAAAAAAAAGAGAAAATATGTTTGTAAGATATGTGACTGTACATCATGCATAAGCTTTGCATGATTTATTAAGTATACTGTGTAGTTTTTTAGCCCGATTGTTAGTTAGTTACGTTGTGTTAATTGAGTTGGGACAAGAAATGTAGAAACAGAGGTTATTGTAATGAGGAGTATTCAATATCAGAAGCACAACTAGAAACCAATGTGTATTGCAATGTTTACATGGAGTGATCATGAAATTTTCTTGACACAGAAATGTTTCTGGGGTGTAGTCTTTCAAAGAGCTCAAATGATTTTGACACAAGCATTGACCATTGAACGAGCAGAACAGGCAAATAACATGGGGCCGTTCTCATTGAGCAGAAACATCATGTGAAGGGGGTCGTGTGTACTCGGAGTGCGCCAACCGATGTCCCTCCAGCTGTTCTGACCTCCAGGTGGGACTGGTGTGTGTGGAGGAAGAGTGTGTAGCGGGATGCCACTGTCCAGATGGGACCCTGGAGCAGGGAGGGGTGTGTGTCCTCCAGCAGCAGTGTGACTGCCTGGATGAGTTTGGTGCCTCGTATCCACCCGCATCCAGCTTCACTGAAGACTGCAGGAATTGGTGAGAAACTACTGTATAGAATGCAATCTTTTCAAAGTTAATCAGTTGAAATGCTGGGCTTCTTTTCTCACATTTATAATATATGAGTGAGAATATTTTTGTGTTAGTATGTAGTTACAAAAAGAAAGTCCTGTTTTGTTCATTTTTGTCATGCTTCAGTCATGTGCAAAATTCTCAAAATTTCTGTGTTGCCAAATATTCTGTTTCTACAGTACCAGTCAGTTGACTTACAATAAGACAATTTGTGCCATCACACAGTTGTCTGTCTATTTGTTTGTTTTTAGTTTGGTTAAACTTCTCTGAAGTGAGGTGTAGAAGTAGACTTGAACACATCATGACTTTGTTGTTGTCTTTTTCAGCTTGTCACTTAATTCTTTCTCTTGATCTTTGGAGAGCTTGTTTCTTGTTCTTGTTTGTTGCACTCCATGTGAAATTCAGCTAGACGTGTTAATGCTCTGCTGTTGATCAAACTGTCCATAAGGGAGTCGGTATTCATCAGATTGTGTTTGTACTTCTTATGGGAGCCTCTTTGCTGTAAACTGATAAATAATGTCAAAAACCCTTGCAAAATGCAAAACCAAACAAAAACTTGTCTTGATCACTCATATTAGTCCATGCACTGTGTATTATATATCATCAAATAGGTAGCTCTGTTGTGTTTGTCCTGAGAAGCAAAAATGAAAGGAAATCATAAGTCTCTCCTAATCTTCGCCATTATTCATTTTTTGGCTATACACGTAATCTAAATATGGATTTTAAATTTCTTTGTCTTATGTGATATACATGCCCCTGCACCTTTCTTCTTTATGCTAGTTCCTGTGTAAATGGAGCAGTGACATGCAGTGAGGAGGCGTGTCCACAGGACTGTGGCTGGAGCAGCTGGTCCTCCTGGACTGATTGCACAGCTACATGTGGAGACAGCACAAAGACAAGATTTAGGTGAGTTCAACAGGATGATAGGATTAAAGAAGTGACCATAGATTAGAGGTTAATGTTGGCCATGAAATTATGTATCTCTTTTCTGCAATCCCTTTTCATGTCTACCATTAACAGTGAGCTGTGCCAGTATATCATTAAGTACCAGAATATGCTGACAATGTTAGCCACCTTTTGTTAGATCTGAATAATTGATTTTTTTTTTTTTTTCAATGTGACTATTCCATCATATGTTTAGATTGAATGCTGAGGTTGTTGTCCCTGCGGAACAAGTTCGAGCAGGGGACTATGAAACGGGCTCCGTACGTGTGTGTGTCCGTGTGTGCTTGATCAAAATGTTCAATTTGCTACTTCTCTGTCATTTATGAGCCGATTTTGATTCTGTTTGCTTTATATGAGAGCAATACATGGGAGCTTTGAAACTGCTACACTGAATTTCAGTTGTGACCTTTGACCTTGACCTTTGACCTGTATTGTACATTTTGCTACAAAATGCCATGTGGTGGCACTAGTTGAGGGCTTCAAAACTTCTACACAGAATTTTGACCTTTGACTTCTTTGACCTTTGACCTTGATTTTTTTGACCTGTATTGTACATTTTGCTACAAAATGCTACTCCTTCGCCATTTCCCGATTTCGATTCCGTTTGCTTTATGTGATGGCACTAGGTGAAGGCTTCAATACTTCTACACAGAATTTTGACCTTTGACTTCTTTGACCTTTGACCTTGATTTTTTACCTATTTTGTACATTTTACTACAAAATGCTACTTCCGGCGGGGACATATATTACGCACCGCGTAATTTCTACTTTTCCTTGTTGTATTTACCACTCTAATTGTCATTCAAGCTACATTTTGCTGTTTTCAGTCTACCTTTGATGCTACTTCTGTTCTGGAACAAGATGTGGTTACTCATCTTATATCTTTCACATGGAATGAAAACAGAATGTCTACTAATTTCTATTCTTGTTCCTATTCATTCTTATGTGGTGCGTTGCAGATCAGCAAACAACCCTCCAGCGGAGAATGGTGGGGAAGAGTGTAAGGGGCCGGACTCCGAAGAGGTGTCATGTGACCTGGAAGAGTGTCCCACCCACTGCATTGTGGGAGGAACAATGTATGAGACGGGTGCTGTTGTCTCACAAGATCTGTGTAACAGCTGGTAAGCTTATGTCTTCTGACTTGTTAGCTTCAGTGCTTGTCATTGCAATGCTAAGCCTGACATTTTGGGTTGGAAGCAGTAGTTTATAAGTTATTGAGGATGCAACAGATTTGATTGTGAGCTAGTGCTGTATGTTTCAGATTATCTTCAACTGAGAGGAAATAATCTTTGTAGGAACTTGTGGGTTTATTTTAAGCGAGATGGCTGGTACAGTGTACAGTGTAGTCATTAGCCAACAGTTAGTGCAACAGTGTGACGAGCAGGTGTCAAAATTTCTGCCAACATTATATCATTTCTATTGTTATTGTTATGTTCATTTTTTTTTTCATAGTGAAACAAATGTTGTTGTCATCATTGTCATTGTTTTCAAGCAAATGACAATTGAATGCTTGTGATGATTTGTGATCTTGTGATTTAGACTTTCCAGGTAAAATGTACATCAGTAACACACTGATTGTTGTGTATGCACCCCCCAAGAAAAAAGGAGAAAGAAAGAAAAAAAAATGTGTCTTCTAGAGACAATAAAGTACAAGTTCACAGTGTAGATAAGTACAGCAACAAGATATCATTGGCATGCCATGTTCAGTATAGTGTGATGCATGAATTAAAGAGACCCACTTTGAGAGTATGACATTGTTTTTTGTCCCACCTGTCTGGGTGCAGTACTTGCACCAACGGCTCCCTGGTCTGTTCCAACAACACCTGTGATGGAGACTGGTCCACCTGGTCTCCATGGTCCTCCTGCAATGCAACGTGTGGAGGGGGTGTGGTCGTGAGAAGCCGAGCCTGCTCCATGCCGCCCCCTAGCAACGGGGGCGTGGACTGTGAGGGGGACTCGATAGAAGTAGAAGACTGCAATGCAGATCCATGTCCAAGTAAGCTGAGTCTTTTTTTTTTTTTTTCATTGGACAACCGTTTCCAATCACATGTCTCATTTCTGCTAGATTTTGTCGGCTCCTGGCTAAAGCAACTGTATCTTAAACTTAATTCAGTGTGGATGTAAAAAATGTTTGTCCTGTATTATCTGATGTTCAGTTGTTGCAATGGTCAGCTGTATAATTACAGTTTAAGTTCCATAATTGTGCTATGAGGAATATATGTCAGAACCTGATATCTGATACATATGCATGAATAAGAGCATTTCCACTTAATTGCTTTCAATTGGTCCACAAAATTCAATGACAGGTGGCATGAAAGATAAGATTATAATCCTCTGCAGGATTCCCATGGAACAACACACAAGATGCAAAAGTTAAAAAAAGAATGTATACTTCTGTTTAGCGCAAATTCATTTGATTTTGTCCTGCTAAGTAAAGTTTAATGTACTCTTAACCTGTTGAGGATGGTTTGATTTTGCTACAACACGCATTTCCCATAGACACCTGCCCGAGTATACTCGGGACTAATCCTCAACGGGTTAACTAGAGCATATTCGAAATCATAATGACTTTCTTATCTTTTTAAAGGGGAACTTCTGCCAAACATTGCTTTGGGGGAACAATATGCAAATTTTAGCATGAAAGAATTCAAATAATTGAGTTGAAGTTTGTAGCACATAGGAACTTTGTACACAATAAAGAAATCAAGTGTAAAACACACACCCCTAGTATAATACCAATAACTATAGGGATTGAACAGAAAATCTAATTAGTAGAAAATAAAGCAGTGCTTTGTTTAGCAAAGGTTTGAAATTTCAATCCTTTTTGCCATTTTCCCAGTTGATGGTGAGTGGTGTGATTGGGAGCCATGGAGTGACTGTACAGAGTCCTGTGCTGGTGGCTACCACAACCGCACCAGAGTATGTGACTGTCCCCCTGCCCAGTACGGTGGGGCTGAGTGCCAGGGGCCTGCTGGACAGACGGCAAGCTGCAATGACACTCCCTGTCCAGGTAAATACATGCATGAATAGGGCACATCTTTTTGTCATTAATATCATATTTTAATCTCTTCTTTGCCTCCTCTTCTACGTTTTCTCCATCTTTATGCTATCCCTAGTACCATTATCATCAATATTTTAATTGTTATTATCATTACTATTACCTGTGTTATGATGATGATGATGATGAGGGAGATGAGAATGATGATGATGATAATAATTATCATAATCATTGTCATCATCATTATCATTATCATATTGAGGCTATGTGATGGAAAATAGCTAGCTTAATAAAATCATTTTGATTGGCGTAAATAAATACATTTTTGTGCTGACTATTAAAAATTGTTTTCAGAGGGAGGCAGGTTGGCAAACGTGTAAGATTATCAGTACTACAGAGAGGTAACCTTTGACCTTAACCTCTTAACTTTCAAACGCATCCATTTATTGTATGACTGACCAATGCTCCAACCCTCTTTCAGTTTATCAACCTATACTGTGCTTTGCTTGCCAAAAGGCATGCTCTCTGGAGTGTTTTCTTTGCCTATTGGCACATACGGAAACTCTTTGTCAATGAATGTAGATTCCCTAATCCGTTTTGTGCCACCATTGCCTTCTTGTTCGACCAAGGCACATTGGTAAATGATACACCCATGTGGGCTTGCTGATCTACAACTAGGTGAAGTGTGGATGGCTGAATAAATGCCAGTGAAAATCAGCAATGCGATGTGCGTATCTAGTGCATGATGAAGTGGAGTAGAAATAAATCAGCCAGTAATGGGAAAATTTTGTGTTACTCCCTGTCATCAGTGGACTGTGTTCTCAGTGAATGGACGGAGTGGACTAATTGCAGTGCCCTCTGTGACGGCGGAGTGACCAGGCGACATCGTAACATCACAGTACCTGCATCCTATGGTGGACTGCCCTGCAGTGGCCCCATTCTGGAGACACATGGCTGCAACACGGAACCTTGTGGACGTGAGTAGAATCAGAACTTGTCATATCTAACCTCCTCATGATCACCAAATACTATGCATATGTTGTGCAGTATCACTACCCAATGGTATTGAAGGTTATAGTGGATTGGTGGAAAATGCCAGCATTAAATTTGCGTCTATTGTTTCACACAAGTGTTGTTTTAATGCAGTGATAGACTTGTGTATTATGGATTGGTTGGAGAAAACATTGCTTTTTATAACGGCCTCAGGAGGGTGATGTCATTGGAAGCAGTGACTCCAAGGTACATTCGAGTTTTGTCAACAACCGCAAACCAAATCAGGGAGACATGCTTCTACAATTTTGTTATGCAGTAAACTAAGTAATTGATGTCAGTGAGGGTAGCAATTTCCAACATTCCTCACAGACTTTGTTCTGAGAGGAAAGAAATTATATAAATGATACAATCTCATTGTTATCAATTAGGAAACATTTGTTGTAGTGTTAATCATTTGTGTTGATCTTGGTTTAGCCTTTAGTGTGACATCCAAAAGTGATTTTTTTTTTTCAAACTGAGGGAAAAGAAGAAAAGAATTAGATGTCCTTCTTTAATGGGGATGGCTAGTAATTGATCAGTGGGAATCAGTGGGAATGCTGGGGGATAATTGTTCCAGTCCTTGTGGGATTCATTTTAGAGTATATTATATATCTATTATTGTGTGAAAATTATTTGCTTCAGATTGGTCTCATATTGAAGTAATGTGCAATTCAATGTTTCAAAGTTAGCATGACTGTACAGTGTCGGGGCAATCATTAACGGCCCAGATTTTGAAACGTTAACGATCGCCCCAACACTGTACAGTCATGCTAACAGTAATGGTTTTCAGCTGACCTATTGTAGTGTAACTGCCGTACCTCCAATCTTGCAGCCATATGTGAAGGAGACTTGGTGGTCAGTGATTGCGCCAACCGTTGCCCCCTGACCTGTGCTGACCTCCAGTCTGGCACAGAGTGTATCCAGGACAATTGTACCTCTGGGTGCGCCTGTCCAGATGACATGGTAAGCATTTGTGAAAACTTTCTACAACATACCACAATGTGTTCATTTATTGTCATTGACAGGGGAACACTTTAAAAAAATTCTTAAGTAAACTATTCTTCTTTTTTTGTTTGTTTCTAAGGACTCAGTAGATCCTAACTCAACTTGTTTGCAAAGTTGTGTGGAACTTGTGTCTCCCTTAACACTGTTATGTAATCATTTTCCATACCTCTGTAGTAAGTCAAATCACCAATTTTGTGTTCATTTGCAAAGCCAGAAAAGTAAGTGTTTTTACAGTTTGGAGGAGCACTGGACTAATATGAGATACTCTGTGTCAAAGAAAATGGCTCATCAGCCTGGAAAAATAAAATCATTCAGCATGAGAGGACAGCAAGGCAAATCTGCATGCAGTGTTTGTTTGGTTTTAAGGCAGAGCATAGGGAATCATATGTGACCGTGCACCTCAAAACGAACATAAAGTCGCACACACTGATTTTGCGTGAGGACTGAAAATAAGTGAAATGGGTCAACCTAGCCGAACTTGACTTTTTCATATTTTCTGAAAGAGCGGGTCTTCTTTTACATTATGCTAAAATTTGGTATCATAAAACGGACAGGGAAGTGCGTTTTTTTAGCAGTTTATCTCGAACATTTTTGGTAGAATAGTGTGATTAGGTGTGCCTTTAGAATTCTTTTTTCATTTCTGAAAAACCTTGTCCACACTCTTCACTTTCAACTCTAATAACTTTTGAAAGGACGACGCTACTGCTTTGAAAGTTGGCATTAATTATGGACAAAATGTGTTAATTAGGCATGCTTAATTTCAGTTTAATCTGATAATCCCTTCATTGTTGTTACTCTGGTGGTTTACTTCCTCTTTTTTGTCCCATTCATCGCACAGCCAGCACGGTTTGGTAAAGATTAAGCCCTTGAATAGACACTGTACTGCAGAGCCTCTTTTCTCAGTTCACACTTTTCCTGGGTTTGTGCTTTCTTTCCAATATTTAGATAGGTTAGGAGAGTCCATTTGGCGTGAGTTATACATCTTTTTAAAGCTTAAAGTCTGCTCTTTCAGAATATGGTCTTAACTAAAAATTCATGTCTGGCGACTTTTTGTTTGTTTTGAGGTGCAGGGTCACATATTGTCATGTGATGTATTCACAAGGTGAACAGGGTAGAACCAAGTCTGTCATAGAGTCAGATTGCTTTGGTAGCCTAAATGGCCTGCTTAAAAAGACATGTCTGTATAGTATGTTATTCTTTGCATGGTTTGAAAGTGACTTAGGTTTCATAGCGAACATCCCCCATGCTTTTAACTTCATCCAGGTCCTCCAAGATGGGCAGTGTGTTAGCCCTAGTGAGTGTCGCTGCCTAATGGATGCCTCTCACATGATGGACACCGATGATATCATCCTCATCGACGGATCAACAATTGTCATCGATGATGACGGCATTGTAGAGTACCCAACAGGGGCCATAGTCATCAAGGACTGCAACAATTGGTGAGACTTGTGGTTATTGTGGATGCATTGCTGTTGAGGTGGTAATGGGCATGGGTATGGGCGTGTGGTGATGGTGGTGATGGTGGTGATGGTGGTGATGGTGGTGATGGTGATGATGGTGGTGGTAATGGTGGTGATGGTGGTTATGGTGGTGTTGTGTGTGAGTGGAGCATAACCAAATACACATCCAGAGATGTGGAGATATGGATGTTTTAAATCATGGAAGTATTATAGAGTTCAATATATCAAGGAAACTTAGACTGACAGATTAAATTATATCCATCATTTGTCGCAGCAAAATTTGCTGAATTAGGGTCATGTATGCTAAGGAGTGATGATACCTAGTCTGAAGATTTCATTTTGGAAGGCAAATGCATATGCATTATGTTTGTGTCTGTGTTGTGTAATTTCGTGGCATATTTACTGAAACATGATTGTATTAGAAATGAAGACTGAACCCTGCATGTCTGAAAATGTTAACAATCTACATTATTCATGTATATTATAGTTTCTTCCCATTGACAACATTGTTGTATACCGAAAGCTTTTCTTTGGCTATTCTTTCAACAGCACATGCACAGATGGGACATTCTCATGTACTGATGTCAATTGTGCAGGTAAGTACACCACTTTCCTATGTACGTCCAAATAGAATTTAATTTAATTCCGGCAGTAGATGTTTTTCTCTATGGTCTATTGTTAATTCATCAAAAATGTGAAACCTCATGTCAGATTTGCTAATGTATACCACTCTGTGCTTGACTTGTTACATGGCTTTGTCCATAAAGATGGTGGGGGGTTGGTGAGTGTAGAAGGCAAAGTATGAGTTTTCCCAAAGAAGTATTGGTAACAATGTTGCAACAACAAATGGCTGACACATGCCTCACCTGTGTTTATAATCCAGTTGACTGTGGATGGAGCGAATGGACTGATTGGTCAGAATGCCCCCAAACTTGTGGTCATGTGACCGACGGCGTCTACCGCGAGCGCTATGCCAACAACCCACCAGCAGCATATGGAGGAGCCGAGTGTGAAGGGGAGACCATTGAATTTGCCGACTGCAACAGGGGAGACTGTCGTAAGTTTACAGCAGTTTTCTTTTCCTTTTCTTGTTTTTGCTGTTTCTCCCTGTGAATAACATTGAATGTGCTATTTATATAATTATTATGAAGTGAAAAAGAATTAACTAGAAAAGCACTCTGAGAGCGCAGACCTCCGCCAAGCAGCTACTTTCCACCGATGATCTTGCTCTTCCCAAAGAGATTTTAAAAGCTCCTTGGGCTCTTCCATAGAGATCCGTGATTTCCACTCATGCTGAAAAATCGCCCGATTTCCCAATATAGAAGCCTTTGTTACGTCATAAACCGTCAGCTGCACGGCACACCTCGCCCTTGCAGAAACTAGAGCACGCACTTTAGTGCGTGCATGCAAACCTCAAATACGTGCAGCCTGAACTCCCAAGTTCATTGACCCTACCTGCCAAAATATCAAAAATCCTTCATAAATTCCCCAAAAATTCTTGGATCACTACCAAAAGTTAATAGTTTGTTGCTTGTGTCATTCTCAACCTTTCCTGCAAGTTTCATCCAAATCCATTGACTAATTTTTGAGTTATTTTGCACACGGACAAACTAATTAACTAACTACAAGGTAACAAACCAACGGTAACGAAAACATAACCTCCTCCCTTGGCGGAGGTAACTAGACTGGGATTTCATTCATTTTGGCATTGCATAAGTTCGTTTACCAGGCTACACTGTCCCTGCTAGTGATCAGTGGTCTGTAGAGTGCAGAAATCGGAGAGTTTATGAGAATGTACGGTAGTGAGAGTATGCAAGTTGACAGAGAATTTTCTTGAATGGACCAGTGATGTGTTTTTCAGTCATCACAAACCTCTAGTATTCTCATATACGTCTCCCAGAAGGGCACCATAGACAATTTTGGCTCTTTCAGAGACACCAGAATGGTTAGCCATTCGACTGAAATATACTAAGCTCTTTCATGCATCATGCTTATATGACAGGTTCTTCTTCAATAAGAGGGGGAGGGGGAATGGACCAAAAATAATTCAAGTCTCTGTGTTAAAAGTATGAAAATTGCTATTCTCTCATTACTATTTTTATGTCTGTTATTTTGTGTACATACTGTGAAAAAGCAGAGGAAAGCTGTAATTTCAGTTGATTTGTTCCTCATATCTGTTTTGAACCATAACTCCATCGATCACATCATCAATCCATTTGTCCATTCATTGTAGTCTTTTTTGTGTGTGTATGTGTGTGTGAGTTTATACTGTGTCTTATAGATGTGCAACTTTCAATTTGTACATACAGCATGTGACATCAATGAGGTGTGGTCCATCCCACCGTCCATTTGTGGTATGGTCACCTGCTCTGACCTGGCCAATGGCCACCAGAATACTACCTGCCCGACACCATCATCTCCATTGGAGGAGGCCTGCGTCTGTGCCCCGGGCTACTACCGCAATCTCCAGGACGAGTGTGTACTCCCATCTGACTGTGAGTGCCTGGATGACCTCGGGTTGGTGCGGAATGCTGGAGAGGTCTGGTCCAGAGGCCAGTGTGAAACTTGCCTTTGCGAAAACGGCGCCACAGTTTGCCACACCGAGTGCGAGCCCATCGTTTGTGAGGAGGTATGAAACGTTGTTGTTAGCTTCTGTTTAATTTTGATATTGCTTTCAGGTGCCTTGAAATTGTGACAGGGTTGACAAGTTACGATGTATGCTGCATAAGACACTAAAAGGAGGAAATTTCATAACAAGGGTTAATGATATATACACTGTACCAATCACCAGCACATCAATCTTTGGGGAAGGCTTCTCTTTCATCTCCAGTATCACCAGCTTTCACTGTATATGCTGAGATCATAAGTATTATAGGGACCTGATAATGGGAAAGAGTATTGAAGTGTCACATCTGGGGATTTACAGGTAGTACCAATCCATTCTGATTTTCAAATATCTATCCCTAATTACTAGCCATTGCAAAAATTTTGCCAGAGGAAATACATGTATACTCTGCAAATAGGTATGTTAAACAAGTGGAGTCTCTTATTCAGTAAACAAAAATCCATGTCATTTCAGGTCATGCATACAGATTTATTCATTCTTTTTTTTTTCCTCTCTTTTTTGCTTTTTTTTTCTCTCTTTTTTTCTTTTTTTTTTACATGCTGGTAAGTGGACCAATGTCTTTCTTTTCATCAATGCTTTCTATATTTTTCTTGCTTTTTTGCTTGTTTGATCTTTTTTACCATATTGTTCCCAGTTTAAATATTTTTTCACCCTGTTTCCACTGCAGGGTTACATTGCTGTGGAGGAGGATGGCGAATGCTGCCCTGTGTGTAGACACATATCTAGTAAGTTTACTTCAGTGTGATTCTTTGATTTCAGTTCAAATCCAATGCACAGAATGAATTGGCTTGATGCATTGGAGCTTTAAACATGGACAGTTTCAGTATTCAATTATGTATGAACTCTAGTTATATCATCTGAACTGCAATGTCCCTTTGCCTGATATCAAGAAAATAAATGGACATGAATTTTGTTTTGAAGAGAGGTTGGTTGAAATGAGACTTGATAAGCATAGGTGCAGCCTGAAAAGTTCATTCAGACTAGTTGATAGCTATCTTACATTTGTTAAAATTTTGTTGCTTATGCCAAACATCCTGTGTTCACTGGGGCTCTTAACAATTCACACATGGTTTTCAGCAATAGTTTTTTTGTCTAAACTATTTGAATCTTTTTATTTCGAAATCATGTAGTTGTAAATATGACTGTATGATTAATTTCTTAAATCGATCTATGGAAAGCTGTGATATCAGAAGTAGATAGTAAAGTAATCTTGCAGCAAACCAATAGTAGCTTTGATGGAAAAGTGAATGAATAAAAGTGTTCATAATGACAATGGGAATGGATGTATGAAAATGATTGATGAGAACTGAATGAATGAAATCTGTATAATTTTTATTTGATGACAGCTCCCAACCAGTGTCAGCTGACCAGTGGGTCACATAACTTCACTCTGGATGACTGCATTGCGACGGATGTGAACGTGACCCTGTGTGCGGGCCACTGCCCATCCACCAGCAACATCATTCTCAATCAGCTGACCCTGGACCTGGGCTGCAGCTGTTGCCGTGGCATCGTCGGAACGCAGGTGCGCGAGATCGAACTCCAGTGTCCAGACGGAAGCTCGGTAGTGGGCAGACTGCCGGTGATTGAGCGCTGCGAGTGCATGGCAACAGAATGCACCGCCTAGGTCACACGACCGCTGTAACCAGTGATCCAAAGTGTAGTTAATTCAAATATTTCATCCACGATACTGTGTCAGCAGTGCACAGTCTTGTTTTTGTTGTTGCATACTATGTCTTTACCCCCCAAGTCTAAGGAGAAACTTTGTCTCCAAGGAGAAGGTGCACATTATACTTTCTTGTAGTCAGGGAGACTTCTGGATTCAGATGTGAGAATATTGGTATTTTGTCCTTTTAAGCTCTTATCAATGATTCTTGTAATGTCCAAAAAAGACAGGATGTGCTTTCCTCTTTGAAAAGATGATACGGGAATCTATTGGAGGAGATAAAAGGGATGATTTTAATGATTTTACAATGTACATGGTCCTTCAGTTGTACTGTTATTCATGATTACCAGTGGCAGTTGGTCATCAATAATTACTATTGAGCAATCATACACACCTGTAAGTATTTATGATTTGGTAGTACATGTACAGTCATGTAGGTATTAAATGTAATTGATACGTCTGTAACTAACTTCCATGATTGCTGTATACCTGCACAATTTGTGTTATCCTTTCCAGTTGATTCAGAACAAGTACTATTTGATACTGTTGAAAAATGCAGCAGATGTTGATATTTTTGGCGAAGGCTAAGATTAAGGCTTTGGTAATGTCAAGCATCCTGTAGTGGTTTGAGATTTGCCAATATAAAGGAAACATTTGTCAGGCCTGCATTGTCACAGATGGAATAGACCAATAATCTGCTGGCAGCATCATCTAGTTGGGTTGTATGGCTTGCCAGCTGGAGCTGAGGTGTCTTAAAGGCAATCCCATTCCCAAATCTACATCAGAACATTCCATTATCGCTGAGTGAAATGTGCCAGAAGAGTGGGCACGCCAATTTATGGGTGTCACGGTGCCTGTAAACAGGCTACCTCTACCTCAATGATACTGCTGGAAGATTTCATGATGCATTATTTTATTCTTTAAACCCATTGCATGCGAGAAACTAATGGGTCCTACACAAATCAGACAAGGATTTCAGAATCTTAGAATACCTTTATAAGCCACGTGGATGAGAGAATGCTATTCGTGGATGGAGAAGCTTGTAAATGACTTGTGTTAAATATTGCCACATAATCAAGATTAGCATACAGCTCAAGTTCCAGCTCTGTCTGTTCTGTTCTACAAAACCTGGTCCACTGAGCACAATTTGAGTCTGGCATGCCGTTGATTGAGTTGATGGAGTCTGTTGTCATGGCTCAGGGCCTGGAACCGAAAGAGCATTATGAACTTGCCTTGCAATGTCTTTATCTATTGAGCATTCAGTTTTTGAGCCTATGCACTAATGATGTGCAAAGCATTACTTTTTATATATCAATATCTGCTTAACCCTCTGCTTACGATCTTGGGGACATTGTAATCTATAAGATGGTGATATATGATCCTAATCAAATGATTGGCTGAGAGCAATGACATGACCAGTCTTTCATTTTGCCTAACATGCCCAGCAGGCATAAATTTTGACCATTGACCACATACTTTTGAGATACGCTCACTGACGTCACAATTGCATACTTTAGCAGTGCGCACTCAATTACTTACAGACCACACGTGCTCAATCACTTCTTCAGTGTTAACAATTTTTAAGTTCACATTTGGACAGTGTGTTTGGAACATTTCTTTGGACATCTTGACTTTTGAAAAAGTTCTACATGTAGCTGACTGATATTTACCCATGAAGGTAAATGAAAAATAGTTCGTAGAAGCATTTTATAAAACAAATAATGCACAGGTTTTAAGTTTGTGACATTAGTGGAGATGCAGCTTACTCTCGGGTATTCACAATGTTGTGCCACATGCAGTCGACTGTGCCCTGTGCATGTTACATATGTTACACCATTGTAAATACCCTCGAGTGTGCTGCATCTCCACTCATGCCCTCTCACCCTTGCATTATTTGTTATATACTTTGAGGCAGGAAGGTATATTTACAGAAGTGTCATATCACATCTGATGAAAGCTAGCCAAACTGTACATCCCCCATTTGTGTTTGATAAGTCAAACTAAAATCACACAGAAATTTGTTTCTGGTGAGATGTCATCATGGATCAGAAAAAAAAAAGAAGTAGATAAGAAATAAAGAATATAAAATCATGTTGACTTAGATTTGATTTGATCATATAGCTGCAAGAAAGCATTTGTACGTGATTCAAAGTAATTCACTGCAGCAGCTTGTAAACATGTTTGCAACAAGTATTCCATTAAGATTCATTGCCTTCTTTTCACATGTATGAGCAAAAATACTGTAACACTGTGAAAGTGATGCCCCTGACTTTAGCTTGCTCCAGTGCACTTTGGATCACTGTGTTCAACTGATTTCACAGAAAAAGGACTGAAAAAAATAGAAACGATGTGGATCCCACTTTAGTACACCAGAGATATATGTTCTTGCATTCTCCATGCGACAGCATATCTTCAATGGAATCATCAATTCTTGCGCTAAGCCTGTTAGATAACCAATGACATTAAAGTCGTGGTAAAACTTCTTTGAAGACATTCATGAGTGTCACTTACTGTAAAAGTGGATATATTCGCGTGACTAATTTTTCACACTCAGCCGGGTAAGATGAGTTACATGTGTTTTTAATTCCGCGGAATCAAGACATCAACTACTGGAATATATGGCAAGCAAATATATTTGTGTGTCCTAATTTCTGGTTGCATGAAATGCACGAAAATTTCAACATTGCAAAAATGTCCATTTTTACAGTTAGTTCAGTAATTTGAATTCACATTGAAATGGTATGAGGAATACATTACAGTAAACTCAGCATCCTGTATTGTTTTGGTACCGAATTGTGTTTTTAAAGAATGGTCTGACATGCATAGTTCCCAAAATGTTAAAGGGATAGTACAGTTTTGGTTGAGATGAGAAATAGGCTTTCAAATTTTTGCAAGATACCAAGAAAACACTTATGATATAGCACAGAGCATACCATTTTAAGAGGAATTCAAAGTTTATTTGATGAAAATCGGGTATGGAATAACTGAAACATCCAAAAACAAAGTAAAACAAAGCGATCATTACAAAGTGTGGGTCCCACACTTTGTAACGATCGTTCTTTTTTGGATATCTCAGCCATTTCAAAACCAATTTTCATCAAATAAACGTTGAATTCCTCATAGAATTACATGCTCTTTCATATTTCATATGAGATTTCTCATTATCTCACCTAAAAATGTTGAAACCTGAAATTAGGTCTCAACCAGAACTGTACGATCCCTTTAAATTGTATTTGAGTTGTGTACAAAACCTGTATTTTGAATGTGTGATTTCTTGCTCTTTGTAATTGTACATCATACCAGAGTCTATTAAAATAATTAACAAACAGTGCAATCAAAAGATATGCTGCCTCAGAGTCATTTATTTGAGCATGTGTTAACAGAAGTAAGCTAGTGTGCTGATATTTTGTTGTGCACTTGTGCAGTGTGCGATGCATGGCATGTAAAATGCCATTTTGTGCATTTCTCTGTATCATATCACATTTGTGTGTGTTTGTTTGTGTGAGTACTTCTTGCCTGCCATGTGTTATCTGCCATGAGATTGTGCGCCATGAGCTGCTGGCCTTGCGTTGTTGGCCATTGGTTATGGGCCATCGGTTGCCTGCCATTGTGTGTCTGCCATTGACTGCCTGCTATTGACCGATTCTGTGTCGCACTTTATGTATTATCGGCATGGGCAGCGCCATTACTGCGGTGTCTCTGTCGGCCCCCCCCCCTCTCCACTCCCCCACCCCCTCCCTACATTAGCACGCGCACGGAATGAAAAACTGATGCATGGTTGCTTTAGCCAATAGGGGTCTCGTACTGAGTGCACGTACGCTTGCTCAATGCGCAAACCTTTGTAACAATTGTGTGATAAACATGTTGCCCGGGGGGTGGGGGAGAGGAGGGGGGGTCGGCTGGGACACTGCAATTTGAGCTAATGGCTGCGCCCAGTGCCACAAATTGTCTGCTGCCCTCAACGAACCTGAATCGGTCAATATGTTGTCTGTCATTAGTTGTTTGCCATGAGCTGCCTGCCACCTGTTGCTGGCCTTTTGCTGCTGGCCATCGATTGCCTGACATCTGCTGTCTTTGCCTTTTCATCTCATTTTTTACATTAGGTTTTCCCAATTTTTATGTTCCAGTAAACATAAGGTCATTGTAACCATCTTACCAGGAATTATTCCCTTTGGCTGGGAGTACAAAAAGTTATTTGAATAGAAACAAGTGGCCCTGCTGTAGATTCGGGTTCAGGGTCTCAGGGGCCAAAATGTGAAATCAAAGATCTCCAGACCAAAAAGCAATACAGCCAGGTCAGATGATATACATATTCTTAGATGTTAATGACATCAGCTGTACATGACAGTGATAGTGGTAGCCAAATAAAGCACCTATTAAAGGTGACACCAAGTTGGGGGGAAGCTCAGTGGTCAAACTTAGTTTCATCTTTTTGTTTTTACAGTACGTGGTCAGATTTGCCCAACACACGATGGCAGGAATTTCTAATGGGCAGGAGATACATGGTTGCTCGAATGGTCCAATTGTGTATCCCAAAAATGAGTAAAGTGAACAAGATCTTCCTTTCCAGGAACAGAAGTTGTATAACCAATGTATAATGATTGTGGTTAAAATAATAATACTGATAATAATAATAATAATAATAATAATAATAATAATGATGATGATGATGATGATGATGATGATGATGATGATGATTGTTAATATTATTAATATTAATATTATTATCATCATTTATTGTTATCTCTATCTTCACAAGATATCTCTTGGAGATTAATATCACGTCAAGTTCCATCCTGGAACCTTAGACTTCCAGTACTTTTCTCAGGATTCGTGCCGTCCCCAGCAATGCTACTTTTTGGAGCGTTTGCACTCGATCTGGCACACCAACGTCGTCCAAGTGCCGTCGCAGCTGCTTTGGCGTTGTTCCGAGTGCTCCAACGACAATAGGGATCACCTTCGTTCTCATATTCCACAGGCGGCCAAGCTCTCTGGCAAGGTCTTGGTACTTCTCTATCTTTTCCTTCTCCTTCTCGGCTACTCTGCTGTCTCCCGGTACCGCGACATCGACGATTGTGCACATCTGTCGAGCCCTTTCTACGACGATGATGTCCGGACGCCTGTTCTGGATGACATTGTCAGTTTGAACATCGAAATCCCACAGGATTTTAACTTGATCATTTTCAGAAACTTTTTGTGGTTCGTGCATATACCATTTGCTCTCACATGGTATTTCATGTTTTCTGCAAAGCTCCCAGTGAACGACTTGTGCCAGTTTGTCATGTCGTCTTTTGTACTCCTTTTGCGCCAATTTACTACAGCCACATACGATATGTTGCACTGTCTCGTCTCTTTCTCGGCATATCCTGCATGCGGCATCCACATCTCTCTTCTGTATCTTGGCTTTCAGAGCATTTGTTGACAGTGCTTGCTCTTGGGCAGCGATGATCAGTCCTTCTGTCTCCTTCTGTCTTCTTCTGTCTTCTGTCTTCTTCTTCTTCTTCTTCCTTCTGTCTCCTTCTTCAGTTCTCCTTCTCCAGTTCTCCTAAATTATTATTATTATTATTATTATTATTATTATTATTATTATTATTATTATTATTATTATCATCAATATTATTATTATTATTATCATTTTCATTAATGTTATTATTATTATTATTATTATTATTATTATTATTATTATTATTATTACTACTACTACTACTACTACTACTACTACTACTACTATTCTATTCAGCATTTCAGACATTGCACATGTACATGGGTAAACACAAAACAAATTTGATTCAGCATAACAAAACTAAAATAAATGATAACACAGACAAAGCACAAATGAGAGAGAGAAAAAAAAAATAGATCATGACATAGAAAACAGGGCTGCCAGGGGCAAGAAAAGGTAAACTTAATTACCATGACCTGCAGATCTTCTGCCCCACACCCCATAAATTATGTCAAAATCTGTACATAAAATAACACTTACATTGTATCAGTCCACAGTAGATTAACATGCAGTCATACAGGAACAAAATGGGGGAATGAGGAGGGCAACATAATACACTGTAATTATATGTGATTAGATGTGTCAGGGATATATGTGTATGTAGTGTATGATAGATAAAGTATCATACAGTATAGATTTACATAGTTGATGTAGTATAAATTGTTCCGTTACTGCTTACCACAGTCATTCCTTTAAAAAAAAAATTGCAATGTATATTTTTATCCAACATTGGTGCCTAGAAGCAATTCCCAACAAGCCAGAGCACTATTGATGAGTAAAGCATCTCCTGTTAATGATAGAAATGGTACACATTACACTGTTGTGCATCATTGGGGTGATTTCTGTATGCTGGCCCATTCCTATGGAATAGACTCCCACAAAACATTCGCAATCTGTCCTCTCTAAGTGAGTTTAAGAGCTCGCTTAAAACCTGGTTATTTAGACAAGCTTTTTTGTAAACATTTCCTTTATTCCTTTTCTCATACCTCCTTTTCACTGTTTTTTTCTCTCTGCCTCTCTTTCTTGCGCCATGAGGCCCATGAGTATCTATTCATGATGGATACCGGCGCATTACAAGTGTTCATATTACAGCTGTATTATTATTGTTATTATACCATTGTACCTGCACAGGATAATGATGTTTATGACAAGTGCTTGTGTGACTCAAAAGCAAAATACAAAACAAAACAAACAACAACAACGACAACAAAACCTGCCTTCATCTCCTTCGAAATGCATCCAGATCAGATCCGACACTTACCATTCGTTAGGGAATGCGGAGTTATCCCCAGTTTATACGAGGTCCCCATGATGGTTCTGGGATATGGTGCGCATTGCTCTACGCACTGCTCTGTCTCTATGCAGAAGTAGTTCAAATAGGTTGTACAGTAATGTCTGTGGATTCCTTAATGGGTATATACTAGAGTATGATAGAATATGTTAGTGCTTTTTCGCTATAGGGCTCATATAGGGTTCCGTAAGCGGTACTGCCTAGTTGCAACATAATTATGACGCACCTTGATATAGAGAGGCACAACATCTAGTTTCCTACATACAGGCATGCTATCCTGTAGATTGAAATCTGATTTCCTTTTTTACTCTTCTTCTTCTTCTTCTTCTTCTTCTTCTTCTTCTTCTTCTTCTTCTTCTTCTAAGTCTGTACATATGTTGCTTTTTTTACGTATCAAAATCCCCCGAAAATGTATGTATTTCTGATTTCTTTCTTTAAAAAAAAAAAAGCTTCAATAGCACCTCTGATTAAAATAAAACATTCATCTTGGAGCTCTCTTGAGCGTGAGCGTCAACCCGGCCTTCCTTCTCGCTTTTCTTTTCTTTCTTCGCTTTACATTCGAAATGAAGATTTGTTTTGAATGATATGGATTTTCTTTTGTCTCTCTTCTGTAAGACAACTTCTGAAATATCTATTCTGTATTTAGAAAGAAAGCCATTGTTCCATTAGCTGGCTACCGGATTTCTAGCGACGAATGTTTCAACATTGGACATCGTATGACATAGCCTTCTGTTTGGCATCCTCGACCTGTGATTGGCCTTCTGTCAACTCGGCCGATTTTTACAAGCATTAAAATGATTTCGTCAACAACAACAATGTTGTTGTTAATTTAAAGAAAGAAAGAAGAAAGAGAAAAAAATGGGGTCCTATACAAATAATTTGCCCTAGACAGCATTTAACATAAAACAAACATCATAAATTTTAGAGAGATATACAAACTAGAATATTAAATGTACCAAGTCTCCACGAGGGAGCTCATATTGTCTCAACAAAGGAGCTCATTAAGTCTCCACGAGGGAGCTCATATGATATTGATGAACACGGATACCTCTTCTTCTTTCTGTCGAACAACAACAACAACAACATAATACGTATGTATCCACTATAGCGTTGTTATGCTTTTGTCTGATGTTCTATTTTTTTAATGGTAAAGTAAGGTTTAAATTATCTTTAGGGCCTATTTGGATTGTCAGTGTTACACGAAATCATCCCTTCTGCCAGCAGTGTAACATTATTGCACGGATGAAAGTTCAAAACAATAAAAAGTTTGTGGACATGGTTGGCAAAGAAAAAAAAAAACGATGCTGGAACCACGGAACCACCCACCACTCCTAATTTATCACAGCGTTATTTGTATATGCACATCGGATCAAATGTATGATCTTTGCCTATTTCATGACACAGAATTATACTGTCTGATGTCAGGAAATGCAAACAAAAATGCTTGTATATGAGATATTTATAACGTTCGTTCAAACGGGGAGGTGAGTCACCTCCCTGGTTCAAAACTATGATTTGATTAGTGCATGTGACCGTGAGAGGACACGTGGTTTACACATTACACACTATATAGGTATAAAACATGGGGGAGGGGGCGCACACACGCACACATATATAGACTTTTGGCTACAAAAAGTCGCAATTGCTTTTGAAAAAGTATATAAGGTAAAAAGTGGATTCGTTACCTGAACATGCATAAATTCACACAGGCAACCGACAACGTAAGCCAATGATAGCCAATATACACACTTCCACGGTCTTACCACCGAGGTCGGTAGACCTTCAATGGCTCTTGATGAGATTATGATATACATTGTTTTGACTTCTTTTGTTTTTATGCTGCCAATATCCAACATTATGAGCCATCATTATGTCTTCTCATAAAGTTCCATGCAGTTTTCAGTAGCGAACCTGCGCACATGAAATACTATAAAGAGGGCCACCGTCAGGCCTACATTCTTGACAAGTCTAAAGTTCACCCGCAGTTCGTATTTGTGGATACGATCATGTACAATTATCACGATCACAGATTGAAGTCAATCAAGCGAATGCGCGGTTCAGTGTTTGGGGTGCCACCAGCTTGAGACGGTGCGTCCTCGCACATTCGGAAATGGGCGGGTAAGTTTTTGTCCTTATTATTGTCGTCTGCTGGAATGAAATGCATTTTATCAATCAAAAATATGGTTCATAATCATCATCTGTGAAGTGAGGTTTACGCGAAGAGTTTTAATCCAGAATTTAATCTGGAGAAGATTCGTGATTCGTATATATCTAGAACTAAATGTGTATCGGGTATATTCAATGGGGGGTAAGGAGAGATAGGAGCGCATTTATGATGCTGTAGATTTGTATAGACTAAAATACGCAGCCGCGGTCGAAATGATGTGAAAATGACATGGATGAGGAGGCTGAAAGGCGTTGGAGAATGATGACAATATGAAGCAACGCGGGTACGAAAGATGATAGCATTAATTAGGCCTCAGTCATGTCAGTGATGAATGTTGCCATCTTCGTATGTGGAATGTGGCTTTGAAAAATATTAAGTTCTTTCTCGTACGAACTTTTAGTGATGATATAGATGTATGTGTTTGTGTGTATTGTTCATATTGCACTGCTGCAAGTATACACTCCACAACAACACCTACTCACTAATTAAAGTTGTAGAGAGAGGAACGAGACATCAGGCACTCCGCCGGGCATACAATGATAGGAGGTTTTATTAGAGGCTCTGCACTGAGGCGAGTTGTCGGAACACAAAGAGCAGTCACTCACCTCTCTGGTATCAGGCAGGAAAACAAGGGGGTGAAGAAATACAGGGAAACTGATTGTTTAGGAGAACAAGCGGAGATGACCGATGACCCACAGAGAGAGAAGGAGCGAGAGAGTGGGAAAGACGGAGAGATCAGAGCGGAGAGAAAGAGAGAGAGGAGGAGAGAGAAGCAGAGAAAAGTTGAGCTGCTATAAACTCTCCTCCTGTAATCCATCCCACTACTGTATATCCAAGCAAACAAACGTATAATTCCACCTGCATATTTCAACACATGCCTGGTATCAAGAAATCTAGATTTGTAAGTTTTCAGCGATGTCCTTTTTGCAGTCAATCGTATTTTCTCAAGCTTATTTGTTTTTCCTCAAGAGTGGTAGCTACAGCCCAGCGATAGTCTTGAATCGCATGACACATCGTTGTTATTACACTGCTTGATGTATATCTACGATTGCGATTATTACTCTGGTACAATGAATGGACATCTCAAAGGTCACCAGATCAGTTATGTGTGGTCATCTCGCTGCTAGGCTTTAAAGGGTGTCTACAGTTCTTGTCGAGGTGAGGATTTAGCTTTTAACGTTTTCAGAAACCACTCTATGAGATGTCAAAGAGCATGCAATTCTAAGGGGTATCAAAAGTTTATTTGATGAAAATCGGTTTTGAAATGGCTGAGATATCCACAAACAAAGTGAAACAAAGAGATCCAGGCCTGGCCTGTCGCCTTTTATTATCATTACTTTTTTGATATTCCTCAGCCATCTGAAAACCAATTTTCATCAAATAAACGTTGAATCCTTCTTAGAATTAGATGCTCTATCATATTTCATAAAAGGTTTCTCATTATCTCACTTAGGAATGTTCAAAACATGAATCCCCATCTAAACAAGTACTGTACAGTCCCTCTAATGGCAGAGAAATTTTGTTGTTGGATAATCTCAATTACTGAGGCATTTCAAATAACTGTTTCACCCTCGTCACATTCAGGATATCGTTCCCGGAAGGAAACACACGGTGTTTTAAAACAACTGTTCTTGATTCGTCGATCTGGCGCTGTCAGACCAAAATGGTCTATCTTCTCTTTATTTTGTCTTCTTCTTTTCTGTTCCGGGTGACATTTTGCAGAGGGTATATTAGGCGTTAATAGGGCGTGAGTTTTGCTATAAAGAGAGTTCGTTAAAGGGGGGGGGGGTCATCCCTATATAAATCAAGCAACACGCCATCAGCACGTGCTACATTGTCAACGAAGTAGGCCTACAGTGTTCGGAGGATTATTTACTCAGTGATACTGCGATTTCTATTCAATGGGTTCAATGAATCCTATATGACGGGCAAAGTTCAAGTCGAGGGAAGTTCATAATCTATGCAGAACAATATGAAATTTGATTAAGCATGTTAATAAGATATTTGAAAACATTCCAACTAACTGATGATAATCACAACAATTAAAAAAGAAACACACCAAAAGTAACAGCTAAATGTCTGTTCACGTAACGAAGGGCCTATATTCCCATGATATACTTAGTAGGCCTGAATTCAATGTTTCATGAAAAGTTCAAGCGTCTCTTCCACCGTTTCCACTATGTTATTAAACTTAAAGTAACGTGCTGAAGGACCGCATTAAGGCATATTGGTCACATAGTAGATTAATAAATATTGCAACACGTCGCTCTCTCATTCAAAGAAAATATCACTATTTGGCACAAATTTACATACTGTGTTATGCTAGAATCTCGATAAGGACAAAATGTAAGACTTTTGCTCATTCCGCAAAGGTTAAAAAATCAGTAAAACGCTCACTAATGAAAACAATAATTACACACTTTTATTCATCTTATACGTAAACGATCTTCAAAGATCATCGCAAATTGTATAATTCATTTGTTTTGCCAATGACACAAGCTTGTTTTTTTACATCGAGACCCTAATACATTAATTAATATGATGAATACTGAGCTCAGGACTGTGCAATCCTGTATTTATGCAAACAAATTATCCTTGAACGTAGCAAAAATTCAACATGGTATTTAGTAATTCTTTGAATGTTGTCCCACATGAAAATCATAATAAATGATATTATGTTTAAAGCAGGTTAATAAAATAAAATCTTGTCCAGAAATATCGGAGTAGAGTGTATATTCTTCTTTAATATCTCCACACTTTGATTATGGAATTCTGGCGTGGGGAAATGCAATTCACTCATTATTAGATTCCCTTCTCCGTATTCAAAAGCGTGCAATAAGAATCATAAACCACGCCGGATATTTTTCTCATACCAACTGCTTTTTTCATCAAAAAAAAATTCTGAAAATTCCAGACCTATTTTATCATAATCTCGACATTTTCATGTATAAACTAACAACTAATGAATTACCATCTATCTTTATCCACATGTTCAAAAGGAATCGCTCTATTCACTGTTACCCCACTCGCCAGAGTGACGCCTATCACCTTCCCTGTACTCGCACTATTTTTTGCAAAGAAAGCAATTATATTTACTGGACCCAGATATTGGAATGACCTCCCTCAAGATATTACTTCTTCCTTATCTTTATTCACCTTCAAACGCAAATTGAAACAGCTATTACTTAGTGGATACACACTACCAAGTTTTTAGCAATTTTTTTTAATACTCCAAGTCTTTTGTCTTTGTCCGCAGCACCAAGATATTTAACGGTACCTATAAATCAAATATATAACATTCTTTTTCAAACACGGCGAGATCCGCATACAGTCTGGATATCCATGTGGTTCATTAGTTTATTCTTTATATCGATTTTTGTACTGGTATAATTTTAGTTGGTCAAGACATACATATCCGTTCTCCGTATTATTATATGCCTATGAATTCGGGAACCTACAGTTTTACAAGCGTTGTTGCTTTCATGTAGGCCCCATCATATTTCTGATATTTTTTGTGACATCTTTATATGATATGACCATGATTATGCACTTGTGTCAGTGTGGTTTTTTTCTTCTTCTTCTTCTTCTTCAATCAAAAGACATGATTGTATATATTTTGTATTCTTGTTTTAGTTTCAATCATTTTTGTAATCTCATCATTGAGAAAGTGGAAATATGAAATGAATAAGAATTTAAACTGAACCTTAAAGTCTTATTTGCTTAGTATCACAGAAACATGCAAGTTATGCTGAGTCTAGGGAAGGGTGCATGCCAATGTCTTTTGCTTAGCATATCAGTACTATAGTAATGATTGGCAGATGAGGTCATCTGAGGAATATTGGTTTGAAAGGGTTTTTTTTTTTTGTGGGCGTTTCCAAGTATCTGAACAAAAATAGAAGAAAAAAATCGTTAAAGATATATGGAATGTTCCTAGATATTTGTTTCATCGCAAAAAGTGATGTTGAGGGTATCATAGATCAACACATATCAACATGTATTTGCACTTCAGGGGACCCAACTGTATTTGCAATTGAATGAAATATTATTCATGTTTGACATCTTTGAATGGGCAGTTGAATATCCTCATACGTTATTGTGAAGGTGGTATAAAGAGAACATTGAGAACAAAAGGGTCCCCTGGAAGATGCCAAGGACGGGAATAAGCTTGGAATTAACCTGGTTCATCGTCATGGCGCTTATTACAATATCAGACAATAAGACAGCACCTTTGAAACCATTCGTTTACCGTATATTACACTTGTTATCCAATCCGGCCCCTCATCTTCCTACCATTTTACTTCATTTGGATAATGTGAACCAATCACTCTCTTCGTGCAATTTTGCTTCATGTGGGTAAAAATCACGTCACGGTACCGTATAGTAATTTATGTGATACCAAGGATTTCCATATCCATTTCCATCTCATGATCAGATTTAGCGAATTTGTCGAGATTTGGGTTATAGGGCGAATCAAATGAAACCCAAACCCAAAGAGAAATGTGGATTGAGTGAAAGCAGCAACATTAGTAAAACACCATCAGTGAAAGTTTGAGGAAAATCGGACAATCGATGCAAGAGTTACGAATTTTTAAGTTTTGGTGTTGGAACTACTGGATGAGAAGACTACTAGAGGACTAAGGCGTCATGTTTGGACAACAATATAAAGAAAGTATAAAGGGAATTCCACAAAATCCATCAACTTGATACTGACATAATATAGGTTTTTCCGGTCAATTTCATATTTTTGTCATTCAAGTTACTATTCCGAGCTTTCGATTTCATGCATTCCACGCTCGCAGCACTTAATCAGCAATCAAATTCAAAGTCCGGTCATTCGAATTCACTACCCGAGCATTCAAATTCACTGTCGGAGCATTCAGATTCACTATCGGAGCATTCACAATAAAGAGAGAAGCACGCATTTCATCAATGAGCATACAAATTCATGTCAAGCTGGCGACGGAATCTCGTCGGTCATTCAAATTCGTGAATAGACAACCACGTTCCAAAATAATAACTGCATTCAATCTAAAAGAAGTCCTGAATTTAGTTAGTTTGGGGCCGTGTATGCATGTGTTTTTCATTTGGCTTTGAATATATTGGGATTTATGATGATTATTTATTTTGCAGTAGAGGTCCACCTGTTTAGTGAAAATTTTGAACTCGCGCTTAGCGAAAAGGAATATACAGGCACATATCCCTAGGATTGGACATAAAATGGAGGTCCCATGTGTGAGAGAATCACAACACATGCACGTAAAAGATCACACTTCATTTATTAATCGCAAAGAGCAGGCTTACATCCAACTTGGCCCCACATGGAAGACCAGCTATTGCAGCTGAATATGGGTTATCCAGCCATCTTCTTTGATGGAAAATGAAACAGAGAACAATGTAGAAAAAGTAAACAATCATGATTACACTATATGCAAGCCTTCATTGGTTGTGTTGTCCCTTTTTCCTTTCTTAATAAGTCTACTCCATTTCCTCGTTAAATTGATTGCACAAAATATATGGGAACTTGATCGCCTAAAAATGAAATTGAACGCTCCAAACAAGCTCATTGGGACTATGACATGACTATCGCATGACTTTGAATGCACGAGTAGGAAAGTCGGTGCTCGCATTTTGAAATTGAATGCCCAATCGTGAATTTGATTTCACGAAAACGAGATAGGATGCCCATCAATGAAATTGATCGCTCGGATTCTGAATTTGAATGCCCGAATATTTTCGCGTTCGTGCGCTGTGTGAATTTGAATGCACATTCATAAATTTGAATGACAAAAGTATGAAATGGACTGGGAAAACCTATAGTTAGGGGTAGCAATTATTACATGAAAGTGGTTAGTCAAGTGCTCTTTCATTATGCTAGAAAAGTAATCTTTTTTTAAATTCCGTTTATATTTCTATATTGTTGTCCGAACATACGTCACAATCTCTAGTAGTCTAGTAGTCTCCTCATTCAGTGGTTCCTCCACCAAAACTTAAAGAATTCATAACTTTTGCACCGATTGTCCGACTTTCCCCAAACTTTCACTGATGTGTTCTTCTAATGTTGCTGCTTTCACTCAGTCCACATTTCTCTTCGAGTTTGGGTTTCTTTTAAGTCTTTTTTTTTTGACTGAGAGACTGTGAGATTCCAAAGGAAATAATATAATCCAGCAGGTAACCTGTGGGTGGTACCTATCATTATTATTTAATGAAGCTCTTTCTTTTTCTATCATTTTACACATAATCCACCAGTTTGTCTATCTGACTACCAATGAGTGTATGCGTCCATTAACCGCTAGATATATCCAACCAGCATTACCATTTGTAATACTCGACATAGTAACGTTTGTCATCACCTACATTTTCCCCAGTTTCTCTTAAAGTAGTCAGGATTTAAGAGGAAAAGAGAGGTACCATTGAAGGCACAACCCGTAACTCACCCTCGTCGCGATGGACGCACCGGCACCATCATTCGTGGACGCGGTATCGAGGCGGTTGTTGCTGCTCCTGGTGATCGCTGCCGAGATCTTCGGTCTGCTTGCCCTGATCTTGACGTCGCTATGGGCGGGATACTACTCGACACCCGGCTTCCAGTGGACGTCGACTGGTATGATGAACCTCCACCCCTTCGTCATGACCCTCGGGATGGTCTTTGTCTTCGGTAACGGTGAGAAGCAGCAAAATGAAATAATTATGCAAAATAATAAATCTGGCAAATATACAGTCAAACCTGTCTATAGCGGCCACCAAAGAGAGACGGAAAAAGTGGCCGCTATAAAAGGTGGCCCTAGAGACAGAGTCTTTACATGGCTTTTCTCTCAGGGAGGGAGATTTTCTTTTCTTTCAGTGGCCGTATAAAATAGGTGGCCACTGAGGCAAATTTGATTGTACATCGCATGAAGGATTGTAATGGCTAGTATAATGTTGTAAGTATGGCATTACATAATACTACGACCAAAATTATCAATGAAAACCCACATTCAGTGAATATACCAGTAAATGTAGGGGAACCCGCGGGGGCAGAGAATAACACAGGGCAAAGTGAAACACCCCCACTAAACCTATGGATATTCAGTCTTAAATCTAAAGCTTATGCACGAATGACCCTCAAAGGAGGCTGCATCTTTTGATGTTAGAGCCGTGTAGATAAGTCATTGTATGTGCGCTTTTAGGGAAAATGTCTGTTTTTCATACCTCAAAACCAATAATTGATAATCATATATTTCATGTCAAAATTATCATGCTTATCTGAAATATCTCGAAAACAGTGGTAACGATGCATGGGTCTAAGCTGCCATAAATCGTGGTATCAGGGCTAGCAAATATTGACCGACATCACAGTGATGTATGTCGGGAAAATTACATGGTTGGAGCAAAGTGGATTACGCATGGTGGATCATGTTAACTAATGGGCTTATGGGTAAAATGAAGTTTGGTACGTTTCCACCCTCGACACCGTGCAGCAGGGCCGCACGCCGCATGCCTTGCTGCAGCTATGTTCTCCTACAGTTGCTACAATGAATTGCTGGCAGAATCTGATCTCAACTTCGTGCTTACACGTCATCAATCACTATTCTGGGATTGGTCACGTGACATAACAGTTCACGAAAATTGCATAATTCCTCGAATTATCATTACAAATTGTGTTTTCAAGTACAGTTTTAGAAAACGCTTAAATTTATCTAATGGAAATTTACCACCCATAAAAAAAAAAGGTCATTTATGTAGGGCCTACAGATACTCTTGAATGTCAAAACTGTGTAAATAGGTCTTTACATAGAAGATTATAACCTCTAGAAGAAGTGTTTCACTTTTCCACTTTGCCCCAGTGGTTTGGGGCAAAATGGAATTTTCATACTTTTTTAAGGTCACAGTAATTGATAAAACTGATAATTTGAAAACCAAATTTTACTGCCATTTGTTAGCGGCAGTACCAAGGTAATATAAACCAAAAATCTCATGCTTCACTCTGCTTTGGATTCCCGTTTTGGCTGGACAGAAATTTTTGGTCCACTTTGCCCCGGGTTCCCCTGTATTATAAAACTATATGACTCAATCAGCTGACTGAGAGCGCATGTAGGAGTATATTCTTCAAAGTTTTGTTGCAGATTGATACATTCTCAATATTGCTCCATCCTGTCCTCACGTATAGCGCTCATCACATACCGCGTTCTCAGCCGACTCTCCTTCCAGCGAAAAGTCATCAAGGCACTCCATGGGGCCCTGATGCTCGCAGTGGCCGTCTGCGCGGGACTGGGCATCTATTTTGCCGTGGCGCATGCGCACTCGACAGGTTACAGCGGCTTCAACAGTTTTCATGGAATGATTGGGCTTTCAACAGTAGCCCTGTTCGGTCTGCAGGTAAATATTTTTGTTCCTTTTCTTCTTCATTTTAATGTATTTTTTCTTCCACTCCTCTTCTTGTTCTTTTATCAATTGATCTCCTACGCCCTCTTTTCAGAACTTTCTCATTCTATATGAAAATTTAAAAATCTACACAATTTCGCTCACGACAAGGCAATCGAAGATGGAGCATTACAAAGAGCGTTGGCCCATGACCCGTACATTATGTCAACAGCCGGTGTTCACAGCCAAATTCCTTTATAAGCTGTTGATCAAAAATCAAAGTAAAATAAATTATGATCAATCCAACTTTAAAGTTTATCTCATGAAAGGGACAGAATTTGCCTATTCGTCTATCTCCTTCTTCCACTTTTCACCCTTTTGATTACACTGGGCAACAATTTTTAACTTTTTGAATGTTGTCTTGATTTCTACAACTGATTTAGGGTATTTTTGTAGTGCCGAATCAGGAAATGGCATCCGTTTCTCTCCATCAGGTCAAGTTTTTGTGTTAACCCTTTGAATACTCAATTCTGTAGTTCCCATAGACTTTGTACAGGGACCACTCGGTTCAAGTGGCCAACAGGCTAAGATGATTTGAAAAAAAAAAATAGATCTTGTGACAAAATCGATTACATTTTTGTGGTATTATCAGCTGATTTTTGTCACATATATCACGCTAAATATATCTTTAAGAGAAAAAAATGTTTTTCCAGCGACATATATTGATTACCTGATCTTAGAAACATCAATTGCTCTAAACTGAATGGTGGGCATTGATAAAGGTAAGTACACGTAAATTGCATGTTGCTTCACCATTGTTCAAACGTCAGGGCTTGAACTTCCGTTTCTTCGAACTCCTGGAATGCTCAGCATCAGGGAGGTCTCTCTTCAGAGTCCAACAGTAGTCAGCCATCATGACTGCGTCCCAGCGACCCTGATACCTGGTCTCCATCTCTTTCATGTCCTGATGGAATCTTTCCCCCTGCTCGTCACTCATTGAACCCAGGTTCTCAGGAAACCGGTCCATATGTGAAAATAGGTAGTGCATCTTGATGCTCATGTTGCAGCCAAGGTTTCTGAAAGCAGTCAGCATGTTGTTGACAAGTTCTGTGTAGTTTCTGGCTTTAATGTTGCCAAGAAAGTTCTTCACTACCAGAACAAATGCTTTCCATGCTTCCAGTTCCACTTCATTCATTGAGTTTTCGAACTCTGGATCTCTGATGAGCTGACGAATCTGAGGACCATCAAAGATGCCAGCTTTCTTTTTCTCCATGGACAATCCTGGAAAAGCCTGGCACAAGTAAGTGAAGCAGTCACCATCCTTGTCCAGAGCCTTAGTGAACTGCTTGATTAAGCCGAGCTTGATGTGCAGCGGTGGGAAGAGTATTCTGTCTCGGTCCACCAGAGGGTCGTTGATGACATTCCTTTCTTTGCAAGGCACCAATTCCTCTCGTACAGGCCAGTCCTTCTTAGTGTAATGCTGAGCACGATCCCTACTATCCCACATGCACAGAAAACATGGGTACTTGGTGAAGCCACTCTGTTGTCCCAACAGAAAGTTCACCATCTTCAGGTCAACACAAATAAACCACTTATGCTGATCATAACCAATTTTCTCCAGCACATACTTCACCGCTTCATACTTCTCCTTCAGTGTAGTTGAGTGAGCGATGGGTACAGAGGCAAACTGGTTGCCGTTGTGTAGCAAAACACATTTCAGTGATCGGTTGCTGCTGTCAATGAAGAGTCTCCAATCTTTGGGTTCGTACTGTGACACTCCAAGCTTAAGTAGAAGCTGCGCAATATCTACACAGTACACCAAGTCATTCTCTTCAGAGAAAAAACGGAGGTACTCTTGATGCCTGTTGCGGAAGAAGCTGATGCGAGCACTGTCAGAGAGGAGGTTTTTTTCCTTCAATCTGGATGCCAACAGTTCGGCAGAGTCCTTTGACAAGCTGAGGTCGCGAACTAGATCATTCAATTCCTTTTGGGAAAATGGATGTGGAGCATCATCTTCAAAAACCACTTCTTGTTCTTCTGCCTCATGTCCTTCAACACTGGAGGCATCTTCGTCACTAATGTCAGGAAGTTCTCTGAAGATGGGTACTGGAATTTCATCACAATGAGCTACAGGACGACGTGCTGATTGAAGATCAGGATACTTGAGGCTGCTCCGATTCTTTCTGTTAATCCCAGTTACATCAATAGCGCAGAAGTAGCAGTCAGTGACATGGTTTGTCGGCTCCCTCCAAACCATGGGAATTCCAAAGTTCAGACTCCTCTTGCCATTGGTCCACCCACGCAGAGTCTCGGTGCATGCCTTGCACACCATGTGTGGTGCCCAAGCTTTATCCTGGTCACCAAGCTTAGTACCAAAATAAGCATGGTAAGCACGCCTTATGAAACTTGTGACTGGCTTCCTATTAGGAGCAATGGTGTATTCTCCACATATGTAGCAGAACACGTCGGGCTTATTTCTGCACGATCTTCTGGTTAAAGCCATCTCATTCACCTGCATCAACTTTATGCCTTGCTGCACTAATTTTTGGAAGATTTCAAGGTTTTTATGACTACAAACTGATCCCTTTGCGACATAATCACCCAGAACTATTGGACCCGAATACTTTTTGTCATTAAAATAAACATTTCCAATCAAAACTATTAATCAAAATGGCATTTTACCCCCACTGACCTTTTCTAAAATGCTCCACACATGTGTTAATGTGAACAAAAACGTAAAAAACGACATGTGGCCGTAGCTCAAAAACTTGACCTGATTGAGCAAAACCAATGTGATTTTTGGATTCAGCGCATCAGGTTTACCCTAAATCAGCTGAAAAAACGCAGACAACAAATTTGTTGTTGACCAGTGTTATTGTTGCCACTATTATTCTTTGTCTTCTTTCCTTCTCCTTGCCTTTTGCCTCCTTGCCTTGTCAATTCGTAATTCAAGGACAGAAATGAAGGCTGTACATTCTGTTTCAATCTGAATTATTCTTTTCCGGAAGTAAGGGGAAGGGGAGGGGGGGGGGGGCATCGATATCCCACGAGCTCGAAACCAAGTAAAACAGGTCCATTAGCTAGCCATGAAGTAAATGGGGGCGCTGTGGCATAGTGGATAAGAATCCCGACTCCCACTCGAAAGACCCAAGTTCGATTCCAGGCTAGTGCTTACGTCCTTGGACAAGATGTGTTTTTACCCGCCACGTCCCTCTCGACCAAGGTGTATAAATGGGTACCTGGCAACACTTTAGGGTAATGATAATGACAGGGCCCTCTGGTAGAGCAGTGGCAACACTGAAGAGGCTGCCCTGGATAAAGAAGACCTTATCATTAGTGAAACAGGCCCATCGGAGTTGTACACCAGGCAAATACTATAAGGCCCAGGAGGTCGACGCTATCAGCAGAAATACGTACTCTAAGCCCTAAGAAGCAATGCCGAGCTCATGAGCCTTTTCCCCTTGTGTTGAGCTCGTGAACCTTGTTTTCGTAGTGTCGAGCTCATGGGCCTTATTATTTTAACCAGGGTGTATAGCTCATGAACTGTATATAGGCCTATAGCTCGTCGGTCTATCTTAGCTGATGTCGAGCTCGAAGGCCATAATTCACTTAGTGTTCAGGTCTTGGGCTGTATAACTCGTGGGTGTCGATGAGCTCGTGATGTGCACCTAGTTCTAGAGTATTCGTCGGAACCTTTAACCTATTGTAAAGATATTACGTAAGTTATAGTCTTAAGAAACAACTTCTAAGTAGACCTATCATTCTAAACTGCCTCCTCTCTCCGTGTCATGTGTCGTTAAATATCGTGAAATTCCTCTTCTTTTATGTTAGACTGGTCTTTACTAAATTACGTTATCGTACCTGCAGAATATCTTGCTGAATGCACAAATATATAGCGTGCATGACATTGGCCAAAAGATGACTTTCGTGCAGAAAACGTGACGATTTTCGACATGGTTGTTGTACATTCAACATGTGTATTCAATTCAGTTCAATTATATGTCCTTTGTATGTCCTTTGTATGTCCTTTGTAGTTTATTTTTGCTGCCGCCATTTTTGTCTGCCCAATGTCGCCGCAGTGGATAAGGAAAGCGTACATGCGAACTCACGCTTTCTTTGGGACACTAGCCTTCACTCTAGCCGCCGCGACGTCATTCTCCGGTATGCAGTGGTGAGTTAGCTCTGACAGGGCAAGTAGTAGTAGTAGTATACAGTGTAGTCAGTAGTCGTATCAGTAGTAGTAGTAGTAGTATTAGTAGAAGTAGTAGTAGTAGTAGTAGTAGTAGTAGTGGTGGTGGTGGTGGTAGTAGTAGTAAGAGTAGTAGTAGTAGTAGTAGTAGTAGTAGTAGTAGAAGTAGAAGAAAAGGAAGAAGGAGGAGAAGAAGAATAGAGAGAGAGAAAGATTTTATTGACTCTTCCGACCCCATTCCGGGGTATGAGAGTACAACACATAAATACAAGATATGGTCATTACATTAACAAAGAATACATGTTTGTGATATATTACAATGATGTATAGAAAATAGTCTATACCTACTACACATATATACAATGATATACAAATTGGCAAGCAATGTTAACTAATCGTATGAACCATACGACCAAACAATCGTAACATACAACTACTATAGATCGAGTATCACTGGATGCTTAATTTTTCTACCAGTACGAGTTACAATATTTTCTTTCTTAACTAAAGTACACTCAACTTGTTCAGGCTTCTGCAAATTTGCAAAATATGACATGATCAGCCTCACAAATAATACTAATCTAATAGAATAGTAGATTGAAGCAATAGTAAAGGGGGAGGGCTGAGAGGAAGAAGGAGGAGGAGCTTGGGTGGACGAAAATGACGAAAAATGGCGACAAGATACTGGCGAAGATGGAACTGAATAGAGAAAGAGGAGGCGCTATACAAAAAGAGCAGATTTAGACTATTCATAGTCCTAAAACATTAAATATGAAAACGGCAAGGGCCTTTACAATGAAAATTAACGACTGCTGCTATACTTCTCCCTAAAAATCAAAACACAACAGCCACTGAAAAAACCTGTCAAATTCATAAATAGCGACCTCATTCTCCAACTTTGTAGTGTAAGTTCTTTCCCACAAAGAGAAGGTGATATAATGGATTTACCTCATTGAATCATTTCATTTCATTTTCATTTATGCTGCGCCAAGAAAACTGTGTATTTTGATTCTTTTTTTTTACTCATTCCACGTAGCGCGAGTTCAGAGATCAAAGTATACCCTTGTATTGTGTTTATTTTCATTTTAACCACCACAGATCTCTCTCTCTCTCTCTCTCTCTCCCTCTCTCTCTCTCTCTGTCTTCCACATTTTGTCTATTCCTCTATCCACCTCTCCTGTAATCCCTCTCTCTTCTCTTTCCCCTTCCTTGTCCTTCTTTCTTTATTCTAATTTTTCGATTTCCTTCGTCACTTTCGTGTGCGATGACAGGAGCACGGATTTCGGCCTCCTGACCGGACCAGCGGCCGTCTACCTCTCGGCTGGATTCTTTATGGTCACCTTCGTGGTTACCGTCATCTACATCTTGTCCAGGGACCAATACCAGGCCATCCGGCCAGACCCAACCATCAACCAGAGCCTTATCAACAAGGACGTCGTTGGGGATGCCTAAAGAAGTTGGCCAGTCCTCAATGTCTGCCATAGTTCTCTTTTCTTATCTGATGAAAGTCACCAAAGATAAAAGAAATTGTTATCACCCCAGAATGATGTCCTTTACATTTTGAATGGTAACTGATTGTTGTCTGTTTATTATCGTTTATAAGTCAAAGAAACTTAAAGAATGTAGAAAAAAATCAAAAAGATACGTATACCTACTGATGCTTGTAAACAATGATCGAAATTTGGTAAAAAATTCAAGAAACACAGTTGATCTTTTTTCATCAGGAAGGAATATTTAGAATGGGTGTCATTAACTCTTAATAACTTATATGCAAATTGACGCAAACACTTCGGTCTCGTTTGACTCATGATCGTTAGTCCCCCTTTTTTTGTGGTAAGTTTGGGACTGGCATTCTTTACAGCGGTATATATTCCTTACCATATTAAAGTTGGTTGTATCAAGTCGGTAAATATTCGTTATTCCGAAGGTTCACTATTCCGAACATTGTGTTGTGTTACTCCGAAGGTTGGCTAATCCTACAATGAAAAGAAGGTACTTACTGAATTTAATAATAACAGCTAGATTGTTAGTGTTATTATTATTATTATCAACATTAATGTTATCATCACTCTGACTCTTATTATTATTACTGTCGCTATTGTGACTCTGCGTCACAAAATCACGAAAGTCACACATTTTCGTTTTCCAGTGGGCCTGAAAAGAGCTATTTAGGTCAATATAGGGTGGTATGGGAGTTTCAGTGTTTTCTGATATTCAGAAGTTTGTATGCGTAAAATGAATGTAATGAATGTCGTGCTTAACATGTTTTGTTGATCTAGATTTTCCATGTCTGTTCCAATTCTCCGATGGCCACCCACAAACCTGAAAGTATGTGAAAGTGTGCATAAATGCCATTTCAGGTACTTTGAAAACATTCAGCAGTAACTTTGATACTTCGTCGAATTCACGAAAATTACGTTATTAACATACCAAATCTTAAAGGCTAATTTAATAATCTCTGTAATAGTAGTTGCAAAGGAGTTCTGAATCGCGATTTTTCTCCAAGCACACACACAAGGTTGACTCGGCACACTTGAATTTACCCTTAGCTTAATCTCCTATATAAGGCAGTCCTACATGTATCACATTTCATTATTTGCCTTAATGAGTTAGGAGAATCACGTCACTATGTCATTTCAAACATGAAAGTCTCCTCTTTCGGATTTTGATCTTGACAAAAAAGGTCTCTTATATATCTGGCAACTTATTTGTGTGAGTTTTGTGACGCAGAGTCCTGTCTCATGATATCAAATCATTACATAAGTTTGTTATTTTCCTTTCATGTTGATAGACTGTCATCTCTGTTTATTTGTTTGCTTGTTTTCTATAATCACGTCCAGTTAATGTTTTCTGTTTGCTGTGTTTGTGAATCAGTGAAGTTGTGCAATAGTTCGTTTTGAGAAGGAACAACTAAATGCTCAAAGTATTATACCATGTGCCTCATATAATATGACCAAGCTCAGTTATGCACAAGTTTATCAACAGCAACTACCCATTGTGCTCGGTAGTTCGTTTTAAGAAGGAACAACTATTGACGGGTATCAACATTTATTTTATAATGTTGGACTTTGCTTGTATACCATGCCGTGCTTCAATCCGTAGCTGAGAATCAATGCAAGTTCAAAGTTTGATACTACATAGTATTTGTTAGTACTAATGTAAGCGATCGTTTTGTGCACGTGACATGTGATAATACAGTACTACGTTTTTCTCTTGATATTGATGAGCAACTTCGTTCTCTTGCACTTTTTTTTTAATACAAAGCGTGTTGTGAAGAAGGCATACAAACAATACGATACTCTATTGGGAATCTGCAATTGATATAGCAGATATATTTTGTTATAGAGACATAATTTTGCCTATGAGTGTAATAATGTAATAAACATTGTTGTGGACTTGTGCAATAGTTCGTTCTGAGAGGGAACAATTATTGGCGATTATCAATCAATATAGGCTTAAATGCTGCAAAATATGTAATATCCTATTGGAATTGTATCTACCATCAACAAGATGTTAGGGCAAATGTAAACTTTAGGGTAATTTTACTCAAGTACTAATGGAGTGCAGTTTTCATGACTATCAATAAGAAAATCTCCACACGACTCTGCCCATTTGTGCATCTAATGTCGTTATTTACCATTTGAATCAAGTTTATGTAACGTACGTATTTTCATGCATTCGACCATACATTTGCTTAAAAGTTCGTCTCCAAAAGGAATAACTACGGTTCACTATTACCTGCAGCCATGTATTATTTTCTGTGATACAGGAAAGTAACAGTTTATGATTGTTTTCCTATACACAATATCTACCTTTATCATATTATGACATGAACTGCTGCACTGATTTCTTAAAACTATATATGAATATGTGAACTCTTATACTGCAATTATATTCTTGTTGGAAATGAAATAAATGAAATGAAATTATGAGATATCTGATTTGGTTAGCAGAAGTGGCATCTACCTTAACGAATCCTAAACCATTAATATACACTTAAATGTTTGACATTATCAAGATGCTACACATTCTCCGCAAGTCCTTTGAATGACAATCATACAAGCCGCTACAGAGATGTAGAGCTAAACAATGATGATCAATGAACTTTAGAAATGTAACCGTAGACTGCGAAGACAGATAAGACGAGCTAGCAATCGTGACAAACCAGCCGTGTTCACAAGAACTAATACAAAATCAATGGTAAAGAATCTAATTAATTTCAGCTGGTACAATATCAGTTGATTAATGAGGGTAAAAACGAGTTCGTGAGGTGTGTGCTCCAAAGGTAGACCTCTCGATATAGTTTTCCAGTGCAACCCCATGCCACGCCATTATCAAATTGGCTTTCACAAATAAACTAGGCCTAAACTAAAATGGTATAGGCTACATTAAAGCACTCAAATCCGAAATTTATGGAATTTTATTGTTTCGCATCGTTAACCATGGTTCTAAGAAGCAGTGATAGGTTAGGCGCAACTAACATAATAGACACGTGAAAATAAGAGGATGTGACGAAGTCGTCACTTCACACTTCTGCATTGATGTGGGACTACACGGTTATTGTATACACTCTTCCGTAACTTTGCATGTCAGTGGTATGATATTGTGCAGTACAGTGGACTCCCATTATAACAAAGTCCTCGGAACCGGCATTTTTTTCTAACATTGTATAGAAATTTCGGGATAACCGAAATAACCGGAAAAAACCCCAATAAAAAACAAAAAGCCTGTAATGTTGCTTCCCGAATTTTTATTTCGTTGTAAACAGAATTTCGTAATAACCGTGTTCGTTATAACGGGAGTTCACTGTATTAAGACAGGGAGGTGAGAGGAAACCTAACCCTTAATTTCCTCTCACCTCCCTGATTAAGACTGGGCCTACAACCCTTTTAATGATGCCATTGATTGCCAAATTATCACATGCAGGTCTAGAACGATTGATGCTATCATTATGTACCGTTTTCGTAATTGAGTTCCTTTAGAATGCAAGGACACTTAATTAGTAAAGACTTGTGTACAAAGTGAATGGGAAACGTTGGACGCACTATTACCACTCTGACTATGATACAGTTACCCGTGCCACATGCTACCAGAGGTACTGTTTCGTCATGAAACTCAGTGGTATACAAGTTAACAACCTTCCTTTTCTGAGCGATTTTAGAACTTTGAATTTTACTCACCTGATCACAGCATTGCGCATATATCATTACACATAAATGGGGAATGCATGAAAATTCACTAGATAACATAGATAGAAAAATAGATAGATTATAAGAGAGGGAGAGAGAGGGAGAGGGAGGGAGAGAGCTAGGGAGTTAAATCGGCGCACCTAAAACAGATAAAGAAAATTGGGAATTCAAAAACACTACTATAAACTACAAGTGTCACTTTTTATTAGGTTTCTTCATATTATCATTATCATTTTTATTATCATTATCATAGTACGGTTCTGTCTGATTTCTTCCGTTGAAGTTTCCCCCTCAAAGCCACAGAGGTTCTTTTTGATAATGCTCGTCCAAGTCTATATTAGATGGCAAGATTAGCACACACCAAGCCTAAATCATTTGTCGACCGAGAGAGAGGATTTTCATACAGTGACAGTTGGGCCTATAGCATGCTTTTGAACCGGTTTAGCATAACGTACGACTAGCGACAAAAGAAAAGTACCCTGTGAATTTCACAAAGTTTACTTTTGGGGAAGGGGAACTGTTGACCGAGAGTTTTTAAATTGCAATAATACGCGTGCGCATTTTGTCCCTCAGCTCCGTGCGCTCGTATATTCACTTCCCTTCTAATACTCAATGCTCTCGGAGCTTCGCTGCTGCTATAGGTGACAAATAGATCGCAGTACTACATGTTACGCAATTCTTCCGAAGCAGATGATCTGCCATAATTGGCATAAAGGTATGACTCTATATGATCATTCTCCTAGACTTCATCACCGAAGTGCTCTTTACATAATTGTGAACTATTGTGGGAACGTTACCCTTATCTTGGATGAACTTTGAAATTTGGAGTGCTCCGGGGTTAGTGAAACCCCAGTCGCAAAAGCGAGGACATTATTGCACGTTCTCTGGTGACTAGAAACACTAGTTTCGTCACGTAAACTCCGCCGGGATCGCGGTCGGAAAAGTTGACAGGATCACGAAAGGTCGCCGGTTAACTTTTTGCGATAAATCGCGCTGATACAGGCAGACCTATACTTGCCGAGAAACAGTGTCGGGAACAAAGCGAACTCTATACACCCAGCATGTATTGTCACTATGCGTCACTGGCTTATATACCCTGAGTGTGAAACGGTTTTCAAGGGATTTAACCTGACTATTGGTCGTCTTGCCGTGTAGTATAGTTCCATTGCATTAATCCTGTAGCTGATAACGCGACAGAATTTCACTGACTGCCCCACTACACTTCCTGTGAAACCGCCCTTTCAAACTCCTCTCGACCACAACAAAGGGGTGCGTGTTCTCTCTCTCACACGGCCTGTAAAACTCCTATACAGAGGGTAAGTGTTGATACACAAAGTACTGTACTCTCATCCGACTCGTTATTGTGATGTCGTACTGAGCTGTTGGATTAACTTCTTTAGTTTAGTCCAACGCTAATTGTAGATATTGATTAAACTCCCCATGCTCACAGTACCGATGAAGCTTTTCATCTTGACTTTAATATGACTTCGGTTTGTGAATTAGTCTGAAAAGTGTAGGCCTAACTTAGTCATGACCAAGTGTACCGTAGTACATCAGTCATCAGTGGAATTTTAATTATTACTCTTCAACTATACTTGAATGATGATTTTATCATCTAACTGCACAACAAGAGCAGTATAATTTGTGCATTGCTTTAAGCGGTTCGGCCATTTTATGAAGAATCAGTGTGTTTGTTAGGGATCAATAAGTGACAATGATTTGTTGTGAAATGTGTATTGTATTTAATGCTGCAGTGAAATGTACTTGATTTCTTGCGTACGATTTGTTATATAGCCTCAAATTGTCCTTCAGGACATGCTAATCATTGCGTTATGGTATGATTTTGCAGAAAGGTCTTACGAGTAATATACATAAACACAAAATAACATGGTCATCGGCATGACCTATAGTATAGGATGGTAAAAGTACGGAACACCAAAGCGAATGAACGTTCTACTTATAACATTCTGATTTTCCCGATTCTGTGATACTAACACGGAAGGTTTTTTTTTGACAAGTTAAGACGTTTTTGTTTCTACCCATTCATCTGGAATTTATCTTCAATTTATATAGGCCGTTGGCTGTATCGTCACATGCATTTCCAGAGTACTGCTGAGACAAGAGGCATCATGACGTGTTATTCAGGTCACAGTGCGATAAAAATGGGTCATGAACGAGAGGTGTAGGTTTCGACGAAATAATTTTAGGGGATATTGAACTCGCGCAACTGTCATTTTGTTTTATGAGGGCGCCGGGTTTGGAGGGGGAGGGGTTACGGGAGGGCTAAGGGAACATGAGGGGGATGTTTAGAAAGGGACTTGGCAACACGAGCAGGTAGTATGCACCTGGCTACCGTCCATTTCCTGTTGACTGTTGTGATGACATCACAATGAAATGAGACGTCATGTGTCGAGACAATAAAAACACATCATGCATAATCATTGCACTTTCCTTTGCGATAGCGGGTATCGCGTAATAGTGTTTAAAGGGTGCTAACTTTGTTGCATCACTGATCAGGGGGGGGGGGTGTTTCATCAACGTTTGTCAGCGCAAAAAGTTGTCATCGCTGACAATCACCACAGTAACAGTCAGTGACCAGAGCATCTCAGCCAGTCAAAACCAAGGATTTTGCTGAAATTGTCAGCGCTGACACTTGTCAGTGCTGACAAACGTTGATGAAACACCCCCATGTATCCAGTGATATATATCATGCCACTCTTCGACAAGAACTTTTTTATTTAATAATTTTTTTACCGTGACGTTGCTTAGTGTTAGCGCGCCCCATTCATTTTCAGTTAAAACAAAAGAAGTGAAAATGGGGGGGGGGGGGGAGGTGCCTACACCCCCTTTAGTTATATAAAGGTGCTCCTCTTTACATATCCGCTCTTGAAGTTAGTAACTGAATAGAGTCCAGTGGTTGGTTTACTTGTGCTTTTATAGATTTAAGAATGAATTAATCATTGTTAAATCTTGTTATATATATCGTTTTATTATATTTGTTAAAAATGAAACCGGTAATATTAGTTGCTATTTGTAGCTGTTCCTAAGTCGGACATAAGTCTGGGGTATAATTCTATGATTGCCGTACAAAGCCACTGTGGTTTTAAAAGTGAAAATCAATTGGATAAAGTAGTAAATCGTTTAATTAAGTCAATGGATTTATAGTGTATTCATGTGTTTGCTCATGAAGGAATACACAGTCTCACGGGAAATAGTAGCATCTCACGAGACCTCTGACCTCTCACCGCTGACCTCTCTCTGACGTCACCATGGAGGCGCTTTTCTGGACACTCGTCCTCCTGTCGCAAGTCCTGGGCTTGGCCGGGGTCATTCTCATCGCTACATGGTTGTCGGAGCATGGAGGCGGCTACGACTGGGAGTGTCGCAGCGGCATCGGGGGCTACCATTACCTCCTGATGACCATCGGCATGGCCTTTCTCTATGCGGAAGGTAAGTCGAGGAACTGACCACTGCCTTTTCATCTTCACTTTAATATGGTTTTGTTACCAGCTTACATTCCGAACAATGAGGGTCAGAGTCTCTATAATATAGAGACTCCATAGGCTTAATGTGGGAAAAGAATGAAAACCAAAATGTTGACGGAATACTGCTTTAGATGATTATACACTGCAGCGTCTATTAATGTCCCAGATGGTGAAAATGGCAAACAGTAACCTGGATTATTAATGGTTCATTTATAGGCCCATACATTGCATGGATTTTGGATTGCAATTTGAATCTCTGTGTTATTGTGATGAACTACTTTGTTTTGATTGATCGTCAACAAATATTCGCTTGAAACAACGTAGACATCACGTTGGATATTCATAAGTTATTTCGTTATTATTCTATTACCATCATATTATCATTTGATAATAATCCTTTATCGTAACGAGAACTCGATGTAGAAAACAAGTTTAAAGCAAAAAGATACCCCAAGTTCTCAGCAGACTCCAGCATCAGTCAATTCACCAGTCATTTTCGTGACAAAAGTTCAAAATTGAATAACTCGTCTGCACATGATGTTTAGACATTATCAATCGATAAGAGTTTGCATTCTCTAAAGTCCCGTATCTAATATTATTTGTGTGTGTGTGTGTGTGTGTGTGTGTGTGTGTGTGTGTGTGTGTTGTTGTTGTTGTTCTTCTTCTTCTTCTTCTTCTTCTTCTTCTTCTTCTTCTTCTTCTTCTTCTTTCCTAGGCATTCTGTCGTTCCGTGTGTGTCACCGACTTCGCCTTTCGTATGTCGCCGAGAAGGCGGTGCACGCCACGATACAGTCAATCGTGATCATCTTGATCGGTATCGGTATTCATGCGGCGTTCGTCTGCAAGGACTCACGACCCACGGAATTGGCGGGAAAGGACATGTACTCACTCCACAGCTGGCTTGGCATGGGCACCATTGTTCTCTTCTTTGGTCAGGTAAGTTTTCTCTATATAGTAACTTTCATCTCAGCTTGAAATGAATGTTGTCATCGATCTATGACACCATCCTTTCCATCATTGTTGTTGTTGTTGTTGTTGTTGATTTTACGCTGTGATACCACAATGGCGTATTAAATCAAGAAGAAATGATTTGATTTTTGTTGTTTAAAATGCTCAGGGCATACATCCTCAAGACCACTGAATTTCGAGATCGTAGTATTGAACTGCAGTATGTATAGTACTCCATTTTACGTATGAATTGTCAAAGAACATGTTAGTAAGAACATTGAATAGATGTAGAACAACAGTTTTAGTCGAGTTTGCTCCGAATTACTGAATTGCTATCTATACTATTATTGCTTGTAGTGGATATACGGGATTGTGATGACGGTAGCCTTGAGGAGACTGGATCGCTCCTGGCAGGATCGACTGCTTCCCAACCACGCCTTCTTTGGACTCTTAGTATTTGCCCTCTCCATAGGCTCCTGCGTGACGGGTGCCAATGAGATGGCCATATATTTCGTGTAAGTTTCGATTCGAGCGTGTAATATGTAACACCACAATATTCAAATATTACTCAATGTTCCATTCTACCTTAATTTAAAGTTATTACGAAGCCCTTTTCTTTTCTTTCTCCCCCCTTTTTTTAGCCACCCTGGTCAATACAAAGCCGAGGTCCGTGGTACAAATATTTATGCTGGATTGTTCGTATTGTAGGCCTACTTTCTTCCACGGGTAACATGATTGTTTCCAATTATTGTGCTTTTATTTACAATTCCTCTAATATAAGCAATCAATAAGGGCTGTGTATATATATATAGGCAGCAAGGGCAGCTGCCCCCCCCCCCCCCCCCAAAAAAAAAAAAAGAGAGAGAGAGAGAGAGAGAGAGAGAGAGAAAGAAGAAGAAGAAGGACGAGGAGGGAGATATGCCTTTGAGCATAAACCTAGAATTCACTTTTGAAATTGATGTAGAAATTCACCCAAAGATTATATGAAATGCTAAATACAGTCATCCCTACCTTAGCGGCTACCTGCCGTATGCGGCCACTGAAAAACCCACGAGAGGAATGCCATGCTAAAGACTGTGCAAAGTGACCACCTGTCTTGAGCGGCCAGCGGCCATCAATTTTGTATCCCGCACTAGTCTATCAACTGTAGATAGCCGCAACAGATCTTTACGGAGCCGCAGTCTACCTGATAATTCAGCGCGTTTATCTGCTTTGCAGCATTGCTGGTCATACTGATTATTGCAAACGGTTCGCCACCGCTGCATTGCGTTGTTAATATGTGTGCTTGTTCTTGTTCGTCTCGCAGTGAGAGCTACAAGCAGATCGTACCAGCGGGACACCTCGCCAACGCCTATGGCATCTGCTTGGTCGTCTTTGCCGCTATCGTGTCCTTCGTGGCCTACAGGCCCGACTTCCAGATACCGGAGAGCAGGAGGCACCCTGAGGGGACCACTGCGGTGCCGACATCCGAACACGCTGCAGTGGCAGCATATTCCATCTCAGGGTCGAGCAAGGTCACAGCGGAAAAATTTGATCACCACGACCACCATCAGCATGATCGACTCAGCCAGGAAGCGGGCGCGGAACCGCACACGACTTACGGAGCTACGGAGCAGACGTCATTTAAAGAACTGCGCGAAAAAGACGCAAACGATGAAGTGTGAAGTATATGTGATGGCTAGAAAAAGTGCGTTGATTATGTCGATGAGAGTCGCTAACCAGACCTGTGTAAATTCTACATGAAAAAGGATTTGTAAGTGTGAAAAGTTTCTCAGAGAGAAAACTTAGATACGGAACGTGATGAAGATGATCACACTACATCTTCTTCCTATATGAAGAGATGGATCTCATCATCCGTAGCTGGAGCAATGTTTGGCTGCATCGTGGCTGGGATTGGATGAGGAAAAGAAGCTACAGATGGAGAAGAGGATAAATCGAGTCTGGTTCGATGCAACTGATACGATGCATGTACCTCTGAACCAGAGATATGACGATGTTCAGAGCAGTGTTGATGGCACATTTTTTTTTTTCAGTCAAAAACAGTATTATACATTTATTATGTGTCATGTTATGAACAAAAGGAAAACTTACTGCGCGGTGACACGTCTTTTGCGGAAGTCTTTTGTCTGGTGGCAGTGGAAGCTATATACTTCCCCGCCCTTCCTAAACTAGTCCTCCCCATTATCCTTTTTATTTTCGCTTTTTCGTCCGTTCTCGTAGCCTCTTTAAACGATCATTCGTCGACGGATATACAGTACATGAAATAGCCCCGCCATAGCACAGTCAGACAAATGACAGAAAAAAACCCAAAACAAACACCATGACAGAGTGAACCACTTATTTCATTGTAGTAGAGTTTGATTTGCGTGGAATTAAATGTATTCGCCCTGCAGGACTGGAAGGTATCCAGTGACCTGCATGCCCTTTGTGAACTGACCATAACACATACGTTGTGCTGTTCAACCACTGTGTATACCACATCATTTGCAGTATTTGCGTCATTAAGACCGTCTTGCAACGTATATTCTTTTACAAGTACACAATAAAACAAAACATATTTAAAACTTTAAAAATTGGCGGCTGATACCTGTATATTATGTCATGGTGAATGGACTATTGGTTCGTAATTTCGTTCCAGTTAATAGTCTGAAAAGAAAGAGTAAAAGTTAACAAGTACAACAGTAAAAATTTGATCATATTGGGATAAAATCTAAGGATGTTATGAAATTGTGAAGTGTCGACTATTTTCCCTAAACAGTTCTTGAACAATCAATAGGAATGATATATTGAGTGAGTTGATGACATTGCCTCATAAGTTTCCATATAATTTGAACACAAATTCTTGAAATTTCCGGGTTTTTTTTTTCTTGTTCAAAAGCAAGTATCCTCCGTAGTCTCAAATGCTATTATTTCTCACAGGTCATGATTTTGAAGTTATTCAACTAGGAACAAGATAATGTTTTACACTTTTACAACGGAAAATTGAATTTCTGTCAGACATAATCACGATCAATGGAAAAATTTGCATATCCCTATAAACTGTTCGACAGCTGTTTTACAAAACTTAGCGAAACTTCACAATTTCATTCTTTTATAAATTTGGTTTCCGATTTTGTTACAATTTTCTCTGTTGTGGGTATAGAATTTTATACACTTTCCTTTCAGACTAACTTTTGACTGGACTGGAATTCTGACAAGACACGGCAGTGAAAAAAGGGTATTCAATACCACTACCAGGAGTATATGTTTTTGATAAAAACGCAGTTTGTTTTTTGTTTTTTGTCTGAAGATATTACACTCATTGTGCGACTGCGACCATTGCGTTGTTAATTTTCACTTTGCTATTATATGAAAGGAAAATACAAAATATACATAATACTATAGAGAGTCATGTTTTCCCGATTCTTCTTAAATTCGTCAATATAACTGGATAAGTAGATTAGGCGAAAGGTAGAAAGAGAGAGAGAGAGAGAAAGAAAGAAAGAAGGTGAGCGAAAGAAAGGGCTGAAAGAGGGAGAGAAAGAGGAAAAGGGTGGAAGAATAAAGACATACTGCATACACAATGTAGTGTAAACCCTTTTTATCTTTTTTTTTTTATCGAGCGATTTATACTTCACATTTCGGTATTTACTTACAGAAATTACTGTAACTTAAAACATGATAGTACTGTCAAACAATATCAAAATAAAAATAGGCGTAGAAAACGGGATTCCATCGGGATTCACATCCGGGACCTCCGGATTGCTAGACCGGTGCTCTTACCGACTGAGCTCATATGGAAAGCCGGAATACGATATTCACCCCTGAAATCCCCATCAATTTTCAGTGTTCGTGCGGTCAGAAGCTATTATACCAGTAAACCTAAATTCGAAGGATATTAGAATGAACTTAATGGTAAATACAAGGGATCAGCGAAGTGATATACTTTAGCTTTAAAAAAAAAAGATCACATTCTGTACTTCTGCATGGGCAGTAACTGTTCAGTTCGATTTAAGAATAGTTCTGCTTTCTGCAACTCAATTTGCCGAGAGCCTGCTTCACACAAGGCCTCCTATTATTCATGAAGGGAAAAACAAGAGGAAAAGGTCAGCCCTGGGGGCATTTCATGAAGCGTTTTGTCAGATATTTCGTCTAACAAAATGTTAAAAAGCTACTGAAATCCTTGCATCTGACTGGCTGAGAGCAAATTTGTCCGACAAGTTGTCGGACAAAAATGCTTCATGAAATGCCCCCAGGACTTGCCTCTCGATGAAATACAGTAGAGCAATAAGCCAGTTTATGAGACTTGTTCGTTGCCATATGAATTGAGCAAAGTTATTCGAAAATTTGATTTGAATGTTTCATTATAAATCTGGGCTACAGGCCCAGCTATCAACAGGGGATTAAAAACCTAATCATTGATATCCTTTTGCAAAGGCAGCTGCCAATAATTTGTGGACGTGCAGTCACAGCGTTCGGAGCGAGCTTGCAAGCTCGCTCCGATCGCTGTGTGCGAGTCCATTGCGAGCTGCTTTTGCAAAAGGCTAAACTATTGACGACTTCCATAACATATGCACATGTACGTTACTTGTACTTCAGCCTGTCCAATCTAGTCGGCAGTTACTTGTTCACCAGTCGGTAGAGTTCTATTGAGGGATTGGGGAATCCCCCTTGAACTTCGGGGGTTACCGTGGATCCCAAATAATGTATATAATATTATATTGATCCAATGAAGCATTATTAGTAGTACACAACAGCGAAGCTTGGGAAAAATTAAGAATCCATTCAAAAGTTATGAATTTTTAAAGTTTTGGTGTAGCCATCGCCGGATGAGAAGACTGCATCATTTTGTGACGCCACGTACGGAAAACGACATGAAGACAATATAAAGAACAATCAGTATTTTCACTTTTCTAGCTCAATGAAAGATCCCTCGACTTGCCTATTTCAGAAAGCAAGGGGAATAATATTACCTGCAACATAAGTCAGTAACAAGTTGAGGGAATGTGCACTTTCGAAACACACACACACACACACACACACACACACATGCACACACACAAATACATATTGTGGAATTCTCTTAATATTTTTTTTTATATTGTTTTTATACATGACGTCAGCAACTGTAGTAGTCTTCTCATCCAGCAATCTCTACACTGAAACTTTAAAAATTAATAACTTTTGAACATAAACTCTCCAATCTTTCTCAAACTTTGCTGGTGTGTTCAACTTAAATTGCTGCATTCACTCCATCCACAATCTTATTTCGGTTTCATTCCACTTTAATCTTCACAAAATCTGCACCATCTGAATATTAGGCATAAATATGATGCAAGTGGTATCCATGGGAAATTGTCATGAGGGTTGCAACCACAAAATGCTTCACAGCACGACTCACTTTACTAAAGAGGAGTGAACCGAGCCAACAAAATCACACAGAACAGCCAATTTGTATGATTTCTGTATTTCATGCATACTCGTATGTATTACATATGTTACATACATACATACATGTCAGGTTTATTAACCATTGTACACGCCATGATGGGGAAGTACCTGTACAATCGCTTTGTCCATGCACATTAAATACATCAATATTTCGAAGCTGCTCATACCTTTGGAGTTCTTCACACTGAGTTCAATGTGCGGACTACAACAAAACAAAAACAAATAGAGCTTTTCTTCAATACTTGAAATTTTAAATGACATTTTAAACATTTCTTCATCAGATAAAGTAATATCATTTTTTCCCTTTTACATACGCCAACAGCAATTTAAATATCAGACAAGCAATTGTCAATGCAAATGACATGAGATCTGAGAGTTAAGGGGTCAAAACATGAAATTCTCTAATTACGTGAAATATTTGCCAATAAATATTCATTTTTTTTTAAAATCCTGATGAGGGCATACCAATTCACTATGGACCAAAAGCATGCAGAATTTCCTTGACATTAATAGTGATGACGCAAGAGATACAATCAATGTACTATCACAATGCTCTGAATGTGCTTTCTTCTACACGCACGCACAACTCACTCAAATGACCAGGATCAGTACAAGCTGGAGCCGTCCCATGAAAGCCAAACCAATATCACCATCCAGGTTTTATCAGATTACTGTACTTCATGTCATTGCAGAGACACTCTACAGATAGGCAATAAATACAAAAATGTTAGGTTTTTTTGGGCCAACATGCTCCAACTGATAGAACAGATCCTCTACACCAACTCATTTTCTTGTGTTCTGTATTCTTGTTCCAACTACTAGTAATTTCCTTCTTTATACCTACAATTACACACCTCTATTCTTCAGCACACCAGATGCCTGTGGACAAACAAACCCATCATTAGAAAAGAAAAATGAAAATGCAGAGGGAATTACTGATAACACCTGACAATGGAAATCAGACTTGGAAAAAATAGGCAAGACAATTTTTGATGACATAGATTAAGTCATATTAACCCATTGTATACTCGGTCAGGTGTCGATGGGAAATATGTGTTATAGCAAAATCAGCCAGTCCTAAACGGGTTAACATGACAAAGAGTGTATATACTTTTTGACACATCCAACGCTAATACATGTACATATCTTTGGATTTGGGGGGGGGGGTATAGAGGGAGTATTACACGTACACAGATCAATTTCATATGCAGTCATAGGTTCTACTTTGGTGATAGTTTGTTATTACTGTGTACAGTTCATCAATGTAAGTTCATTCATATCTTGTTCTAATTACTTGAGTGTTTATGTAATTTGCCCAACAGAAATGAAAATGTGAACAGAAGAGGGTGATATGGCTGCCAAGGGAACGGCAAAAAAGGTAGCTACAGTCACTGCTACACTATGCCTATTTTAATGTGCTGTATCAAATTTCTGTATTCTCAAGTAGCAGTGACTGCATTTCTAATTATCTGATCATGCATGGGTCAACTGAACCCCACCCCCACAAAACAACAACAACAACAAAGACCCTGTGTGCCAGTTCATGTCTACTATAGGCACACGGGAACAGTTATGAGCAGCCCCTGCTAATGCTAATTAGCAGGGGCTGCTAATTGCTAATGCTAATGTACAGGGAATTACCTAATTCATAAAACTTCATCACGTTTCTTAAATTATATGAAAAAGATTGAAGAAAATGCGAGAAACATAATTTCTGATGATTCAACAATGACTACTTACAGTCATCAAATATATGAAGATACTAACTGAGCACATTACATTCATACTTCACAGACCAAGTTCCAACAGATTGAATGAAATGCTCTTTGTAACTACTGAATATTTGGACTTTGACTTCAACCCCACCCCCATATACTCTTATCACTCATGTTTGGTTACACATGGTACATCTTGTTCTCATCACTGCTGTAATGACACATCCCACTACACAGACAACCTCATGGTCAACCAACAGGCAACCTACAGGCAACAAAATACCACACTGCCTCTGCTGTCACTATGCAGCAAGAGGCATCAAAATCCTTTTTGTGTCTGTATCAGCGCATAACAAATCAAACTTCTGGCATGGTCTTGCAAGCAAAAACACTTTGAGGTACATTGTAACCACAGAACATTCTGCAAGTCTTGTCAACATTGGCAGTCAAACTGCTGACACTTGACAGAATGTAGTCAGCTTATGAATGATGTGGTGCATTTTGAAATAGTCAAGAACAAACAAATAATGTTCCTACAATACAAATATTCAAACACATTCCAAGTTTCTCCTTACCAGATTTCAAACTTCAATCACTACTCTTGGTCATAGTCTCATACATGCAAGAACTATCAGTACACAAAATGTGTGTCACTGGACTTTATCAGGACTATCTACTTTCAGTTTAAAGTGTGCAGTGTGTCAGTATAGAAGAGAAGCACTTGGTGTGCTCATGATGAATGTAATTAGATCTGCACTTTAAAGGAATGAGAGAAATTAAAGGTCTACAGAGCACTTGAAGTATCCATTATTTATCACAAGACATTTCTATTCAAGTTGTGGTGATCTGGGGGTCAAACACATTTCATCTGTCATGAAATACATTTCCTGTGATGCTCTACTCATTCAAATTAACAATTTCCTTTCCTTTCTATTTCTCCATCAAACTCTCAATACACTACACTATCTTTCTCTAAATTTCACATTCCTTTTCATTTTTCCCCCCAGCAAGCAAAAGCTATCGCATACATACAAACTTTTTCCTGTTATTTACCAACACCAAAAGGGAGCGAGTAATACACACCAAATGCTGGTATTTCTACCAATCCAAACAGCCATCTTCCACAAAATGTATGCTACCATGACCACTTCAGAGTATGACAGTAATTACATGTCTGTACTCCCTTGGGTTGTTGCAAGCTACATCTTATCAAGTGCATTCTTCTCAATACTTGATATTCTATACGGGAAATCACTGAACAGTGTGTCTTATTCATGATGGAAGTTTGCCCCATGTACCTCAATGTACATGAACCATGGAACATCAATTCATGTCCCACAATATTTGCATTAGGCTTGGAGCATTACAAGACATGCACATCATGAAGTAAGATTTTATATGATCTGCAAAATATGCAGTAAATAAATGAATACAAAAATACCTTGTGGCTTTTGAACAATCATCACATCATTATACTGAAGATCGCTTCATCCACCTTTCATCAGTACATCACAAAAGTTACAGAATGAAAGTTCTTTTCAGCGAACTGATAGAACGAAAGAGAGATGGGTTGGATTCATTTATGCATAATCTAATATATTTGTTGCCTGAAGTTCATCACAAAAGAAATAAGGAGAGAAAAATAGACAGGAAATTAATTAACGTCTCATAGCTTCACATGTACAGCAAGTACTACCTTTTTCCTACGTCACTGACGTCTGTCTGTGAATGATTAACGATTGATGATTACATACCATGCTGAATAATATATTTAACTTTTTCAAGACACTTTAGCATGTCCAGGCAGAGCAATCAGTTTGGAATTACACACTAATCCCCCAGATAGGAGGAATATTGTGAGGAAATTATTGTGTAGATCCAACACTTATACAAGGCGTATTGAATTTCACAATTGGCGACAGGATCTAAGCGTTTCTTTTTTGCTTTGGTTACTGGAAGACATATTAAGCAGTCTGAGAACAGAGAACAATGAATGAAAGAAGAGAGAATAGGAGAAAGAAGATACGCAAGGTCATCAGTTTCCCTGTTACTGGTAATTTGCTAGAGTCCAATGATTTGATAATGCTCTGATTAATAGGGCACACTGCCATCCAAACATTAAGATTTGCATATAATACTGGGAAGAATTAAGATGTGGTCCATCAGCATAGTTATCTACAAGATTATTATAATCAGAGCAGACTTTGGGGGATTATCTCTTTTTCGTTATTGCTGCGCTCAAAGATGTATCAATAGATATATATAATTGCTCATTGAGTATGGCAATGCTTAGAAATTTTCTTGTTTTATTTGAAAGGCTTTAGTCCCATCCCCATTTGTTGTATAGGTTTGATCGGTTGTTTCAAGTTATATGACTGGACTCATAAGTAAGGTGTGAACAGCCTTTGTAAGAGTAGACACAGATCAAGGATGACAAGTATGAATGCATGCACTGTTTTTTTATTTAGCTGTCCTGTAAAGTCAAACACAATAATGTATACATGGGATGAAGAGGCCTACAATTTAGGCAATTGGGACTACTTAAAAAGAAGAAAAAAAAAAAGAAAAATCACATTCATTTTAGCCCACTGTTGTTCAAATACTTTGTCTGTTCTGGTTACAGAAGTTTCAAAAGCCTCTTTAATCACTGCTACATTTACATCTGATTCTCAAGTTGGCAATACATTTTCAAAAACTCAAAATTTCTTGTCTCTCTTTCAAATTGACAGCTTTGTTTAACTTTCTCAGATTTGATGCATTCAACCACTTCCATCTTATCCTTCTGCAATATGAGATACACACAAAAAAATTCAGGGTTACCAGTTTAATAAGCACAAGATGATAACATATGCAGAAATCTTCCCCCAGTACTTGCTGGGTCCACTGGTAGGGGGTCCAGATGATACCCCTTCGCGGAGTCAAATGCACCGCAATGGCAAAAATAATATTAGAGGTCCATTGTACAAATTTAGGGACTCTGAGAATGGCACTACAGTAAGCACACATGAAACAAGATGGAATTGCATTCCCTGTCAAACATAATCCCAACATCCTCCTCCTTGGTTTTCTACTTTCCTTTCTTGTACATTCCTACTTTGTACTTAAATCTTGTTTACAATGTTTGTCCTCGTTCTTTTTCCTTCATTCATTCTTTTTTTCTTTTACTTCTGTCAACATATTCCTTAAATTACTTATAGACATACATATCAAAATCAATCATTCTTTCTCTCACTGAAAGCTTTGCTTTCTACGACCTCACGACCATATTGCTGTCTCCTGAGGTCTAATAGTGACCTTGCATAGTCCACACACCTCATACAGCCCATTTTCTACACGAATACTCTCATCCATGCACACTACAAAAATATGCTGTTCTTTGAAACAAAGATGAAATGTTACGAGACATTATAGGATAAAGGAAGCCATGAAAAGGTGCAGCCTGTGAAGATAAATTATTCGTAGTGACACCAGCCACCAAGACTCCCGTCTCGTTTCTCAAACACACGCCATTTCGTAAGTCAATCGCATCCTGAACAAGTATTGTGCCCAGCCTCTCTGAATACCCAAGCGCACATTTTGAAAATAAATAGCATTCGCTGCTGGCATTCTACAGCAAAGTTTCATGTTTAGGCAGACTACGTACTGTGCTTGTCATTCTTCTACCTCCCGCCTCTTCTCCGAGTTTAAAGACCAGGTAGCATAGGGATTAATGGAAGGGGCCAAGATTCATTCGCTGCAAACCAGAGTACGTTAAAAAACCACAAACAGCACCAGTCAGCGAATATAAGCATTGAAGCATATGCTCATCGGTAATGGTTGACTAAAGTCAAGATTCTTCGACTGTGTGTACTTATACTCCAATTCCACAGAGATTCTTTTCATCGGTCACTCGTTGGAAGTAAAGTTTGTTGCTTCCGGCCACCAACCGAAGTGTATCGGATCGCAGTCTGATGAATCTGACTTGTGTTGGTCGACTATCAGGTCAGTGTCAGACATGTCGCGGGTGATCCTCATTGGACGATCTAGCCCCATCAGATCATTGCCCAACATGTCTGACACTGACCTGATAGTCGACCAACACAAGTCCAATTCTTCAGACTGTTATCCAATACACTTCACTTGGTGGCTGGAAGCAAATAACTTTGCTTCCGAGTGACAGATGAGAAAAATCTCTGTTGAATGGAGGTATTAGATAGAGATCAACTGTGAACAATTTGTTATGGTGATTCTCCAATATATCCAAGCTGGGCCAGTCTTACCACTCCATGATATTCCCACACTACAGCGTCTTTAAGACCTGCTTAGTGATTCGCTGTTTACAAACAGCATACAACATTTTTTTTTTCTCCTCTCTCTCAATTTGGCAAATCGCTGATGATCCATTTTAAATATTAAGTCTTTTAGCATACCACATTCCTGTACAATTGCATATGGCAGACTTGAAACATTATGAGTGGGCAATTCACGTCTTCATTACACAGTGGCGTTAATGCTTACATCAGCACACAGATTACACTGTAGGCACACATGAACTGAAGTGTAGTGAAGCCATGTACATGCCAAGGTTTGCCATTTTCAGCTATTCCAATAAGAAAAGGAAAATGGTGACACTCTTCTCGTAATCCTATTCAGACGTGGAAGTCAGCTTTTTAACAACAACAAGACAAAAAAAAAAAACAACAACCCAAAGACAAACAAACAGAGAAATAAAAATCCTGCTTATATTGTCTGAAACCTTTTTGTGTGTTGCTGTTGTTCATCTTCTTGTGACATGTGTGGCGTTGCGGCTTTAACATTTTAACATTTAAAAAATGCAAACAAGCTGAACAGTTTACTGTTCTTCAGATTGTTTGCCCTAATTCTTTTTCTAACTTTATCCATATCAAAAAAAGAGATTAATACTACATATAAATTACAACTTTGTGAGATTGCATTTAATGCATGTGACATATATGGCCTGCAAGACTTACAGAAATAAACAACTATTAAAGCTTAGCCTTCTCGGGACTACTCCTCTTAAAAATACGAGAAAAAAAAAGAAGCACTGAACATTTTAGTCAGGTCATCATTAATACTGGCCATACACAACGTACTCACTAAGACATACAGATATACAAACACATATTTAGGATGTGAACCATTCACAAATTTGCAGACTGCAAAACATGCTCTACAATCTAGCTAGACCACTGCGGTATATCAGATGATTTGTACGCTTTCCCATTCAGAAGATTTATTTCTACTGTGCTTGGATGCCACTTTGTGGCGGGGGTGGGAAGGGGGGGGGGGGGATCAGGGTGAGATGGAGCATCAATTCTGAGAGGGCAAGCAGGAAGCAACTACTCAGTTATGAGGTCATGAATGAAGCGACTATCTCTTTTTCCATGACAGAACATGGCCCTCTTTCCACTGCATAAAGTTAGACCAGAAGCTGGGTTATGAGCCTGCATTTCATAAAGCCAAGTTGAGTATGGAATGCCATTTGTGAGTATAGTGGAGCATGTTTGGAGAGTGACAAGATGTTTTTTGGCGGAATCATCATACAGCATTTTGGACTTACGATACAGTCAAGTTTCTGGAGCAAGAATTCCCATTACGCTGATTTCTTTATACAATGAGCTGCAAAAATACACAGTGAATTTTGTGACATCACAGATCACATGGCATTTCACATTATAAAGTCACCCAAAACCCAGCATCCCATCTACTTTCACAGGCATAAAAAAAAAGGGCCTATGCACTCCTCTCGCAGTGGTTATGTGGAGTTCTCCGAGATTCCCATGGACTGACTGGAGGGGCTGCTTGTGCTTGTGGCGAGGGCGGCAGCAGCTGCCGAATTCTTCTTGCTGGAGGGCATGAGGTACACGTCTTTAGCCAGTGCCAAGACGTCGGCACGGTCCTCCTTACGGTACATCAGACAGCGGCGGATGAAATCCTGTATTCGGGATGATGATGAAACCACAGGAAAAGAGTTCATTTATTTTTGTTCAACATGTATCTGTTTTTGTTTGGGGGGGGGGGGGAGGATACTACTTAACGGACATTTAACCAATAGTGATATTCTTAGCAAATCTGAGCAACAAATGGCTGTGTGAGTGTGAGTATGCAACAGTTATTCAGAAGTAATGGCAGAACGGTAATTCATTGATATAATGGTATTTTACTTCAAATATGCTCGATTAACCCATTTCATAAAAACTTATCCATTCCTACCACATCACTTCCTCCTTTTGTTCAGATCACATTCCCCCTCCCCCCCCCTCCAAAAAAAAAAAGACCAATTCATTTTTAATGCACGATCTATGTTATGGCAAAGAGAGAGAGTACTACAACAAAAAAAGAACACCAGAAAGTTAATAATTTTTGTTTTTCATTTGGGTGGGCGGTAAGGATTTTTCTCGCCTTGAGGTATCTAACATGATTTTTGACCGACTACTGGAATTATTCTGTGTATCACTTTAGGTTCAAAATAATCTGACAACATTCTCAAGTACATGGTAATACTAACCTTGGCTTCTTGGCTGACCGTAGGCTTGGGACTAAACTGGACTTGAGTGGCCCTCAAGATTGTATTCTGCTCTAAGATGGACGCTTGTGACAGGTTGTGACCAAATGGCTGCAAAGTTCACAGACAAACATAAGTAACATTGTTAGTATTGGACACGATTCCTGAAAAAACATATTACTTTGTACCAGGTACACTGTATGTCTCCTTTTCATATCAATTCATATTGAAGGGATTTTCCTTCAGTGTGAAGGAAAAAAATGCAAACTGATCTCTAACTTTTAAAATTTTTATTCAGTGACTGACACACTTCCTATGAAAGAAAGAAGAGAAGTTACATGGAGACTAGGCATTTATGGAATATGGAAATTTATAAAGTAATAAAATGACATAATTGCTGTATAATGCATTTGCACCAAGTGGTGTAAGAAAATAATCATAATCACTTTAAAGGTGTATGTGGCACAAATTGTTAAAATGAGCTCTAAATGATCAGTTAATGTCACTGATTGTTTTAGAGCACATGCAAGATACTGTCCAACTGAGGTAATGTGTATGGCATTCCACATCGATAACACTGAAATTTTCACGAATTGCCACTTGCATTCAATGCATATAGTGTGGACAAGAACTTTCACATGCATTTTCATTTCGCAAATTTTGGCTCTTTCGAAATTAAAATGCACATGAACATTTCTCATTTTACAGTAACCCTTTCTGTGCCAGGTACTCTGGACAGTGTATACAATGCTATGGGGGTTTCTTTGCCAATAAACACACAGAGCACACAAAGAGTTAAATGGAATGTACTGTTACCTTCTTGCCATATAAACACTGGTAGAAGATGATTCCTACTGACCACACATCCACCTTGGAAGAGATTTTGGGTGGCTCCTTCCCCACCACAAAACATTCTGGTGGTAGGTACCTATGAGGCATGGAGAGAAAGACATGTTGTGTCAGAGTAGGGATAAAAATCCATGGCCATATCAGTTAGAGGTCCTTCTATCTAGCCACTGGTTCACATGCTTAACCCATTGAGGGGATAGGCTGATTTTGCCATGACATGCATTTCTCACAGACACCTGCCTGAGTATACTTGGGACTCGTCTTCAAAGGGTTAAAATACAAGGTACAGCAATTCCTTTCATTATTCTCACAAATTGCTCAAAAAAGTGCAAATTGGTGCATAAATTCACATGGAATTTCACACACATCTGATGCACCCTTTTCATCTGATATTCAAGTGACCAGAAATGAGGATCATTTTTACTAGCACAGACTATCATAGCCTAGTCATATATAGTTTCTTTTCGCAAAAGCTGATTGAGATACATGACAAATGACACTATAGACAAAGATATGCAAAAAACTGCAACTCACAACATATTATTACAGGAATGAAAACCACACACATTGTAAATACAAACATGCAAAGTGAAATTTATGTAGACATGTTACCAGTTCCAAACATCAGGATTGAAGAAGAGTGAAAGAGAGAGAGAAAAAAACCAAGGGAACTAAATTAAACTGAACAATGTTATTGACATAGCAGCCTCACCATAAAAATGCAAGAGGGGGCTCCCCATAAAGAATTCATGAGCAGGAGCCTCATATATTTCAGAAATCGAGTAGTGTAATCCCATTACAATACCGTTTGCTTAACAGTTTACCTGTGTAGAATCTATGCATGCCTTCTTCTTTTGCTCTGCTTCCTTGATCTCCAAATCATGCATTCTTATAGTGAGGCTGCTATGTCATAATCCTTGTTCATTGCAGTTTGTTATAAATTTTGAAAACATTCTTATTCCTCATCCCAATCACTATAAGTTCTGGAACTCTGTACTTAGGATAACTAATTCATAGTTGTTCAAATGTAAAAGTCTGAAAATCATCCGGAGGTCTCCTTTAACTCCTGATAAGGTCTGTGAGCTGCCTGAACTCACCAGTATGTTCCAGCTCCCTGGGAGGTCAGGTCCATACCGCCCTCTTGTGAGTTGAAATGCTCCTCATCCATGACCTTTGACAGTCCAAAGTCAGTAATCTTCATGGCACCACAGGTTGAGCCGTGACATAGAAGAATGTTACCTAATAGAGGACAAAAGCATTTCTATTAGCCTATCTATTCAGGTCTATTTATTTCTGTTGTCTATAAAGGGTACCCATTTCACCAGAATAAAGCTTGTCTTCCATGAGGCCATGTCAAACATAAAAAAAAGTACAGACACAATACCTAATTTGTGATAAGTACACACAGCAGGAAATCAGATGATTAACTTTTTTTTTTTTAAAGAAGGAAAATAATTTAAGTCTACTCGTGTATCATATAAGAAATAGCGAATACCCAAACAACAAAACTGACACATTCAGCTTAGGGTTGGTTTTACAGTTAATGCATTCTAAGGCAGCCCTCTGCATACAATCTGTAAACCAATGATGAATCAAACATACCAGGCTTAAGGTCGTAGTGGATGATGGGCGGCTTTCGCTCGTTGAGGTATTTGAGGGCACTGACCACCTGCATGATGATACAGCGTGCCTCTCGCTCTGGCATTAACTTGTGTTGCTTCAGATGGAAATCCAAGTCATTGCCAGGACAGAACTCCAGCACAGTGCAGAACCTTTACAACAGTGAAGCATTGACAGTCGCATCATTATAAAAACAGCATAGGCAGGGCTCGACAGTACTTTTTTTTTCTTTGGTGGCCTGCCTAAGCCACTAGAATCTTTGCATTTGCAAATGCTTGATGGCCTGAAGTAGAAATACATTGAACGAAATAAAAGGAAATGTAAAAATCCACTTTGAATCTTAGTGGCCTAATCTTAGTGGCCATCAAAGGATAATGTTTTTTTAAGTTTGGTGGTCCGACATCAATCTTAAGTGGCCCCGAGCCACAGATAATGTCAGATCCTGGTAGGGTTACATGCCTTGTAAACATTATCAACCTTTAAGTTGTGGTTGGCATGGTGATTCTATCAGATTTCCAAAACATTGTTATGTACAGATGGCCAAATCCAAAGTACAAAAACTGATAAGATTTTAAATGGAAGCCTCCTCCTTCAAAAAAAAAAAAAAGAAAAAAAAAAAGGAATAAAGCTTTGCACTTTATAGGTCACATAGAATCAATCTTCAAAGAATTACGGCAAAACTGGGGGCTTTCCATAATCACGAAAACAAAAAACCATATTACTAGACAGGTGTGCAGTTCAATTTAGAAAAGAGTGGAAGTGTCTAAATATTTCCACATCCTCTGAGAAGATTGGCATGATCTTATCTACATGATAGAAGAGGTACAAAGGTTACAGGGCTTGCATTTCTTCTGCATTTTTATCTGCTCTTCATTTCCTCTCTCCTTGGGTTTCCACAATAACACAACCAGTGCAACTTCCTGTGCTAAAATTCCACTCATTTTCTCATGGGGTGATTTGATTCTGCCTGTCATTTGAGTACTTACATCTCTCACCATACTTTGGGAGACTTTTTATTCTAAAATTAAATTTCCATGAAGTGCATAATACACAGTTTTTCCCCAAACTGGCCAGTTTGCTGTCATGTATTCAAATACAGATATTCTTTCTCTGACAATCAATGAGTCATTCTCTATATTTGTGACCCGCTACAACAAACGGATCCTAAAGTCGCTGACGGCTGTGAGCCGAGAAAATCGAGTTTGAAGTCAGATCATCAAATTCGGTGAAAACAATCTGATTTCTGTTTTTGGCATAATTTTGTAGTCTAATGTATCGTTTATCATCTGCCAAAATTTTAAAGCTAAATGATTAAAGGAAAGGCAAGAAATTAGCGTTTTTCTGGCCTATAATTTACTGACTTTCCACTGAACAGAACGTGTCCGAAGATTTGGATTTAGCTCCGCATACAGACTCCGCCCCTAGCAACGTAGGAGTGATCTTATTGGTCAGTGAGGGGCATTGTGGTTACTGATTGGTCGTGCGTAGACCGCCAGCGCTAAGCTTGAATGAACATCGCAGAGGTTGCTAGGAGCATACATGTATCTTCTATTGTCAAGCAGTGAAAACTGTCTTGCCTTCCCTTGATCATGATAGCGTCGGAAGGAAAACTTCAAAGGCGGTTTTCTCGTAACGCTGATTTCCTCAACCACTCGAAATGCGCTAATAAAATCATCGATATCTCTGTAATCGAGTATTTTTATGACTCGTGCTATATATGAAATTAAAGTGGAAGAGTAAAGGAATAATGTCATGTCATTTTAAGAAAATTGTCTTCCCGACTTTTGGATCCTTTTGTTGTAGCTGGTCACATTTACCCTCACATTCATATCAATACATGAAATCTGCTTTGCTTGCATTAGTTGTTGCCATGTCCTGCACAGCCATGGGCAAGTTCTTTGTATTCTTTTGTTATAAAGGTATGTACAAAATTGTGTACTAGAATCGTCACAATCAGAGAAGTAAAAATGTTCTATCTCCACAGACTTTGAATTTTGTTCATGTTCTTCTTGCTCTCAAGTGACAACGCATGACACACAACATTATCTTCAAGAGAGTTTAAGAGAAACTCTTTGTAGAGGACTACTTACGAATTGGAATCAATCTCGAACACATCGTATAGTTTGACTATCCGCATGTGGTCCAGACTCTTGTGAATCTCATACTCCCTCAAGGCATGTCTGATGGCAGGAAAAATTGTGAAGATTAGATTATAGAAGTATTGATACAAGAACAATATCACAGTGTCATACATCTTTCTGCTTGGCTTACACAAGTCACTGGACTATTCATTTTCCAAGACATTGAGAAAACCATAATATAAACAGTAATTCTGTCATTAGTAATGACAAAATTGTTCTCTACATTCTCCTAAATTAACATGTTTTTGTATCAATAAGTATCTGGAAGCGAGCCCCATAATGGCCAATGACACTGCCACTGATATCAATTCAACAAAATATGCCACTCAAAAATAGTATGGCCTTCTAGCAATGACAAATAGAACATATCATTGATGAAATATTAAATTTCTACATAAATACATCCAAATATTAATAGTCATACATAGGCACATGATTTAGAAATGTCTAGATGCTACGTCCACATTATTTTCAGGAAAAAAAAGTTCAATGGTGCCAATTTCATTCAATCCCAACCAGATTGAGCTTGGTGGAACGTTCCAATTCAACATGGAACCCGTTCCAAGGCAGAAAATGGAGAACATTTCCATGAAGTAGAGATAGTGTAGACAGTATGAAGACACAAAACCACATTTATCTGCCATCCTCAACTCTCCTGGTGCCATCAATGTCAGAAGAACTGCAGTGAATGTTGAAAGGCAATGAATAACAATAAGGAGCTTTTGCAAAACAATGCAGTGAGCAGTGCGGTGCAGGAAGCAACCAACCTTGAAGGTGCAGTGCCCTTCAGTGTGTTGTGCCTTACAACCCATTTCATAAATGCATGATGCAGCAGCTCAGCCGAGTTGCAACTTTCCCAGTAGTGAATGTGCATATTACATCATCAATAGTATCGTTTCTTCAGCTGGGTAGGTGATTCTAGAATGATGCCATTATGACCTATTATACAACGCCCAGGTAGATCCTTGTAATTTGATTGGAGGATTGTTGGTGACATGATATTCAATAAGTACTCCATTCAACGCGCCGTGCAATTTTGGTTCTATTTTTGCGTGCAACTTGGTTCGATTTTTTCGTTCTATTCCACGGTTCGAGAAATTGTACGGTATACTGCATGTACTGCGTGTTGCATATTGCAGCTAGCGCGGTGAACGTATGCGGTACATCCCATGCGCGTATGTAGGCCTACTTACGTAGTGCTAGCTAGTGTACGTGTATGAGCGCTAGCTGTTACCTGTATCTAGACTGATTACACAAGCCAGAAAGAGAATCGCAGTGGATCCACATGTAAGTATGGCTATATTTTTCATATAGACTTCTAGGCCTACTTAACCTACCCAACAATCCTCCAACCAAACAGAGATCTACTTGGACGTTGTATAAAACAAATAGTGTATGGTCTTTACACGTGCAATGGAAAGAGATTTCGCACTCGGTGAAAGATGAGGCGCACTATTCAACTCGGCTTCGCCTCGTTGAATAGAGCGCCTCTATCTTTCACCTCGTGCGAAATCTCGTACCATTGCACTCGTGACCATTCACTATTTGTATACTACCATTATAAATTTAAAAGGACGTACGACTTCAAGCTTGGAACCATGCTAATGGCAGAAATTTGCACCTGACCATGCACAATTTAACATCCACTTCATAATTGTGACAGCTCCCCCTATTGACAAGTGATGGATGCGACACTGACAGAATGGTGAAAGAAAAAAGTTGATGAAAGCGACACCTTAAATCCATGCCTACATTACGAAGAGTGCCATTTCAGACACAGATCACTTTGCTCACTCACTTGATGTAGTTTGCCTTCTTGTCCTCCTTCCACTCTTTACTCAGCTGGTGAATCTTGCAAGCCACATCTCGATGCTCTCGGAGGTCGTAACCCTGGAAGGGGGAGGGGGGAGTGAAGGGGTCACTAAAGGGAACAGCTGTGTGTATACCTTTTCCAGTTCAAACATCAGCCAAATCCAATTTGTCAAAAACAAAATGACACGTACTGCATCATAATGGTTATTTTGCATTTGTCATAAAATACAGAAATGAACAAATTAGCTGAAAACAAAATGGTATTATCGTTTTCATGATAAATCTAACATTGATAAAAATTTCTTCAAGACATCACTTCTTTTTCATTAAATTACCATGTTAACTGGTCCATCAACTGCACTAGCTGCTACTGGGAAGACTTGTGAAAACGGGGGGAGCTACATGTATTTGTGAATGGTAAACACAAAATTTGTGCTTATAATGAAAGTCTATCTTTTATTTGTTTGAGATATTCCAACTAGAATGTTTTGGTAGCAGGAGTGCAAAAGGTAGTAATCTATGATGGTATATCAAACACTAAGGAGTATATCAGTGTTGCATGGAAAATAAAATACATCTAAACCATACAGGCTTGCATCATCAATTCACTTTCCAATTCTCTTCGGGCTTCCAAGCACAGAGCGGCAGTTGTGCTGATAACTTTCGGTAATTTGCTTATACGAATTACAACCACATCTATTTGAATAAAGAAAAACAAGACCTTGAGATAAGTTAGAGGTACAATGCACCACAAGCACCAACATATTTCTTAATTCATTGATTCATTTTTTTTTTTCAAAATCAATAGGCTAAAACTCTGGGGTGCAGTCAGTACACTGCTGTGATTCATATACTTGCAAATAAGACAAATGGATATCTAATAACTCCCAGCACATGAAATAATTAGCATGCACTTCTAAATTGTTCTGGATAAATATATGTACTTTTTACTGATGAAAAACTGAATGAACATAATTCGCTTTTCTGCGATGCAGACAGCCAGGCAGGTCTCACCTTGTAGACCTCGCTGAAGCCCCCTTTGCCCAGGAGCCGAAGTAATAGGTAGCGGTCGTTGAGCACGCGGTGGTCCCGAAACGCCGACTGGTCCTCATTGTGGATGCGCTTGAGTTCTCGTATGTGAAGGTTGCGCTCCCTCTCTAGCTTTTCTAGCTCCGCTTGGAGGTCTGCCTCCTCCTGAACACATTACACAACATGATGAACATTAGAGAGAAAACATAGTTCTCACATGCCTGCAGAACTGTCAATTTTTGCTCTACAATGGGTACACTGATGCATAAGAAATGTCAGACAGAATGCCACAGTAACACAATTTCAGTTGGGTAGCGATGAGAATGGAAAATATTAACAAAAAAGGTTCGCCAGAAGTACTACAGTCTCTGAGTATACACCATCGTGGCTGCTATGTAAATGTTTATTATCGATTATCAATTATTGATTATAATCTATCAATCGGGCTACAGCTGCATCCACCAATCTTTTGCGGTAGAGCAAATCATAGGCACATGTTGGAAAATATGATTGCCAGGGTACGATCGATCTTCACATAATGTTCCACCTGCCCACAATGCTGAATGGGGAGGGCTCTTCTGCAATAAAAGTCCTATGTAGGCCTATGCAATGTATAATTTTTTTTAACCTCAAACACTCCTAAACAACTCATCATCCTGGCAAATCATGTCAGCCAGGTAAGTTTCTTGGCAGACCTTTTCAATGTATTGCAAGCAACTTCCAAATGGTGGAAAATAGATTTTGAGCCCTTCTGAGAACTATGTTTTGGCTTTAATGCCAAGGCAGGCTGTGATGAAATTGAGTCATAGCAGTAGACTACCATGGAGATTTGGTTGCATGCAATTTTTGAAATCCTAGGTGAGTTTATCAATGTCACATACTTTTGTAACTGTCTGAAAGACTGGCTCTGATTCCTTGATTGCAAAGTAATGTAAATGTCAAACAATGTGTACCACATTACTACTAACATCAACATCAAGTATACTGAACAATGTATTACAAACATGCATATGTTCAACCAACAAAAAATTCTATATAAACCATCCAAACATGACAACAACAACAAAAAAAATAGTGCAGAGGATTAATATCAATATCTGCATCAGCATATACTTTTTTTTTCATATAAAATATGTTACAATATTTTCTAATAGTGGCAAGATGATGTGTTCTTTATGTTACTCACACCTACTGTTTGCAGGCATGTTTTGGGCTCATGACTGACTCAAAGCTTCTCCATTGTTTTACTGCATCATCCAGTATAATTTTGTATTATCTGATTAAACTTCCTACAGTTCACCAAGTATTGACAAATGCAAGTCCTATGTGTGGTCTAACCTTCTTCAACGCCGACTGCCTCAGTTTCAGAATCTCATCCCGCTCGTAGAACTCCACATGGTTCATGAATTCCGGCAGGGGCTTGGCAAAGGCCTCGTCGGGGCCGTTCTGCTTCGGGCGTGACTTGCCGCCGGGGTGGGGGCTGTTTGGTGGTTTGCGCTTCATCAGTGACTTCTTCTGTTGGTCTAGCTCTTCCCTCTCCTTGGCGATACCCTCTTGCCTTCTGGCAGTTGGACAGCCATGAACAATGAGAAACGAGACGATACCTTTAGTCTTTTAATTCTACTTGGGCACATCTCTTTGATGTATCTTTAGGGAGCACAGGCTTAGTTGTAAATACAGTAAAACTTGCCTCAGCGGCCACCTGTCTGTAGTGGCGACCTACTGTATAGGCCTCCCCCCTAGAAAAGCTATATGAAAGACCCTGTCTATATCAGCCACTTTTATTTTGTCTCCCCTGGGTGGCCGTTACAGACAGGTTTAGCTGTACCTGAACTAAAACTTGTGATGGCCTTTTCTCAGTGCTGGCAAGATTAGATTTGGTCTAAACATTTAAACAATAAAACCCAGAACTGTTATGTTTCACAGTGGACAAATTCTGAAGTAATAACACAGGTATACATTCATAAAAGCATATGAAATCAAGTCAGAGTAGAAAGAAATTGTATGTTTGAAGATAGCTTATTTTTGGCAAGAAGAAACTGTAATGGATTAGAGAACAAGAAATGTTATGCTACTGCCACGAAATGTAACGTGGCTGGAACTGCTAACATAAATGTGATACAGGGAACAGTGTCACAAAAGACTACAGTAGCTTGAAGAGTACACACAAGTGGGGCTTCCAACATCCACTATACATGTGTACTTGCTGTAAAAAGTCAGAACACTCATCTGAAGCGGGTATTTATATCATAAAAAACAATAAACCCCTAGAATTTCCAATGATATACCATCACGGTAAATTTGAATGAAATACTGCAAATGTGACAGGGCAGTGGCAACAAATTCAAATTATCCTCCAAAGAATTTGTCTTCCACAGATTCAATGAAATGACGAGTATACTTATACAGTCACAAATGAAAATACACACACACACACACACAAAAAACCACCCCAAAACAACTTGTGAATAAGCATAGAAAAGAATAACGTCCAGAAGCGGATCTAGAGGGGGGGTTGGGGGGTTGCAACCCCCCCCCCCCCAAAAAAAAAAAAAAAAAAAAAAAAAAAATCTGGGGACCATTTTTTTAAAAAATCTTATCTTTTTTTTTAAACTTGTAATTTTTAATTTGGCAATGACCTCTATACCAAAAATAGTGGTGTTTTAGATGCAAAAAAACACCATTTTCACACACGGATTTTCAAAAATTCTCCCTCCCCCCCTCGCTCGCTCCGCTCGCTTGGGCTCGGTCGCTTGCTCGGGCTCAGTCGCCACGCTCCCTCGCATACCGCCCCCAACCCCCCCCCTTTATAAAAAGCTAGATCCGCCCCTGACGTCTGTGTGTGTTGGGATGGGAGGGGGAAGTGGGAAGAGGGAAAGTGAGTGTTGAAAGAGGTTATGAAAACTAAAGACAAGTCAGAAAAATGTGTCTGTCCTGACTCACTTGATAAGGTCTGCGAATGCATAGCCATCATTCCATGCCTCCACAAACTTGGCGCCCTGTCGCTGGGTGGTGAACTGACCAAGTCTTAGTCGGTCCTCCATGCTCCTTGTTCTGGCATCTTTGTTTTCAACTTTGGCCTGGTTACAAGAATCAGTCGCAACACATACATTAATATGACAATCACATAGCAAAATTTTATAGAATTACATTTGCATTTTCAAATTTGAGGAATATGCATGAACCATAAAATTGTTGACTTGATAGCTTAATATTACAGAACGGGAATTCTATTTTTGATTGAAAGAATGGAATAAATGTTATTTCAGCAGCTGACAGGATGATACTTTGACAAAAACATGGTCATATATCTACAATAGTGTATACTGAATGTTTTATTGTGCAAATTCTCATATTTCGCTTCACTGATATGACTGACAATTTCAATCAAAACATCCATGTGGGAGCAAATGTTCTTCAAACCTAAATTTTGCTGATTGCAACAAAGTGGCAACTACTTTGCATTGAAGCCTCATTTAAGGCTGAGAACACAGGGTCCTACTCTCAGGTCATCCTCACTACGCGGTCATTACTACTGCAACTTTTATTTGTGACAACAAGTCCCAAGAAGACTCATTCGTACAGAGACAGTCTGAAGTTCTAAAGTAAAATTAAAAATGAAAATTTGGATAATAGAGCAACATGAGAAATGAACAGCACACTGAAAGTCACCTCAGATCCTACAGCAATACAGAGACTTGTCTACACCAAGTTCAGTAGCTACACGCATCAGCTTGTAGACTCTTCTTGTAACATCTTACTGAAAAAACGGTCTCTCACAAGAAAGAAATCATGTAAACAAACTATGATTTTTTTGGTTTCATTTATCTATTTATTTATTCATTTTATTTACTATTATTCTTTATTATTATTTTTTGCTGATGTGGATTTCTCTCATCACTGGGATAACAAAGGAGATTTGGGCCAAGATGTAGATTTTGTTCTAAAACAATCAACAGTACTTCTTTTTGCATGTGTGTGTTGATCTCACCTTTTCAATCAGCAATGACTTGATTTTTTCCGTGCTCCTCTTTGATTGTTCCTTCACTTTCTCTAGAAGCTTCTGGGCTGTTTCTAACCTCCTTGTTAATTCTTGAGTTGTCTGCATGGCCAGCACAAAGAAACATATTACAGGCTTAAAACATATCATCCTTTCAGCAAAACCTTTAAATGACTTCTCTGGTGATTTTCTAGGATGTATAGCTTTGGAAAATCAAACCAGATTTTCTACAAGTTCCTATGATATTCATGTGTGAAAAAGCCTATTATCTAAAGTGTGCATGCATTCAGTAAATTCTTGTAACTGTGTGCTATGTACAACACAGCAGACAAGATGTATGAATAGGGCAAAATCATAAAATAATGATTCACACAAGAAGACATGCTTTTCAGATAAGTACACATATAATTTCTTGTCACAAATAGAACATTTACAGTATAATACATGTAAGCACTTACAATGGAGAGTGAACATGTTTCTTGAAAGCACACAATTTGTTAATTTCCTTTGATTACATTCCTAAACATATTGTAAAAGGTAAAGAATGCAAGCTTACACTATTAAGGGTTTCTATAGTTTCCTCCTTCAATCTCAGCTCTGTTTGATGCTGCCGTTCTTTCTGCTCCAAGTCATGAAAACTCATGTCAGTCTGTGAACAATAATAAGGCATATGGATACAGAGAATTAATCAGACCACACAAACACAAAATTACATTTTTTCTTTTTATGTATACAGTGCACTCCCATCATAACAAACACAGTTATAATGAAATTCCGGTTACAATGAAACAAAAATTCATACTGCAATATTATCAGCTCTATGTCTTTTATTGTTTATCTGTTCAGTTTTACAAAATTTTGATAAAACGAAAGAAAACTGCTGGTCATGAGGACTTCATTATAATGGTAGTCCATTGTATGTGACCACGTCTCTCGAAGATTAATCAGCCTTTTCACCTTTGATTAGCCTCAACTAACTGCAAGAATGCATTCATGATTCTGGTTATTTACATTACTGTGTACTGTACTGTCAGGATTGTACATAATGCTGCCAAAACAGTTATAATGCTGTCATATTGAAAGAATTCACATACATGAATTAAATTCCCATATATGCAAAAAGGCTGAAGTTTCAGGCTAAGACATTTTCTTCACTGCACGAAGCAATCGTCTTTCAACCTACAAAATTCTGTCATCAGACTTTGGCTGGATCATTATCTTTAATAACATGCATCAACCAGGGTAGTCCATAACTTGAAATTTGAGCATGTTGCAAGCTCAAATTTTGGAAATGTTGCAGAAATTGTATGCGTGTGGAGCGCACATCAGGAGCATGCACGCAATATTTCGCCGCTTATCTCTCCTTGTGCTGCTTACGTTTAATGTCCTCTCTCATGTTTTGCACACAAATATCGAAGTACCAGGCAGTTTGATGTTTTGCAAGTTTTGCACATGTTTTTCACATATCTAAATACATTTATTTTGAGCTTGTTGCAAATTCTTGAGAATGTTGCACAGCATGTTGCTGGCTTTTGAGGATATTGCACAAGAAATTGAGCATGTTGCAGCAACATGGTGAAACCCCTCGTGGACCACCCTGCATCAACAATTTAAGCGATTACAATATTTCTGTCACTCTCACTATAGCCATTTGATACTTGCAAGTTCTAATTCTGAAATCATGACCTTTTCAGATGCAAAACTCAATGGTATGAGGGCTACCAAAAGATTGTGTTTACTTGAGTTGCTGATGAGCTAAGATCCACAGGTCTCGCTCTTTGCGTCTTTGGAGAATGCGTTGAGAGATTCGTAAAGTCGTTACTATTGCTACACGGTGATGATGACAGCTGCTGCGAAGTGGAGAAATATGGAGAGAAACAGACAGAAACAAAGAAAGAGAATTAATATTGCTATGAATTGTGATAACATGTCTTCTCAATTAGTCTGATATGGCATTTTTATCTAAAGGTGTCACTGTTCAGCAAAGTATGGTAAACGCTGTTTATTTCAATGTTAATATGCACACATAATGGGATACACATGATCATGCCTGCATTCGATTATGATGTTCCATGCCAAAATGTGACACCTAAAAGTACTGCATATCTGCTACCATTTGTCACCATCATTGTCCATTCTTCCCATCAGATGTACCACATCAATGGACAAAATGGCCACTGGCGTACAGAACATTGAACTACAGTTTCTTCCCTTAGGTTTCACTTTCACCAAGAGAAAGATAATTCTTAGTATAAGGAGCTACTGTAATACGCATTAATATACACATTCATGATGAATTCATAGCCACAACACATGTGCAAAGGCAATAGATACTTGGAATCAAAAAAATCAGACAGAAAGTAGTAGGAAATAATGGAGTGTGTCTCTTTCATCAGGCGAAGAACCTACATGTATGATTTATGTCAGAAGGGTGAAAGATCTTCATACAAGAGAGTATTGAGAGAGACTGAAATGTAGTCCTGAAAGTAGAGCATGTAATAACCAGATTCAGTGCATTCCATCAAGTCTGGAGTTACGATGGTGAAAACAGATTCTTTTGCTCTCTGAAGCAATACTTACAGAAGGAAACACACTTGCCGGAGGTGATTTGGGCACGACCCCAAGGCCAGAGTTGGCCCTACCCGGGCTGTTGGATGTAGTGGACTAAAACAAAAAAAAACACACGCACACAAAGACAAATAACATCAGTCGGGGGAGGAGCCATAGGAGGTGCTACAAAGCTGACAAGTATGATCATACGTGACCCTGCATCACAAAACCTAACAAAAAGTCGCCAGATATGGATTTTTAGGCAAGGGCAGGTTCTAAAAGAGCAGAATCTAAGCTTTAAAATGATGAATAACTTAATTCAAATGGACTCTCCTAACCTATTTAAATACTAGAAAGAAAGCACACTATGGGAAAGTGTGGACTGAGAAAAGAGGCTTTGAAGGAAAGGGTCTATTCAAGCGCTTAATCTTTACCAAGCTGTCACAAGCTGTGTGATGAATGTGACAAAAAACAGGATGTTTGTTTCATGATCCCAAAGTTGAATTTAATGTAGAAGAAGACTTGCTCTTTCAGCAAATATGAAAAACTCAAGATTGGCTAGGTTGACCCATTTCACCTATTTTGAGTCCTCACACAGAATCACTGTGTGCGACTTTTTGTTCGTTTTGTGATGCACGGTCACATATGTTGTACAATACAAACAGCAAATTTATCAATCTCACGGGAAAGTCACAAAGGAAAACAACAAGTGCATGATTCCGATAGATTCATATAATTTTCATCTCCAGTTTCTAACAAATATTGCACAGGCTGAATGAAAATTCTATCCTAGAGCATTGATTTTTTTTTTCTTTTTAGAGCAAGCAGTAACATTACAGGAGCGACAACAAGAGCAAAATTATGCAAATCAGATAAATAACATGATCGTATGACAACCTCGTAAAGTGTCTTCGCTAAGTCTAAGCATTCAGAAACAGAGTCAGATAAAACTGAAAAAAAACTACATTGATATCATATGCATGAACATATCCCTCTGCATAGAAATATCTCATGGTCTAGCTACATCTTGAGCTTAATTGCTGAGATAGTGTTTCTTTGCAAAGGAAAAGTGAAACCAGCAAAAATCATGCACAGAGACGATAATAGCTATGTGAGCAACACAAGTCGTGTCCATGGCATGGTGGCTATCTGAAAGCATCAAGACATCACATCTGCCGCTCTGATGATTGGTCATGCACATCTTGTATGACTTGAATAAACAAGTTTCTGCTTTTGTTTCGATTCTTTCATTGACGGCAAAATTCCCCTCAGACATAGTTTCTGTTTTAAGAATTATACCAACACCTTACCCTTCTTAACTTACCCTAAAGTATTCGCTGATCTTTTTTGCACCTGTGAGAGATAATGACAAGAACAAACAAAAAATAGGATTAACGTCATAGTAAATACATGTCATCATATTCCCTACACAACTTCAGTTATCAGCTTCCTTACTATGCGCATCATCAAATATCAACAGCAAACTGAATTGATGTTTACCATAGTGCAGAGGAAAAACACACACCTCTCCCACCCCCCCCCCCAAAAAAAAAGAGATCCCATAGGAAAGCAATAGCAACTGTGCACAAATAGTCTTTGAAGGGATAAAGACTATGATCATTATATCAAAGCAATATGAAACCATAAGTTCACATCATTTCTTAAACAAAGCAAAATCATGTACATGTCATATCTGGGCATCAACTTCTGTTGTGTTTCTCTATATCTCAGTACATGTCATGTCATTCATTACATTTGAATGGTTTCTGGTTGTGCAAATTGTGCAAAAAATTTCACCACCATGAAAATTGTAACTTTTACAGTATCACGACCATCCTTGCCACTGCTTCTCAAAACCTAACCACAATACATGTAGAAAGCCAAACTGCTACTGGCATGACTTGATGGTTTTTTTTTTTTCATCCCACTTATTATCATTTTGCTACAGTATTTATTGTCTAACAGAAACAGCAAAACATGGCAAACATCTTCACCAATACCATCATCACTATGGGTGGGGCAATACTATTGACTGTTACTTTGGAAAAATCTTTTGCTGTGTTTCTGACCCTTGTAGCTCTTGCATGAATGCTGTCGATGCAGCTGTCCCGAGTTGGATGTGCCATGTCATGTATTTGAAAGATTTTCCTTTATATCTGATGTTTTTGCCCATACAAACATGTTGGGCTGCAAATGTAGTAGCAGTAAATAATCTTTTGTTGCACTATGCCATTTAAGTGTAAAAAGTAACACATAATTCAGCCCTCAGCTGAGATGTTAATTGTTTTGTTTGGCATACTACACCATTAAATTACAATTACTACATAAGGAATATAAATGTGACAAACTTTGACATGGTCTGCATCTGTAAATATGATATGCCAGGAAGTTGTAATTCATTCTCACATGGGCATACAAATTGAGAAGTCTTACCTCCTTGATCGCCATCTGGTGCCCCTTTCCTTTTCCTTCTCTTCTTCTCCTTCTCTGGCGTTTCGGAAAGCACAACCTACAATTGAAATGGATGATCACACACACACATATGTAAAACCACATACTTTGACAGCACATGCTAAAATTCAGAACTCAAAACTATATCAAAGCATATATCTGATTTGGCATTTACATGTAGTACATTTAGGTGATTTGCCTAACATACTCTTGTTGATTTCACCTCTTCACACTGCATTTTCAAAACACACACTTACGGTACACCTTTGCACATTGTACAACATACACTTTACATGACAACTACACACATTGAAGATAAGGTTTCTTTAGGAGCAACTCAAGAAGTCTATCCATTCCTTTGAAGTGATAATGCCATTCCATTTTTGTGGTTGACTTTAATTAAAACAAAGCTAGCAAAGGCGTCATGATAATAGGATATACAATATGTAGATTAAAAGAAGGTTATGGAATTTCAATGATTCATGTGTTTTCAACAAATTGGCCATGATCATGTAGATATGCAAATCAGACAAAGTGATGATGTCATAGCCCTGGTTATCTCCTCTCCTACCTGTCAACAATGATTTACTTCATTTCTTTCTTTGAAGTGAAATCACAAGGAATAGAAATGTATCCTCTCATTATTAACTGAATGTAGAGCTGCAATATCTGAAACACTGATAGCTATTACAGGAAAGGAATTTGACATATTTGTTGCTGTCAACTATAAACTTGGCTCATTTATCAATGTATTTTCTTTTGTCTTTTCAATGGTAAGCATTGTGAGGCTATATAATAAACATTAGCTTATCCATTTCCTTACGAATGGTGTGTGGCTGCAACCAATTTTTATGTACGAGTGTATTATACAAGTGAAGCTCTGACATTCCATAATGCGTGTAATTCTAATCACGGCTGACTTTATGAAATTCCTACCATTCTGCTTATTTGATTTTACTGTATACAAGTCAACTAATGAACGTGAAGCAACACTAAGCTCTAATGTCTCAGTTCTTTCACTTTACCTCTCCCTCATCGTTGGAGAGAACCTCTGCTGCTCGTGCTGTGATTGGAGTCATCCGTGATCAGGATCGGCTGCTGTGATGAACGGTTTGCCCTTGATACGGGCTTCAAGCAGTTTTCTAGCTTCTGTGGGTCGATAGTGCCGGAACTCCTGCATGGCTGCGCTGTTCGGAGCTACTGGCACTGGTGGTGGGGGTGCTGTGATGTGAATGTTAGGCCAAAGCAGAACTGTGTTATCCCTCTAAGTCAAGTCAGGACCTGCAGCAAATCGTTAAAGTCAAATTTACTCAATGTTACATGGAATAAATAGTGTTAGAAATCGTATTGTAATGCTATTCATTACAATGAGTCTGTTTTGCACATGAATTCATTCCCACCCTCACCTCTCCCCCCCCCCCAAAAAAAAAAAGAAGCAAGGAAAGGGTAGACAATAGGCACTTAAATTTTTTTTTTTTCATTTCACAATGCATATTCATGCAATACATCAAAGCATTTTTTTAAAACATCTACTGGTAATTATTTGTGAGTACACATGTACTTTTTGTCAATGGCAGAGAGTACAACTCTGGAATTCTCTCACAGATATTCACAAAAATGAGGATGGAGTACGAAATTGTAAATAAAATTCTAAAACCATCAGAAGTTTGCAATTGACCAAGAGCTAGCAGGATACTCACAGTCACAAATATCTCAGATCACAGGATTTATAACCAATGACACAGAACGAAAAACTAGTCAGCGATCTTGTAAATGTTGTGAGCACCATAATTGTTACTAGACACTAGTTCTGACCGTGTAGGAATGATAGCAGGAGAATTCTTAATGATAACGAGTGTACAAGAGGGGTGTGGAATCAGCAGTGGAGACAAAGTTAAACATTAGCTGTCTGTAAAATAATGGAGAAGGTGTGTGACCATGCCTTAGTTAAGTTTAGATAAAATATACAGGAGCAGACACCAGGGAATTAGCAGATGATTAGCTCATATTTTCTCTCTAAACGGTGAGTTCTACTTCTCCTAACTGTTAGGTCTAGCTCATCATAGCCCTCATACAATATAATAGTAAATTTAGTCCAGAATAGATTTTTGTTCATATGTTTTGTTCAATGCTGAACATTATTACCCCACTTTTTTCTTTGCCGAGACGCTACGCAATGAAATCGAAATGTATCAAATGACCCAATTAGCATGGTCATTCATCGTTACAATTCCCAGTCGGCCCTCCCTATTTTATTTTTGTGCATTTTTTCTGCATATATTTCATGCACATGTCATTTTGATAAATTAAAAACCACAAACCCAGACAGTTGCATCATAATACCACAATCTTGAAGTCCCTGCTCTAGCAAGTCGAGACCTTTTCAGATAGTAATGTTATGGTAGGAACATAGTACTGTCTACAGCACAGGAATCACAAGTAAACTTAGTCAACATGGTCAATATCTCTTCAGTTTCAGTAAATCCAGTGGTTTACAGTTAGTGCAGTGTGCTGTGTGTGACTGTGAGACCAAGAGGGTTTTTCTATACCTGAAAATCTAGCTGCTAAGACAGACCTGTTTAATACAATGTATGAAGCAGCATCAACATGGTAAGAGGACTTTGACACGTATCGTATAAACCAAAACGAGCTCATGAAAAATTTGCTTCAACAGCAGTCCTTATTTGTTTCAATCCATGTTCGATATCTGGTCGCGGCTGTCAACATGACATGCACCGCTTACCGTGCTCGCTTGTCAGTTGAGCTGCGCCGTCGTGGTAGTACGGATGCGCGATGCTGTGCGAGTGCAGCTTGCGATGACCCAATTTTACCTGCACTGTGCAGAATGCATGTCAAACAGTACCGACAACATCCTTCTCACATAGGGAAAAATCACCGCACAGCAAGTTCACCATGTACAAAGCACAGAAAATTACATCACGTTGCATTCACGATACGGACAGTCCAGACTTTCTATCGAGTCCAAAAACTTCGATTTTTATAGGCAGTATAATGTTGAATTTGTATCCTAGATTATGCTCACGCTCCAGTGCTCTTCAGTGAAAACATGTTAGTCATGACGTCACACGAATTATAGACCTGATAATCGATAATCGCGGTAAGTTCGCGGGAGTAGTTCCTTGCGGACTTCTCGCTGAATACATTCTTGAGGAGGAAGTAATCACCCATCTTCTTGGAGTACAACAAAACTCCTCTGTAACATTGACATAATGTTTCCAATAAACTTGCAAAAGCGTATTGCAAATGGTATCCTTAGATAAAACGTAACGGGAAACTATTTATGAGAGGCATCTGATAAGCGGTCAAAGTTGATTTGCGTGAATGCATCGTTGCCGACCTTGACCTCAATACCTCAAAACACCCCTAAAGGCAAAGTGGACAGGTCCAAAGTCGACAGCGCGTACGCATTCCCCATAAACTCTGACTGACCTTTGACCCAATATATCGATAAACAAATCGATGCGAGGCGTGGAAACGTGAACCGTAATTTGCATACTGGTATGACCCCACTGACCTTTAAAGGTAGCGAGGAAAAGATTGGCAGCTGGGAGTGTGGCACTATTGAAAGCCGGGCCAGGAAGCAAGTGGATTTTTCGCGCGAAAGCGCGGGGAGATGCTTCTTTGTTGCTGGGACTGCGTTTCGATCAACGTTAGCTGCTGTATCTGAGGCAAGCTGAGGAGGGTGCGGCTTTTGCTCTTGCGGGGATAAGGCTTGGGCCAAGTTTTGAGAGTATGGGGCCGGGAGGGGGTAGAATGTTTGCGAGGAGTTTCAGATCGTGCTCGCTGCTTTTTCATCAGTGCAGAGAGAGTGTTGCAAGTATTTCAAAAGAACTTTAAAACTTAGCAAGTAAGTGTGAACGTCACCATGAAAACAAATAATTAACGTTCGGTGACTGTTTCCCTATATTTATGAAACATTCCTCTTTCTCTGTCTACTAGTCGGATAGAAGCCAGTTTCCATCCTTCTACTTAAACAATTAACAACAACAACAACAACAACACCAAAACTCGATAACATAATTTTACCACAACCAATGAGTGGCCGGGTGCGTGGGTTTTTAATAGTCTCCCATGAAATTTCCAAGGACCTTCAGTGGGTCTATAAATTGATTTTGTTATAACGTCTTGAATTGTGTATAAGTATAATATAAGATATTAACAGAGCTAACCGATAAGGGCATATCAGATTTTTTTTAAAAATGACAAAATTTATTTAAAAACAACAACAAATCCTCTGTATGCAAGACATGCGTAGGGCCTATGTACGTATTGTTAATTGTTTACTCTGGCATGTTTTCCTCTTTTTTTACATGACATATTTCTTTTTTTTTTTTTTTTTTTTTTTTTTTTTTTTAGTAAATAGGCCCACAGCTATAGTGTCATTCCATTAGTATCAATATTGTTGAACGAAAGTAACACACAAAATCATTATAATTACGTAAGCCGTGTATAAATAACTAAATAAATACATAATAAATTGTACATAATCATGCGTACGGTGTCATTCGATTTGGAGTTGAAACTGCAGTATCAAGTGATCAAGACTTTTTTATGTGGAAATTAAACCCTTGAAATTGTGAAGCCCTCAGTTCAAAATATGAAAATCTTGTGCATTTTATATTTCCAGTGTTCCATTAGGTTTACGTTGGATATGTCTGCATGTGTGCACTTCTTCTCTGTCTTACTCACTTCTTTTGTTTTCAAACAGTTGTTCTTGTATTGTCACTTAATTGTCATTAGATATTTTTATGAGGTGACCGCAAAACTACAAGCTCTGCTTATTAGCAGTCCCCTCCGTTTCCAACACCTGTCATTTGGTATTTGTCATGAATTTTTTTTTGTATCATAGTTCATAGTTTGTTTTTATTTACATTGCTGTGTTATCATGTGTATTCAAATGATGAAATCATTATGTTGGATATAAAATAAAACGAAATGAAATGTTGGTCATATCATCCATTTACATCTACATTGCACTGATCTATTGTAGAACGGGACATGTAAGGCCTATTCGTTTCTTTTGGTGAAAATGTTACTTTATATAGTTTGTATGCTATTTTACCTTTTCATGGCATACTTATGTGCTTTATATTATGCGTTCTAATGGATAGGTTGCAATGATGGATGGATAGATAAAAAATAAAAGTTCTCAACCACCAACTGTACAAAGAAATTTTGTAATTTGCGCAAGTGCTATTTATTTATCTTTTTTTTAAATTATAAAGTACGTAATTTAAGATATGAACAAGAAGTTTTAAATGATGACATAGAAAATAGAACGTCAAAACTGCTACAGTATCTTTTCTTTTTTCATTTCATTTCATTCATTTATTCAAGCACGGCACATACTTCAGTCCGGAGACTGTTCTTCCACAGGTCCGTGCGGATAAACTATACAACATAAATACCTGCATGCATCAGAAATGAAAAACAAAACTCATGCATAAAAAACAGCAAAACATAGAAAACAGACATGAAAGTAAATAGAAGACTGAGAATTTCGTTTGATAATTTGCAATCGGTTGGTTCTGTTTAATTGCGTAACCTCGTAATGAATGTATCTTGGTAAATTCTTTTTCAGAGCGGATTCACCTCCTGCATGGAATCAACTTCTTTTGCTAAAAGTAAGTGGTAATAAATCAAAACATCAGTAACAATAATGGGCGAAGTTTTAAAAAAGATAATTGTTGTTTTAGCATTGGCCGTCTAAGTTTTAGCTATATGATCTGACATAGCGTTGCAAGGGGCAAACATAAACTAGCATAATAAATATGAAACGTAACTTTGAAGACTTAGTATTCAGTGAACAATTCCACTACAGTGTGCAAAGAGGAGTTTAATTGTTCTCCTGAAGAATTTGCCTTAAATAAGTCGGACGTCTTCACCAAATCACTATCATAGCATGCACAACCCAAGGATAACGCTATTTTTCACTCATATTGGAACCTATAACCCAAGGAAAAATAATCCACTTTTATCGTTGTCCAGGTATATGAGAACATTATACGAATCATGTATAATGAAACTTCATACTTTTGTAAGAGCTTTCCTGAGTCTGACATAATTTCCATAAGATCTCTAACTCATTATGTTTATATATATCATTTATATCTTATTCGTGTGTGTTTTGTACTTTTTTATTACAAATGCATGTATTATACTTCTACTGAAATGGTAAAGTTGCTTTCAACAGCCTCTTCTGTTCTTTTTCGTATTGGATTTATTGGTTTGAGGGGTTGTTTGGCTTTTTTTGTTTTTGTTTAGGAGCGTACAATGGGTGTTTAACACCAATAATTGGTAGTATTTCATATAAAATGTACTTTGCGCTTATTTTTGCTTAAAATGAGGTTATATAGCATGCAAAGAGCGTCGACATAGTACTTTCTTTAAGTCTTCCCTGCATCTCGTAACGCAGTCAATTGAGTTGATTTCACGAGCAGTGTGTAACATCAACAAGAGTGTACTACCAAAATATAGAAAATTTAGCATTTCCTGACAATTTGAAGAAAATTTGTCTATTCATACTTGATCATTAGAAGTTTTTCAATTTAACATAGAACTGGCACGGGGGTAACATTTTATGACGCTGCATTTCCCTTTATAAGGAAGATGTAAATTATCTTAAACTCTATAATGATAACCATACTCATTGATAAAGAGCGAAAAACGGGCATCAACCCCATAATAAGCACATTATACATTTGTACCTGGACTAATGATGACCAACAGGACGGGATTTTTTAGTGTTCGCATACGGAAGAGAAGTATATAAATGATATTTTTTGCGTAATTAGGCCTTACGACAGAAAGATGCGTTACCAATATTCTTATTCAGCAAACTGTCCAATGTTACATTTCTGTCCCTTTGTAGTTGTTATTTATGGTGTTTTGGGGATATTTTATCATTTTATTTAGATGTCATTTATGATGTTTTGGGATATTTCCTTACTGTATTTTTATGCCTCCGCCACGAAGTGGTGCCGGAGGCATTATGTTTTCGGGTCGTCCGTCCGTCCGTCCGTCCGTACGTCCGTACGTACGTCCGTCCGCTTTCGTTTACGCGATAACTTGAGTAATATTGACTGGAATTTTACCAAACTTGGTCAAAGTATAAAGTATGATGGGGCAATTATTTGATAAGATTTTGGGTGAAATTGGCTAAAGGTCAAAGGTCAAAGGTCAAGGTCAAATCATGAAATTGTATCCGTTTACGCGATAACTCAAGGCTGGATCGAGCAAATTTCACCTAACTTTGTCGGAGGATGATGTATGATGGGGCAATTACTTGACAAGTTTTTTAGTGAAATCGGACAGAGGTCAAAGGTCAAAGATCAAGGTCAAATCCTAAAATTTATCTGTTTACGTGATAACTCAAAACTGGATGAAGCAGCGTTCACCAAACTTGGTCCAAGGATGATGTATGATGGTACAATTAGTTGAGTAGATTTTAGTGACATTGGCAAGAGGTCAAAGGTCAAAAGGTCAAGGTCAAATGCTAAAAATGTTGCTATTTCCCCCATATCTATGCAATGCCCAAAGGTATTTTCTTGAAACTTAGTGTAGACATGTACTACTGTGTAAAGATTCTCTAAAGAGAGTTTCATGTCATAAGGTCAAAGGTCAAAAGGTCAAAGGTTAGGTGAAAATGTTGCAATATCACTTTTCTCGCAAATGGTTCAATGTATCTTCATGGAACTTGGTGCATACGCATGTACTGACTGGCAGGGATTATCTAGGGAATTTAGGGGTCGTGGGTCAATAGTCACGGGGGTCAAAGGTCAAGGTCAACTCCTCAAAATTTTACTATTTCCCTCATACACTAGTATATGCAATGCTTGCATTATTAGTTTTAAAACTTGATATATACATGCATTACCTAATGGAGATTCTCCGGAAATTTTCCAGCCAGAAGGTCAAAGGTCAAAGGTTAAGGGTCAAAGGCCAGGTTTCAATGCCCCCCCCCCCAAAAAAAAAAAAAAAACAAACAAACAAACAAACAAACAAATTTTTTTGTACTGTAATTACACTCTTTCTTCATACCTTGGAAATTACTCAATGCATAGACTTATAAAAGGGTCCGTCAGAAGTCAAGTAAAAATTCTCAATTCCCTAAATATGTGTATCTGCACTCTTAGACAATAGCATATTCAGTTCAAGGAAAATGAACATTCAAGATATTTCTGACAAACCTGTCATTTCAATATTTTGCCAGTTATGTGAAACTGTCGTCACACATTGTGAAGACATTGTACTATACACCTATTGGGAGAATCATGCATTATGGCGGAGGCATCAGTCGCCATAGCGACATTTCTAGTTTAATCATAATTTCTGATGTGCACGGCTGTGGACTAAAAGTTTTGAAAATACGGTAAGGAATGAATTCTTTGGCAGTCAGTCCAATATTCTATAAAAAGGTAACTTTTTCGGTCATTTGAAATTCAATCACCAACAGTAATATGCTTTCGTGTCTCAACATAGTGTTTTCTTTCATGTCTTTTTGCCCATTTTAGAGATACGTCAATGTTATCAATGTGTAACAATGGATGGGTTGTGTTCACTCGATCTCAGCTTCGATATTTGCAGTAAAAGTTTCTTCCTAGAAATCGTACGGCGCGTTTTGAATGTTACACTGCTATCCCGCATAACTGTTTACACAACTGTTTTTAAGACATAACTCATGCGTCTTTTTATTGAAATGCCCTTCCTTGTTTTCAATGGCATGAGATGACACAAAAAAGCAAGTTATACATGGTAATGGAATGCGGTGTTAGTGAGAGAAATGAGGAAGTTCATTTGTCCCTTGTCTGTGGAAGCTTCGGAGCTTTAGCTTTGACCAATTGAAAAAAAAAGAGGGAAAGAGAGAGAAATGGGGGGGGGGGGAGGAGGGAGAAAGGAGGTAATAAACGTGCTATTGAAGAATAAATGTGCAATGGATCACCTGGGTCATATCCAAAAATCTTAAGACCTAGGCTATAGACTCACAAAAACGCATTTAAAATGAAAGTGCAATATTAGTACATTGTACTGAAACAAGAGTAACAAATCAGCAGTCTTATTTAGGGAAATCCATTCACTAATTTGTACTTTTCTTAAACAGTGTTCCATCACTCTCATTGGACTTCTCAAATGTTTTGTGCATGAATGGAATGAATTTTATTGTTTTCTACAGTACGCTTTTTCAACATCGTTGCTAAATGAAATATCACCTAAATGTCATTTTTTTCCTCACATGATCTCTGAATATAGGGTTAAGCAATCATTCACAAATCATCACATATGCATATATATATATATATTATATTATATTATATAATGAAAACTTTGAGCAAAGAAAATGGGTTAGATAATAAACCCATATTGTTTTTACTCAGTTTTCACTATTTATCATATGTTTCTGGTCAGTTTTCCATTTCTTTGTTTCAATATAATATATATATATATATATATATATATATATATATATATATATATATATATATATTATGCTAGGTGTGGTCTCTATAAGTTTGATTACTACGCAAGTTAAATTCACATGGGCAACAAATATTTTTGTTTTGTTTTGTTAGTAATGCCACTTTGACAGTAATTTGGCAGTACCATTTCTTTTCTATACCAAAAAATTTTCATACAAAATTACTCAACAATAATCTTTCCTTAGCTGGAGAAATTACCAGTGACCTTTATTTCTCTCTCTCTCTCTTTTTGCATGTATGCAGTGAGACATGAGGAAAACATGAAAGTTCTTGAAATGTCTTGATGGGATCTTCCAGAAAATGCCTAACACACTGCAGTGACAGTTAATGTATATCAAGAAATGAGGACATTTCTATAAATCACAACAGTGACATTTGATCAAAATCAGATAAAAATCAAGAAAGTTATGGAATTGTGAAGTTTTGCTCATGCATGTATTCACAAAACACTTCTTGTGGTCAATATGAATATGCAGAGAAGTGAGTTGATGATGTCATCAACACAATTTTGCATAAGTGTGAAATCATAATACCTGTATATCAGACTGATCATTATATTGAGCTTATTCAGCCAGGAAAAACCTTACATTTTACACTTTTGTAGCAAAGTGAATTTTTCTCAGTTTTTTGTACACAATTAATACAAAACTGTCAGGTGATGACTTAATTAGCTCACTCATTTGCATATTCACAACAACTTTTCAAGAACTGTGTTGCTAAGGTTAGCAAAAGTTCAACATTTCATAACTTCCCGAATTTTCATCTAATATTGATCAAATTTTAACCAGTATAAAAAAATATAAAAAAATTTAATTTCTTTTTAGACTAACGTTTAATTGGTCCAGAATTCATCTTTACGAGCAAAATTGAATTGTTTTCTATATCACAAAAATATGATTTGTTCACAACACACTCAAATGCAATATACACATACACACTTAGAATACATGTACATGTATTCTGAAACTCTGCATGAAAAGTAACCAATGATTTACGATGCCAGAGATAGTTGTCTAAGGCAATCCACATAAATTTTGTAATTCACCCTGACGCAGTGTCAAGACTTTTATTCAGAGTTCATCTTTATCATAAATGCAAAACAGACAATCAATCAATCAAAGCATACAGTGGGCTTTCTAATTTTAATCCACTTATAGAATTTCAAGTTTTAATTTGACTGGATTTTGTGGCTGAGTTATGGAGATGTCAAAAAAAAAATGTATATTACGCTTGCATTGTTAATGGTAGTTACATTGATACAACTGTATCATACTATCGTTCTATGTCTACATGATCATGTGCATGAGAAAATAGTGCTGGCTTGTCAAGAACAAGGTCTACTAGAGGTCACAGGTCATATGTGGTGAAATCTGCGGAGGTAACCCGACAGCTCATGAGCTGAAGAATGTGCAAAAAAGGAGATGACTTGCTACGTCTGGAAGCAGTTATTCCAAGAAGAGTTTCTGATTGGGGCTGGAGAGATATTAGGGACATTTCGATTTCACCTTGTGGACGTGGCCATTGAGGAAATGATGTCATTTTAAGGAATTGCTCAAGGTTCTCCAGCATGTCCACTGCCAGAATCACTAACACTTCTGAGAGGGATTTTACAGCCACCTAGATTCATGACGTGATGATGACATCATCGCATGGGGCAACCAATCGCCAGCCCGCTGGAGGGGATGGGGCCATGACATCATAGCAGTATTCAGCAAACGGCGTGCACTGAAAATCGAAATGGGTGATAACATCGTGGACGTGACGAGCGGACGAAGCTATTTAGAGCTTCTCTAAACGAGACTGACGGCCATGTCCACACAAACGAAAAGTCCTAATTGACCTGCAAAGGACTACCTTTGACAACTTAGATCCCAGTTTAGTGGAAGGACCACTGTGACTAAAGAAAGAAGATGGCCTGGAATGCAGCTTATGGAGATTCGGAAGCGACCTGCCAAAGAACGACATCAGAGCTGGTTGTCATTGATCACCAATAGAAGGTTGGGTGTATGTCGTATGAGATTCGGTCCTTCAGAAATCTGAACCATTATAGGTGGGGCAACCATCTGACATGACATGATAATGACAATAAAGAAAATTAAATTTGCTATTGTAAGCAGAGCTACACCACAAGAGGTGAGCACCAGGGCCCCATTTCATAAAAAGTTGATATGATAGCAACCCTTGCTGGAATGGCAATTGTCATGACAACGACAAGAATCCAGCTTCGTGATTGGCTGTTGCTATTGAAAGTTGGCATTCCAGCAAGAGTTGCCATCCTAACATCTTTTATGACATGGGGCCCAGATGTAGGCACCTATTGCACCTGCAGAAAGGGTAATGTCAGGTAGGTCACCATTCATCTAGACTGAAGGCATTGATTACTTTGGCCCATTAGCCCATTGAGGATGGGCTGATTTGCTACAACACGCATTTCCCATAGACCCTTGCCCTAGTATACACTGTACTTGGGACTCATCCTCAACGGGTTAACAACCATGCATGTGAGTAGCTCATAAGAGGGCTAGGTGCATCCTCACCTTGTCTGTCGCTACAGTGTTGCACTTATGCATGTGATGCTGGTAGCATTACAGGGCAAATAAATGACCAGTATCAGATGAACATACCACTTGAAGCAATCTAACTATAGTCCGACCTCGATTCTCAGGCCATCTCTTACCAGGATTTCTCTATCATCCGCACATGTTCACGCAGTGAAGACAAACAAATATATATACTTGTATAATTATACAGTGCACTCCCATTGTAATGTACACAGTTATACCGAAATTCCGGTTACAACAAAGTAAAAATTCAGGCCGCAGCATTACCTGCTCTCTGTTTTTTTATTACCTCCGCCAAGGGAGGAGGTTATGTTTTCATTCCGTTGGTTTGTTTGTTTGTTTGTCTTTGTGCAAAATAACTCAAAAAGTTGAGCACAGATTTGGATGAAACTAGCAGGAAAGGTTGAGAATGACACAAAGAACAGATGATTAAATTTTGGTAGTGATCCAGAAATTTTTATGGATTTTACGTAGGATTTTCTATATTTTGGCAGGTAGGGTAAATGAACTTGCGAGTTCAAGCTGAGCCTTTTAGAGGTTTTCATACGTGCACTAAAGTGCATGCTCTAGTTTCCGCTAGGGCGAGGCACGACATGCAGCTAAGGGTTTATGACGTAACAAAGGCTTTTATATTGGGATATCAGGCTATTTTTCGGCATGCATACGTATGGGTGAAAATCACTGATCTAAATCGAAGAGCAAGATCATTGGTGGAAAGTAGCTGCTTGGTGGAGGTCTGCACTCTCAGAGTGCTTTTCTAGTTGTTTATTTGTTCGGTCACAGCGAAATTTTGATATAATAAAAGAAGACTACCAGTCCTGAGGACTTTGTTATAACAGGAGTCCACTGTATATATATTCCAAACTCAATTACAAGTTCTCCAATACTCACATGATTTACCAATAATATTACCAACAGAAATAAATGTCTGTTATGAATTTCCATAAAAAAAGCGTACTATGATATTAAGTGGGCTAGCATAGATGATTACACCACTGCTGAGGTGTGTGCTATCTACCTTGCTACCACTGGGTTGGCTTGTACATGTACATATGTACATAAACATTGTTCCTCCCATATCTGACCAATCACTTATGGGGAGGGGCTCCGGTCCTGACATGGCCGGATAACAGAAGCCAGACTGTATCAAGTTTACAAGCACATGCTGAATTCAGAACAGAGAGCTATGATAGATATGCTCCAATATGGACACAAAGAAAGAAAGGTGACACATGGTTTTTCATTAAATAGTTAAATATCTGATAATAACAATTTTATCCAAGTCTGAAATAAGCATCGGGTATGAAATATTACTGGTATTTACTGTGAGAGGAATTATGAACTGACCCATTGTCTTGTGACAGGTGGGTATGGCAGGAAAGGGATTCAGGGCATAATTCATGCTTCAAAACTCTGAGTAAGTCATAAAAAATCAGACAAAATTGCTAGGAATCCGACTGAATTATCTTTCATATCTCTGTAATCCTCCATAAGTAGTTTATTTACGACCTCTTTGAGATTGATGATGGTGACATAATATGCAAAAATTTTCAGAGGAGATTATATCTCACTCCATCATGAATTTTGCCAAAGGTCACTAATCTCACATCAGGAAGAAAATATGTCTTGTGGAAAATGACTGAGCACGTCTCTACTGAGTAGCCTGTGTGGCAACGGTTTGTTTCATGGTGATTAACCCATGGAGGATGGGCTGATGTTGCTATAAACCGCGTTTCCCATAAGATACTTGACCGAGCATTCTCAGGACTCGTCTTCAATGGGTTAATACTTCCTGCAAACACAGAAGATACAGATCAAACAAGTGGGATATTTGCTTCCTAATGAGAGCACCATTCAAAACTCAAACATACATGCTGAGAGAGTAGGAGTACATCACAGAGTTCAGTTGCTCAAGGTGTCCATATTTTGTGCTCTGTTTACCATAAAATTAACATCTTAACAAGTAAAACACTAAATTACTAAAAAGATTTTGCATGTTTATTTTCTACCCCCAAATTATTGCTAATCATGATTTTCTGTATTTGCACTGAATCCAAACTCGGTACATGGTCAGCTGTCGTCCTCTGTTGACTTGAAGACGCTTATCTATTAGGTTTTGCTCTTCCACCAACCCTGCCTTGGTAAACAACGTCCTCAACTCTTCCTGGGTGAAAAAGTACACACGCGTGCCATCTCCTCGCACATAGAAATTCTCCGCTAGGCAGCGACCCTTCTTGAAGCGGAGCTGTGCCAAGTCATAGCGTCCATAGTCACGGAAGAGCAGCATACCACCTGGGCGCAGAAGACCACTGAGGGTATTGATGGTGGATTGGAATTTATCGGGGTTGATTGCGGACAAGACAAAGATCATGACTATAACATCTAAGCTTTCCTTGGGGAAGGGAAATGTGGCTCCCATGTCACTAACATCGCAAACAAAGGCGTGGCAGCGTTTCGGGTCATACTCAGCGTGCTGCTTGATGATGTCGACTGCCACACTCGAAAAGTCACAGCCATACACCATGAGTCCAGGATCTGCATTCGTCTGGAGGATGGGGAATATGGTGTTGCCCACACCACATCCCACTTCTAGAATTCGCCTTGTTGCAGATTCACCTGGAAAGCTGCTTAGTTCTGATGTAACAGAAGAGGCTTGTCTCCCCTGAATGTCTGCATCATCACTGGTTGGCATTCCATCCTCATCTGCCACATTCTCCTTTGGTGGTCCGGGATGGCTGCCTATCTGACAGTCTGTCCTGCTAACACCACAGGGCGACAAGGCCTCACTCTTTGTTTCAGTCCCACATGCTGCAGCCTGTGCAGTCCCTTCGTGATGCTCCCCTGATGATAACTCTGGGAATTCTGTGAAAAGCCAATGCCTGTCCTTGAAGAACTTGTTTTGGTGTTGTGAGTAGAACTCATTCCAGTATCTGTCTGCCTCTGTCTCATACTCTTCTACAAAATAGAGACACAGAGAGACAGAGTGAGACAAAGACCAACGTGGAGAGACATTTGTTAGATGGATTGGGAGAGGAGTAGAAGACAGGAATATTGACAGAAAAATCATGAACGGATGGGAAGAGGCATATGAGGAAATTTGAGAAATAAGCATGTTATATCCACACAAGAAAGAGTATGAACTTCTCTTTTTGGTCTGTCTTTTCAAAGTGAAGTCTGTATATTTATAATGAACAAGAGGATTACAGTCAGCACTAATTGTTCAAACTGTTCTACACTGGATCTTTTTCCTGGTATTGCCAATCTTTCCAAACTGCATCTGGAATCTGGATATTCTATTTAGTATCTGTGGGGCATTGTAGTATGCTTTGTTTTTGTCTCTTCTTTTAAATGCTCAAAGCTAAGTAGTTAAAATTATGCTGGCAATGCATCATTAGTTTCTCTGCAGAATGTTTACAAATTTATTAATTTAGTAATTTAGTCTACATTACATTTTACAACATTGGGGGGTGTTGTGCGGTATCGAACAGAACAGACTAGAAGCTTTAAGTATTCCTCTGCATTTCAATTAAGAAAAAATAAGAAAAAGAAACGGAATGTTTGCAAGTGAATATGGAACAAGTGTCATGAAATCTGCAAACAAGTTACCTCTCTTTTCTGAATCAACTACTTTTTCAGAATTCTCTTCCACCTTCTTCTTGGCAGCTTCAAGCTGTTCTGCATCCCAGGTTACATTATCCCTGAAAAAAAAAAAATAGATAAGCACATAAAATAAAATGAGGATTTTTTATATAGTTCGGTAAGAAGATAAAATCAAGGGAGTTGGGAAGGATAAGGATATATTATATGACAGAAGGGAATTATAAGAAAAGATCATCTGCACCTTTAGGCTAGGTTTTAACATAAACATAACATCCAACTTCTAATTACAGTACACTCCCATCATAACAAAGTCCTCGGGACTGACAGTTTTCTTTCATTACACTGAAATTTTGTTATAGCTGAACAGGAAAGTATGTAAAGATGCGTATAGATAATTCTGGGACCTTAATACGCTTATAACGAACATGGTTATAGCAAAATTTTCGTTATAACGAAGTCTTTTCTGAGCACCACTGACAAAGAAAAACAAAAGAAATATGCTCCATTATAACGAAATGCGGATCGCTTCCGAAAACACATACGTAGGGGAACAAGCATTTATAGCCTCTCTGCATGGGCGAACGCTTCACATCACTGTTTATGTGTTCGCTCCTTGTGTCCAGCACAGTTTCCAAGGGGGACTTGCATTAATGTAATACAATAATCTGAAATTACACAAGGTTCTTTTATTGTTCCGAAGGTACTTTATTACAAAACACACAGATTCTTATACACCTAAATGTCTGTTGGTTGGGAAATGAAATAGGGTTTGTTATTACGATCATTTTGGCGTTATTCAAACTATTCGTTATTACTAAAGTTCGTCAAACCGACAATGAGATATGGTTCTTATTAAGACAGTTCGTTAGTCAGAAAATGACAGGAATTCTTCGATCTTTCATTAATCGGAACATTAAAAATTTTTTTTTGTTAATCCACAGGTGAAAAAGGTGTGTCCACTAACATAACTTGGGAATTGCAAACCTCATATATAATTGTCTTAAGATAACCAAACCTTCGAAATTACTAACTTTTCTCATTTTTTTTTTATTTACAAACCCTCAGATGAATAACAAACCTTATTTCATTGTCGGATTAAGAAACCTTCGGAACAGTGAACCTTTCTCATTTTTTTCCTTTACAAACCTTTGGAATGACGAAACTCATTTCATTTTCCGATAAACGAGCCATCGGAAAACGAACAATATATTTACATCTAAATCATGAACTTTCGGACTAACGAATCGTCAGAAGAGTGAAGCTTCAAAATAATGAACAAACCTTCGGATTCCCGGGAATGGCGAAACTTCGGAACAAAGAGTCTTTCGGAGTAACAAACTTTAGTGAAAAATGAATCTTTGGAATAGCGAACTGTAACGGAATCCTAAACCATCAGTTTCTATATGACTACAAGACAACAAACAACTTTATGCTCTCTTTTAAACGTAGGACTGATATCCAAACAAAATCAAAAAGTTACCACCCCATTTCACATAGCTTTCCAGTGTATGATGAGTATTCAACAAACAGAATATGATATATGCGTGGTTTCCTTGTTTTTGTTATATATTGTATTTGTTCGGTTGCAGCAAAATTTCGTTATAACGAAAGAAAACGGCCGGTCCCGAGCATTTTGTTATAACGGGAGTGCACTGTAGTAACCTCGTTTTAACATGAATTTTGCTATAACCATTTTTATTATAACTGCAGCGCACTGTATAATTCAACCTGATATGTATACATCAATCCTCTACAAGTTGCATATTACCTACATTACAATTCTATTAAAGTCCACTCTGTGCTCTGAATCAATGGCCTGACTTGCATATTGAGCTGAATATAGGAAAATTCTTTTTTTCTTCTTTACTAGATGACTTAATGTATCAACACAAAATTGACTATTTTTGCATATTGACTGAACAATATGTTTATGTTACATTAGTCTTAATTTAAATCTTTCTTCCTCTCTATCTCTCTCTCTCGGGGGGGGGGGGGGGGGGGAGGGAGGAGCATGAACAAGGTATGGCAAACAGCAAAAGCAATGCTTTAATCCAAACAAAACCAACAACTTTATATGAAAACATCTCCCACCAAACATTGATGAATGTAATGTCTTCCCTGAATATTTGATGCAGATTCACCCATGTCATCCGAGGCAAACATGTGGTGGGATATGTGTACGCAGTCATATGATATTCCATAAAAATACACATGAGTATGTGACTAATATGGTGCAAGTACAACACATTTCCCACCAATTACAGACTCACCACGCATTATGCTGAAATACGTTTTCAGGATTTTCCAAGAAGCGGTTGCCAAACGGAGGGCGCTTTACTTGTGACTCTGCCGTCTGACTTGTCTCCTCCTCTGCAGCCATTACTCCGCCCCCTGATGTACGGAATGGAACAAAAGTCAGAAACAATTGTTTATATGTAACTGCACACTTGTTAAACCATGGAGCTAACATGGCAGGAACAAAACATGTAATCACTGCATGCGGCAATTCATGCATTTTACCTTGTGGGTCTGTTATCTGATTTCTAGCTTTGGTCAAGAGCTGCTCCCAGTGAAGACTGTTGTCACATCTAGTAAAAAAAGTAGAAAGAAAAGAAGATACGAGTCCATATTATGTATAATGTAAATGTAAAAGTTATAATTTTTGCGAGGATTTAATTTTCACAAATTTCGCGAATCACTATTGTGCCATGAATTTAACAACACACAAAAATATTGCAAATGGACAGGCACTAGTGCACTTACGTACAATAGCCGCGATGTCAAATCACAAAAACATCTTGTGAAAATGTCTGTAAGCTCCTCATTTCTAAAAATGACAGCTTTTGCAGTATACCTTACAAAGTTCCTAAAGACAACAGTGCATTGATATATCAAATACTGTAAAAGTGGAAATTTTTGCGGTGTTGAAATTTTCGCACATTTCGCGCCACCAGAAACTAGCGCAAAAATAAAAGCACGCGAATATTTTTGCTTGCCATATGTCCCTGTGCATGATGTCTTGATTCCGCGGAATTAACAACACGCGAAAATCTTCTTACCCGGCTAAGCGCGAAAAATTAGTTGTGCGAAAATAGCCACTTTTACAGTAATGAGAACCAGGCCAGTCCTCCCACTCCATTTTATCACCATACTACTGGGTTTTTAAAATGAAGTCAATCATATTGTGATGAAGGTCCTTTCCCCTTCTTCCAACACAGTACCTGGTAGATAAGCTGAATCAAATTTGCTGCACATTGAGATCACAATCCCACCCTGACTGCAGACTGTTTTCTGAATTAGCTGTCACAGACAATTTAAACCTCACCTGAAATGGTCTTTTCCCTGATGAGATGACCACTGCAAAAGTCTATAATGGTTCAGATGGCTAGCCGGGAACAAGAAGAATCCTTTGCTGAAGATCAGTTGTGCTGGCAATCTATGCCAGACTGTGTTCATCTCAGTTTTTCAGGATTTCACACTGGACCAACACTCAGTCACTCCCTTAGCTGGCCCTGCAGTTTCAACATACACACACAGCGAACAAGGTACTGTGAAACAATCTTTACAGGCCAATGAAACCAAACTACATCTACTGTGTACTTATCAATACACCTTCTTTACAAACATTGCTTATGATGTTTGGTAAAGATTAAGTTATAATATAATAAAACAACATGCAAATATAGCCTAATCAAGCCACCATTCATAAGATGTAAAGAGGTTATTTTCAATTCATGTTATTCATCTATTTAAATAATAATCAGCTTGTCTCTCCCTCATTTTGATTTTATGTTAGGCAAAGTTGAGCAAATTCCTGAAGAAACTGCACAATATAAATTGACAATTATCATCATTACAATTATAAGGAAATGAGCAGAAGGAGACCAAAGAGATAATGTGTATGAGCCTGGCTATCTGTAGAAAGAAGATTTTCATTCAGACATTATGACTGGTTGATGAGAGAATTAAGAATGGAGGAGACTTCCTCGATCTTTTTTTTTTTTAAGCTTGGAACCAGAGATTTTTTATGAGATTTTGAGAAGAGTGGGGCCTAAATGTGAAGACAGTTAAATAATATAATTCTAATTGCTTACTTAGTTCATTATAATTGCTTCATTTACTTCCATGTACAAGTGTCACTGTGTAATGATTTTTGTATGCCATAATTCACTTTTCCTACTGTGCCTTGAGCACATTAGTCATGTGGAATTAAACTGCATTAAATACCCTGTATTATAATAATAATAATATTATTATTATTATCATTATTATTATTGTTGTTATTATCATTATCATATCAATATTATTCATTGAAAAAAGACAAAATTACTCTGATTGCATTATGTATAATGCATTACTGAAATTTGTGTGATTTGAAATTCTTTACTCATGTAAGCGTTATGTATATTACCTTCTATTACTTTATATGGAAATAAAATTATTTGAACTGAATTGAACTGAAGAGCAGGACAGTGGCATAAGAGTGGGTTTGATGGCACAAAAATATCACAGAGGATGACACATACACCTCATACATGTGGAGCTCTAGGTGGTAAACTTGTAGCAATCAGCTGTCTGAGCCATTATACCACAACTACAAAGGATTCTTTTCCATAGTTCTCATGGCACTGGGTGATGCCCAATACAAATGTGCATCTTGACTGAATGTGGTGGTGGCGGCATTGGGTCCATGTCAAATGCACAAATTTTCAATGACTCAGAAATCAAGGAATGTCTAAACAATGGCAGTATTGGTTTTCCTGAGCCACACTCCCTACCTGATGAAGATCATCCAACACCATATCTTATCATCAGAGATGGTGCATTTGCACTAAGAACCTTCCCCATGAAGGTACAAACAGAGAGGGTTGGACCAACAGAAGCACATCTACAATTGAAGGATCTCTAGGGGGCGTTGTGTAGTTGAAAACGCATGACTTGGGATCATGGTTAAAAGATGGCAGGTGCTACTTTCCACCACACAGCAGGTGACAAGTTTTTTTCAGGACATCATTGAGTGTTCTGTGTGTGTCTCCACAATCTCACGAGAAAATGCTGCACTGCTCTCCAGAGTAGCCAAGTAAATCAGGAAGATGATGAACACAACATGCTCACCATAGAATAGAGACAAGAGGGAAACATGCACGATATGGTGCAGATAGTGGGTGGTAACAGAGACACAGCTGCTGGGAAAAGGCAAGGGAGTTATTCCAGTTTTACTTCAACAGCCAAGCCAGTTCAGCGCAGTGGCAGGATAGGACCCATCGATCGCCAAAATAGACATCTTGACTAAACTTTTCAGTTATTTATATTGTGTGAGACTCTCATGTCATAAAACTACATGAGACATCTCTGGGAGGAATGCAAAAAAGCAAGTTATAAGGTAATGTCGTATAGAATACACTTTGTATTGTCATTCATGTGTAAGAAGGTGTCACAGAAGTCAAACTTCTACAAAAGCTTTGAAAGTACAAACAGAGAACTACTGGGAGGTGGCAGTTGCAAGTTGACAACTTGGAATTCTGGAAAATGCAATTTTACATGTACATTAAATTTAATGAGGTTTAAATCAGTACACTGTGGATGGATATGTTATATATCATAGAGATATATTTTTATATCACAAATTTATTTCATGTGACTAGTATCATTTATTTGTAAGATGTTATTGTCAGTATGCTTCTTACATATTCATTTCTTTGCCAGTAGAAGACAATTTTTGTATGTTAGCAGACAATGAAGAATCTTCAATCTTCCTTTGTTTATATTATCTTCATATAATTAGCTAGCATATATGTCTGTGCGTGCTACAATTAAATTGTCACAGATGATTCCTAATGCATAGGGCAAGTAAATTAATGCATAATACTAACATTTATCTATCCCTGGTAGTTTTGCTAGGGCCAACACTTTCAGCCAGTAACTTTAGCTTGGAGATTCCTTTCATATAGCCATGTAACATGCTGTTATGCACATTCAGCATTATTAAAGATTTAGAAGAAAATACCATCTAAGATTATTACCTGTAAAGCATTCCAGGTGAATATTAGGATTTGATTTTGAATACATCTTCATCCACAGAAGCCTAATTGTTTTGAAGACATGATTTTCAGCTGACATAATGAACAAATTATTTCATCAATTGACCACGTTACTTTCAGAAAGCATTTAATGATGTTTTTGTTTATCAAAATATATTAAAATATGTATACTTTGTCATGATAATGGGACTGAAAATGATTTTATTATTTTATTCGGAATGTACAACTTATTTGTGTACATAAATGACTTAAAACTTCACAAAAATTCCCTGATTAAGATGTATGAACGTTTTATTCATTATTCCCTGCCATCTGGGAAGACCTTTTATATGTCACACATTTTTTTTTCTAGATTGGCAATCTATTTTAATATCAGTAAAATTAATAAAGCCAAAAGATTGATGAATTTGATAAGAAGAACATTGGATATTTACACAAGGATTACTTATCATTGTATAAGGCTTTGGACCTCAATGACCTCACTTAGAATATGCCCATGCAGTATGGAGTCCTTATTTGGAAAATAGCTTTATAAAATGTTCAAAGGAGAGCCACAAAACTGTTACATGAAATAAGAGCTCTGTCTTACGAACAGAAGTTGATTCATCTTGGACTTCCAACTTTGTCTTACCACCGGGCGATATGATCGAAGCATTCCAGCTCTAACCATTCAAATATGATCAGAAAGTAGTACCTGATCTAGTTAGGTCTGATTTTAAAGAAAAAAATGCATAAGGACATGGTAAAAAGTTGTACATTTTTAGATCATGCATCACTTCAAGAAAAAATTTGTTCTGTGTATTAGTGGAAACCCTGGAACAAGTGTCAACAGCTTTGAAATTGGTTTTGATAAGTTTTGGAATAACGAACCTATCAAGTTTAAGTTTGACGCCACCCCACCTGGCCATGTCCCAGCCTACTTCAAGCAAAACCAAATCTGGATCTGAATATACAGATGTAGATCTGGAGGCTGCATTCAGAAGCCTGCATTCAGAATCAACCACAGACATAAAGCATTGGTATCCATAGGTATATCTTATCCAGGACTCAATGGCTTTCAAAAAGTTATTAAAGAACACACAGCTTGACCATATATATGCGATTCCCTCACTGTCACTGTCCTTTAAATCAATGTTGAGCAATAGTCCTCAGAAGAAAAAAAACAACAATTGGTTGTTTCACATGGTTTCTAGGAAAGGGAAGTGGGAAATGTAGACATTACCATTCCACCTCCAGTTTCTCCCTACCACTCTGATGATGAACCAGAAACTAGAATAACCCAACTTGAATGTGTCAACTCCTTCCAGAGTTTCACCAAGGGCCGATTGGATTCTGTGGAGGCACAGGTACGTACTTGCCAGAACTGGCCAGCAGATTTAATCTGCCCTCTTCTGTCCTCTGCAAAATCAGGCTCAAAGGATGAGTATGTTTCTAGTCTCGCACAAACTCTCCTTCAGGCCAATGAAACTGCAAGGTCTAAGCTCCATGCCATACAGGAGAGGATAAAAAGAGACTATGATGTCAGAATACATCGCCATGGGTTCCAGGAAGGGGATCAAGTTCATTTGCTTCACACGGCCATCCTAAAAGGAAAGACCAAGAAATTGTGCCCTCCCTGGAAGAAGCTAGGATTCATCGCAAAGAGACTCTCCCCGTATCTTTATCGGATACCGTACTGGAACTCTATGTTCGTTGTAAATTACCATATATTAAAAAAATGTAAGGAAGGGCAATAGCCCCCTCTCCCTAACTCACCCAAGGAGCAACAATGAGGTCCTGTATTGCTTCTGTAAACAACCAGATGTCGGGACACTCATGATCCGATGTAATGGCTGCGACCAGTGTTTCCACAAACGTTGTGTCGGCATCACACTTGGTGAAGCAGTGATCATAGATAAATACTGTATTTGTTCTTTCTACAAAAGAAGGAATAGAGAAGGCCGCCCACTTTCGGACCCTATCATGGTCTGTCTCTCAGAAGAACTGACGGAATGGATTTGTTAGATGTGAACATATGCTGGAACAATATGGCATTTTGGTAAACTTGTGCACATGATTGTTTCATGTTTTTATATATAGTTGTCCCCCCCCCAAAAAAAAAAAAAAAAAGAAGAAGAAGAAAAAAAGTCTGGTGATGGAATCAGATATTTGAGAATATAATTTGTTTATTTCAGTTTTGACATTGGCAAATGGCCTGAAATATGTTCTTAGATGTTTTGATCATATCTGCCAATCTATTGCGGGGGGGGGGGGGGGGGGGGGGGGGGGGGGGGGGGTTGCATAAAGCAAATTAATATTCACCCATGCAGCATATAATGCCTGGCTCAAACCAGCAACTATATGCTGTACGGTGCTACCCATTCATGCATCGGTGCATGTAACACACGCATCCATAATGCAGCCCCGCACGCACGGCGCACCTTAATTCCGCAAGCCCAGCATGGGCAACCTGTTCCCCACTGAGGGCTACCTACAGGGCTATATAGGGGGGCACCAGAGGAACCCGAACAGGCACAGGAAATAGAAGACCGTATAAGTGAGATGAATATCACTATATTCAACCACTATATGAAAGAGTGGAATGACACAATGGGAAAACTCCCAAAGAGGTCGATTTTAGCCAAACATAAAGCCTTCATATAATCTGTACTGCAGGCGGGATGAGAATATACTTGACAGATTAAGAGTAGGAAGTTGTTTATTGAATGAAACTTTGTTCAAATCAGGCAAACATTTTGATGGTAAATGCTCTCAGCGCAGTACACCAGAAACATTTTCTCTTAGAATATCCAAGTTATAAAGAACGTAGTTACAAAGCTATCTTGGAGTGGAGTAATTAAAGGACAAGTTCACCTTCATAGACATGTGGGTTGAGTGAATGCAGCAATATTAGTAGAACACATCAGTGAGAGTTTGAGCAAAATCGAACAATCCGTTAAAAAGTTATGATTTTTTAAAGTTTTTGCTCAGTCACGGCTGGATGAAAAGACTACTATAGCTTGTGATGTCACATGAGTACAACGATATAAAGAAAGAATAAAGAAAATTCAACATATTTCCATTTTTCTTGCATAACAAAAGAACACTCGACTTCTCTCTTTCAGAAGGCAGGGGGAATAATATTACCCTTAACATACGTCAGTAGCAAGTCGAAGAAATTTGCACTTTATTCAAAAAGTAACGTTTTGTGAAATTCTCTTTTTATTTTCCTTATATAGTTGTACGCATGTGACATCATACACTGTAGTAGTCTTCTCTTCCAGCAGTGACTGCGCAGATACTTAAAATATTCGTAACTTTTGAACGGATTGTCCAATTTTCCTCAAACTTTCACTGATGTGTTCTACTAATATTGCTGCATTCTCTCAATCCTTATGTATATGAAGGTGGACTTGTCCTTTAACCTTGGTACAAGTAATATATTCAATCATTATCAACAGAAGTATATCATTTACTTTGTTAAATGTACCGGTAAATATTGGATATTAATAGTTCTTTAGACTAAATATTTCAGATCTATTTGTTAATTGGATATTATGTATCATGATAAAAGGTAAAATTAGTACAGTACTCTCCGCATAATCGGGTAGGCTCGGGCAGAGCGTTTCTTACCCGATTAAGCGGAGTACCCAATTAACAGAAGAACACGTCTCATTCACAATGACACACACAATGTGTATGTACATGCATTGTACACTGCACCAAACACCTACACTCTTTGCTTAACATGCTTGTTTGCACGGCACGTAAGTAATTGTAAGGAAATTCCTTACAGTTGCTCAGTCATGGGCAATAATTTACACTCTTTTTACGGACAAATATGTCTTCAGAAAACTTTGTCATTTGACTATACGGACTCCTCGCTAACACGCAGGCATTTTCCGAAATGAACGCGTCTCTTTGTGGGAACTAGTCACGTAGAACGTAGGGTTACTTTCGAGAAGTGACTGGGGAAAAGCAAAATTATGGAGCTGGCGAATGGCCTGATTTTCGTTGCAAACTTCTCGTATTGTGAATGTTGTTGCAGAGCAAGGGAGGAGCGCAATTGTGTTCAATTCCTGTATGTCTATACGCAGTTGTGCGTGCCAGCTATATGTTTACTGTTCGTTTACGTGTAGCAAGTCGGTAGTGGTACAAGTGTTTTCATATTTAATCACTCCCCAAGTGATCGGTCTTCTTTTCAAATCAAGCAGAGAATGCGATTAGACGTAGAAAATTTGACATTCATGATATCTTTAAGTGTTAAATCTGCCATAAAACGTGAATAGAAATTATAAGAAGAAAATTATTTACTCATTTATGCGGAGAGGGAACCCGATTATCAGGTAATTTTAGTGTGCATTGGAACTGATTTTGACATTACTACCCAATTAAACGGAGTACCCATTTAAGCGATACCCGATTACGCGGAGAGTACTGTATGTATTACATTGTCTATTGTATCTTAGGTGTATATTTTGTGTTGTTTGCAAGTTTCATTATTTGTATCTTTTAATATGCAATTTAGATTAGAGTTATAATTAAGATAATACTTTAATTTAGATTAGAGTTGTGCTCAGTGAGTATGTTTCCAAACCTCACTCTGTGATAGGTTGATGCCAAATCACACCAACCAACCACCAATCCTGAATCATCTATGTACATGTACAACAGCACAGGAAAATCACTAGCTGGGGACTGACTATTGAGACTAAAAAAGGAAACCGAGAGAGAGAGAGCGCCATCAAACGACAAAAACGAGCAAAGTGACTGCACAAGAGTATGGTAGTAAGCATTGCAGACGTGACACATGAACTGGACTTGACAAGCAAACCCATACCCGCCACAAGCTGTGATAGGATGCAAGATGTTGACTGTAATATGAGACTGTTTGCACACGATGCCAAATGCTGGCAGTCAATTACATTAGTGATCTTGTTGATACACAGTTACTGCAGGTTACCATCCACAAACTTAAGGTCTGGTCCCGGATATGGCAGCTCAAATTCAATCACGAGAAATGTCATGTCATGCACCATGGTCGTAGAAATCCTCAGTGTCAATATCAGATGCATTCAAATGACAACAATGATATTGCTGAGGTTATTGAGACAGTCAAAGAGGAAAAGGATCACGAGGTGTACTTTTCCCCTAACCTCAATTTTACTCTTCATGTACATAAAGTAGCTGCAAAGGCGAATAAAGGTCTTTGATCAAAAGGAACTTAACTCATCTGACTAAGGAAGTGTTTGTCCTACTGTATACAGTTGTAAGGCCCTTGTTACACCACTCTTGGAATATTGCTCTTGTGTATGGAATGAACTTTCAAAGAGCGATGCAAAAAAGCTTGAATCAGTTCTGAGGAGAGCAACAAAGTTGGTATCAGAAGTTAAATCATTGTCATATCCTGAGAGACTCAAGTATTTGGGGGATCCATCCCTAGAGTATCAACGTAAACATTCAGTCTCAGATATGATTCAAATGTTCAAGATTTTGCATGGTATGGAAGACTTTAATCCAGCTGTTCTCTTTGTCATCAATGATCAAGTTACACACGGTCATAAAGTTTAAGTTGTATAATAAAGGAAGGTGTCAAACTAGTAAAATGTTGAACTTTTTCAGTCAGAGTAGTAAATACTTAGTATAGCCTTTGTGCAGATGCTTTCGAGGCAACATCAGTGAATAGCTTCAAGTCCAAGCTCAATGGCGACAATGATCATGATGATCACTGGAAGCAGAAACATAACAAATTTAATCCAGATTGCATAAAGTGATAATCCCATGAATACATCACATCAGTCCGGGAAACCCGCTCATGAGGACCGCTCCCGCGTACGAGGACTGCCCCGCCTCATGAGGACTGCCCCCACGCCTCATGAGGCCCGGGGGGGGGGGGGGGGGGGAACGCCTCATGAGGCCCCCTATTCACTTCTATTCATCTCACATCTGAGGTGCGGCAGTCTTGCATTGTGCGAACACGCTGGCGCCCGTGTTTTGATGGGCGCTCTGCATCGGTTGATTAAAACTCGATTTTTGAAAAAAAAAAAAAAACAGATAGGATTTTTCTTCTTTTCATCATGGATAGTGGACATGTGTGTGTAACAAAAAATCACCGTGCAAAGTTGCGACAATTTATACGTCAGATGTGAGATGAATAAGAAGTGAATAGGGGGCCTCATGTGGCGTTCCCCCCCGGGCCTCATGAGGCGTGGGGGCGGTCCTCATGAGGCGGGGCAGTCCTCGTACGCGGGAGCGGTCCTCATGAGCGGGTTTCCCGGACTGACATGGATCTCCTCAGGCTCAGCTCAGGATTGAATCCTTTAAATGGCCCTCTAAAAGTTTTCAACTTACTGGGCGTCATCGTAGGTAAAATACAGGTAATTCAGGTAAATACACGAACAAAAGAATGTTAAAGTGTACAATTTGTTACTAAAATAGTACAGTACAAAGGCCTACCAAATGCTTTCCCAAACCAAGGCCAAATCAAATGATATTAGATCTAGGCCTGTATTGTGTGTGACCAAATTGGAAGAGGCAATGATTACTAGCTCCGTGCGCATAGTGTGGTGCACATTCCTACTATTATGCACAGCCGGCCAGGTCAGGTCGCTGGAGAGAAGCCGCCCGCCCATCCATTGATTAGGTGACCGACAAGTATGCCTGATTCCGCGAAAAACTTCTCATTTATAGTAATGGCATTTGACATTTGACATTTGCTGGGTCAGTTTTTCGCTTAAAGAAGCGAAAAACTGACCCAGCAAATGTCATTTCTATAAATGAGAAGTTTTTCGCGGAATTAAACATACTTGTCGGTCAAGCAAGTCCATACTCTGTTGCCTTCCCAAATGAAAAGTCGCAACGCAACGACGTCCAAGTTTACAAACTCCATTTTGAACGTATGGGACTATGGTACAACACTAAACGGAATTCGCGGAATGAGCAGCATGAACAAACGTGAAACGCTGGTTTTGAGACATTCTTGTGACAGAAAATGGGTCTAAAATTGTAGCCAAATGTGCCTACATATGAACTTTCATTCAAATCTTTGATAAAAACGCAAGCGACTAGTACAATTATAACTGAAACTCTTTAATACTCACGTTGCACAGCAAGATACCACCACGGTACGCACTGTTTGGGCACCCGTCCCGCTTCAGCATGAATATTCATCAGGCAGTAAGATGCTGTACCATGTACTAGTAAGTGCACAGAACGCTGGATAGGTGCCATAGAATGTAAAAACGTATCAACGGCGTAGCCAGGATTTCATCTTAGGGGGGGCGGTTAGTCTGCGAGGGAGCGAAGCGACCGAGCCCGAGCGAGCGGAGCGAGCGAGGGGGGGAGGGTGTGGGAGGGGGGTGTCCCCCCTCCCACGGTAAGAACTTTTTGCATTTGGATGTTGTAAATGGTGCAATTTGATGCATGTTTTTGCGCGTTTTATCGACGTCGAACAGTCCCACTTGTTTGTGGTAGCAGTTTATTTTGATGTAGATTATTATTGAACAATTTGCTTATAAAATGGTGTAATTTAGATACACTTCTTGTATTAATTCTGTTCACTGAATATCATGAACGCGACTGAACCCGAGCGAGTGGAGCGAGCGAGGGGGTAGGGGAGGGTGTGGTATGGGAGGGGGGTGTCCCCCCTCCCACAGTAAGAACTTTTTGGATTTTGATGTTGCAAATGGTGCAGTTTGATGCATGTTTTTGCGCGTTTTATCGACGTGAAACAGTCCCACTTGTTTAAGGTAGCAGGATATTTTAGTGTAGATTATTATTGAACAATTTGCCTATAAAATGGTATAATTTAAATACACTTCTTGTATCAATTCTGTTCACTGAATATCATGAACGCGACTGAACCCGAGCGAGCGGAGCGAGCGAGGGGCGAGGGGAGGGTGTGGGAGGGGGGTGTCCCCCTCCCACGGTAAGAACTTTTTGCATTTTGATGTTGCAAATGGTGCAATTTGATGCATGTTTTTGCGCGTTTTATCGACGTGAAACAGTCCCACTTGTTTAAGGTAGCAGTATATTTTAGTGTAGATCAAATTGTTATTGAACAATTTGCCTATAAAATGGTATAATTTCAAATACACTTCTTTTATTAATTCTGTTCACTGAATATCATGGACGCGACTGAACCCGAGCGGAGCGGAGCGAGCGAGGGGTGAGGGGAGGGTGTGGGAGGGGGTGTCCCCCTCCCACGGTAAGAACTTTTTGCATTTTGATGTTGCAAATGGTGCAATTTGATGCATGTTTTTGCGCGTTTTATCGACGTGAAACAGTCCCACTTGTTTAAGGTAGCAGTATATTTTAGTGTAGATTATTATTGAACAATTTGCCTATAAAATTGTATAATTTAAACACACTTCTTGTATTAATTCTGTTCACTGAATATCATGAACGCGACTGAACCCGAGCGAGCGGAACAAGCGAGGGGGGGGGGAGGCATTGGGGAGGGTGTGGGAGGGGGTGTCCCCCTCCCACGGTAAGAACTTTTTGCATTTTGATGTTGCAAATGGTGCAATTTGATGCATGTTTTTGCGCGTTTTATCGACGTGAAACAGTCCCACTTGTTTAAGGTAGCAGGATATTTTAGTGTAGATTATTATTGAACAATTTGCCTATAAAATGGTATCATTTAAATACACAGTTAGTCTTCTTGTATTAATTCTTGCACTGAATATCATGAACGCTGTCTGTTCAGCAATAAAACAGAAAAAGCACGAGGGTGTAGATAGGGGCATATCCCCTCCCACACGAAGGTGATTTTGCGTTTTCAGACCTGAAATTCAGCGATCTGGTGCACATTTTTGGTGCAATGCTTTTTCATCGAAGTGTTAAAAGTGTGAATTTAGCTCTTATTCCGAATGTGCACCATCTGTGCGTATGTATAAAGTCTAGAGCTTAGGGGAAGGGGGATTCCCCCTCCCGCTCGCGGAGCTTTTGCGTTTTTAGAATTGAAATAAAGCGATCTGGGTATAGCCACAGTCTACTTCTTTGCATGGTGGGGGGGGGGGGGGGAGCAGGGAGAAGGCGTGGGCGAGTGTTATCTCCACCCTTCCCTTCCGATGGAGCTTTTATCTTTTTAAGGTTGAAATTGAGATATCTCGTATACGCATATTTGATGGAATCAACATTTGGAAAATCACTAAAAAAAAAAAAAAAAAACTGATGGGGGGGGGGACTGTCTTGTGGACTCAGAATTATTCAGAATTTTTTGTAAATCTAAAAAGTGTACTTAGCTAGGGAAAGAGGCACAGAGGGGGAGGGTTTGGGAGGGGGATACCCCCTCCCAAGCACGAGAAATTTTGCATATTTTGAACTGAAATTCAACGATCTGGTGCACACTTTGAGTGAACTATTCAAAAAAATATCTTATTTGATGAAAGGTTGCAAAGGAGACCCGCTTCATGTGCATGCATACAGTATACACGCATTTTTTTTCCGCCTCCCAAATCCCGGTCCAAATCTTAGGGGGGGCGACCGCCCCCATCGCCCCCCCCCCCCCCTGGCTACGCCAGTGAAACGTATCCCCGGGAAAACGTAAAAATCTCGAAAATTGCATCAACGGGAATGTAAAAACGTCTCTCCGGGAGATGGAAAAATGTCCAGATTTGCCGGGAAGCGATTTTTTTTTTTTTTCCGTAACCCTAACGCGTCGAAATTGCCAACTGTGTCACTTGAGCAAAGACTATCAGTGTACAAGTTGGTTTTTGTACGCATGTGCGTGGACTTTGCAGTTTAGGCGTTGAGTTCGTACTGTTACACAGTATTATGGACCCATGCACAGTATATACAGAGTACCATTGGCATGGTCGTCTGCTAACCACAGAATCAGATTACAATGTGAGAATGGGACGCCGTCCTTCAAAACAGAAACATAACAGCGGGTTTGTGTGTATGGGTATGTGTATGCGCGCGTGTGTGTGTGTGTGTGTGTGTGTGTGTTTCCACTTCACATGCCATCGCCATCGCGTTCGGCTTTGCCTAAAGCCTAGCTCACACCTTTGCGTTTTGAGCTTGCGTTCAGCTGCGTATTGCCCGAACGCAGTCTAACGCAGCCCAACGCAGCACTACGCAATGAAACGAGCTAATACGAGGTTGATACGCAGACTAACGCAGAGGCTTTGCGTTCTAGCTCGCTAGTTTGAAATTTTTTCAAACATCCGCAACTGAACGCAAGATCAAAATTCACACGAGCTAAGACGAGGAACAACCAGCTAGTGCGAGCAAGGACGAGCAAGGGCGAACGACAACGAGCTGCTTAACGCAGGCCAACGCAGCTTTACTTTGAACTGCGTTTCACTGCGTATGGTTACGATACCTGCTCGCTTCACCTCGACTTACCTCGCTTTCGTTCGCGTTACCTCGCTTTACCTGGCATCACCTCACTCTACTCCTAGTACTCTGCTCGCATTAGCAAGGACCGTTGCGGATGTAACTCGCTTCATTGCGAATCTAGCTCGTCCGTCGCTCGCTCCCCCTCGTTCATCCTCGCCTTTCCTCGTTCCTCCTCGATCCTGTTCGATGCTGCTCGCTTTAGCTCGCTATGACTGCGTATACATCTGTTCATACAAAATCTAGTCAGATTTGATTAGAATTCACTTAGTTGACTAAAAAACACAATATGCTTATCAAATCATGAAGCTTTTGGAATGATTGTGTGCTTTCAGCAACATCAGATTCAAACATCAGTTTTTAAAAACACCTCAAACTGAGTTTCCCGCTGTTAATGTAGGTTTTGTGGAAAATCTTTTTTTCTCTCTCTCAGTATTGTATTACAACACAATGTATATTGCTGAAAAGTATTTTTTTTTAACACAGTAATATGCTCTGTTTAGTCCTCAACAACTGCAGGTAATGAGCAAGGTTGTCATTCCTGTTATAGTGACCGTAGGCAAGCCATTTTGAAATAACCTGTAGTGAAAATAATGTCCTGACCCAAAGCGATATTAAGGGTTACCCTATAAGGAAAAGTTGACTTCAGACCATGAAAACAACATTCAGAATCGATTTCATTGACCCAGAAAACCTATTTACAGATTTTGCAAATTATTGTGAAATGTTTACCTTTTTAAACAATGGAAGTGACTTTTGAATTTCAGATGGCGGCCATATTGGATTTGGCCGCCATCTGAAATTCAAAAGTCACTTCCATTGTTTAAAAAGGTAAACATTTCACTTCTTGGCGCCCGTCAAAAATTGAAATACACTAGTATGCTTTTGGCAACACGTGTACCAAATTTAGTGCTTTTTGAAGAATTTGAACCAAAAAGTCCTTGTGCCCCCCCCCCCCCCCCCCGTAACTGTAAAATGTCAAAATTTTTATACCAGTGAAGCTCTCTACGAGCTTATACGCAGCAGGGCGAATTGATACGCAGCGGATCGAGCCGGAACGAGTAACAGTCGAGTGGATGAGCAGTGAAACGAGGAGAAGCGAGTTCATGCGAGCTGCTACGAGCTAGTGCGAGATGCCAGCGAGCAACGAACGAGTGGCGAACGAGGTACACGCGCAACGGGGCGAGCAATCTTCGTACTGAATCGTACTGTTACGAGCAAAAGCGAGCTGGAGCGAGGTGAAAAGCAAGCTAAGGCAACCGTAGGCAACCATTTTGTACAAAATATACGAGCTACAACGCAACAATGTGACTGCTACAAAATATTTTGCCGCGGAGTGCTGCGTTAGGCTGCTTTAAGGCTGCGTTCGACTGACGCAGCTATACGCAGCTAAAACCGCAAAGGTGTGAGCTGGGCTTTAGGTGGTATTTCTGCAGATTTGTTAGCCGTCTGCTGACACTTTTCCTGCGTCTCGCGAGACTTGCGTTACCGGGCTCACACCTGTAAATAAAATGGACTGTCCCAGACCCCTTCACAAATTCGTACCAAAGATACCAAAATAAATGAAGAAAAAAATTAAATAAAAATCAATGATGTAGTTTGGCAAAAAACTGAATAGCTGTAGATATTGAGTATGAATTCCTCTACAAACTGAATTTTGGTTGGAAGATGAAAGTCAATAAAATTCACAAAATTCACAAATATTTAGGTCTGCAGCGATTGCTATTGTTAACATTGATCATGTTTATTAAGCCCCACAAAATCAGATTCGAAGAGGGCATTTGGTCTTGGGTAACATGGATGAACTCCTGGGTTAATTTGGGTTTATCCTCCAACTTCACAATGATTCAGAAAGGCGTAGTATAGGCTCCTTTTTAGTTCAGGTTCATATAATTGTATCAACGTATATGATTACATTCTCATGCAATAACATCCATGATGAAGATGGGGGAGGGAAGAGAAACTGCGGGAGGGGGGAGCTAGTAATCATCGATTTTGATCTATGAAATCTCTCTATACATATTTTAATTTAATCAGCTTTAAAAAGGCATTTTGGATCGGCATTTAAAAATCAAAAGATGTGCTATTTCCATCATAATCAATTCATTTTCCCAGTCCATACATGTGCAAAATTGCTCTAGTATCACGGTTTGAATTGCTCTATCAATAAGTTTTTGATGTTCACTTTATCATTGCCAACCCTATAGTCCGTCTCATCACTTACCATCGTCACCTCTACCATCACGACCATCATTGAAGGAAACCAAAACCCCAAAAGAAATGTGGATTGAGTGAAAGCAGCAACACTAGTAGAACACATCAGTGAAAGTTTAAGGAAAATTGGGCAATCAATGCAAAAGTTATGAATTTTGTAAGTTTATTGGGCAATCGATGCAAAAGTTATGAATTTTTAAAGTTTATTAAATTTTTAAGGCAACAACATAAAGAAAATATAAAGAGAACAAACATGTTTTCACTTTTCTTGAGTAATGGAAGAGCATTTGATTAACCACTTTCAGAAAGTAGGGGGAATGATTACTTCACTTAACATAAATTATGTTAGTGTCAATTAAGTTGATGGAATGTATAATTTTATCGATTTTTTTTTTTTTGGTGGAATTCTCTTCATATCTTCTTTACATTGTTGCCCATCATGGTCTCTGTAGTCTCTTTATTCAGTGATTACAACACAAAGAATATAAAAACGAAAAACTTTGTATCGATTGCCCGATTTTTCCTCAACTTTCACTGATGTATAATCCTAATGTTGCTGCGTTCACTCACTCCATATTGATCTTTGGGTTTTGGTTTCCTTTAATATCAACCAATCATCACTACCATCATTGTTTTTATTAGATTACCATGCACGACCATAAACATCATTACTACTTGTATCATTTCACAACTGGATATCATCTTATCACCACGATTATCACTCGTATTACCATCGTATATCACCACAAGCAATATATCTTCCACCACTATCAATACTTTTTTCCATGTCATCAATCCATCAACAACAACTTCACGAAATCTCTTTCAAAGTTTTCAGCATCATCATCATTATCATCAGTCTAAATAAGCATTGCGACTGGCAATATATTCATACTCGATCCCTCCCTCCAATGCGCACATGGCCTAGCACCTGTAATTGAAATGATAAAGAGAAACGATTGAATATTAAAACACTGATTTGTTTGTTTGTTTGTTTGTTTGTTTGTAAGAACACTAGCCGCATTCACACGTACAGAATAGCTGGTTACCGAGCGCGCTCCAAAACTCGAGAGTTCTTGTTATACTCGCAACTTTTAACTTCATGATCGATATATTATAGAAACAAACACCTGGCTTTAACTGGTGTCAGATTCCCATGTGGGTTCATGACTTAAATGTGTATAAACCATTTGTTGTCCACTGACACCCAAAAAGGGAAGCCATGCGTGATTTGTTGTCTTGAAGTCGTGCAGTATCGTACACATAAAAAATGATGAGATATTAGAGCTGTGATAGAAGTTTACCACAGTATAATATGAAGTTTATCAATATCAGCATAGCCATATGTTTACTATGTGTGAGGGAGAGAGAGAAAAAAAAAATCTAACCCACAGCTCCGATTCTCAAGTAAAACACGTTTGTAGAAGAGATTTGAAACGATCGTTTTATAGTGTGTTATTTGGCACAAAATAATTTCACTTATTTTTTTTCCATAATCTTTTATTGATTCCATATTCAATACAATTTCATAATAAATCGAATCACATGTATTACAGAATCCACGATTCAACAAAACACAATTATAATGAAATCAAACCAAGCTCTACTTTCAGCAGAAACAGTGCATTCGTAAAGAATATACAATGCACCGAAAAACAAAATAAAAACAAAACATACACTGCTTACTTACTTTCATTAAAATCAAATGGAGCTGTCCTTATAAGCATGACAGTGCATTCATAAAAAAAGAATATTTATATTAAACGGAGCTGTACTTTCAGCATAACAGTGCTTCATAAGAAAAAAAAGAATATTTAACACATCAATATACACCCAAATAAAATCGATATTTTTAATATTAATCGATAACCAAATAAAAATCAATTTGCCCGATATTAGCCAAATTTAAGATCTTTTCATTAAGTTGGAGCAATGAGCATTAGTTCAGAGTCACAGAGGCTACTTTCGAGTTTTTATGAAATACATTCATAGGAAACTTTGAACGATGATAGCACCCAAAATATCATGGTTACATTTCGTTATTGAGAAGGTTCGTTATTCAAAAGGTTCTTTATTCCGAACGTTCGTTATTCCAAATATTCGTTATTCCGAAGGTTCGTTATTCCGAAGGTTCGTTTTCCAAAGGTTCGTTATTCCGAAGGATCGTTATGGACCCTATTTCATTGTCGGATCAATGAACCTTTGGAATAACGAACCCTATGTTATTTACGGATTGGCGAACCTTCGGAATAACAAACCCTATTTCATTTTCGAATAAACGAGCCTTCAGAAAGCGAACCCTATTTTTTCGGATAACGAATCTTCGGAATAACTAACCTGCGGAATAACGCCACAAATGTTCGGATTAACATACCCTTTTTGATTTTCGGATTAACGAACCTTAGGAATAACGAATATCCGAAACACACAAATTCCCTATACTTAGAGGTTTGTTAACCCTAAATTCAAGAAAGGTTTGTTAATCCGAACATTAATTTGTGACGTTATTCCGAAGGTTCGTTAGTCCGAAAATCAAACAGGGTTCTGGAATGGGTCATAAGACTTTTTTGTTCAAAAGTTATCTGGATGTCTATAACGTCCAAACGTTTTTCTGTCGGTCCTTAAAAGATTAGAAAGGTTTCTTGTAATTTTAACGTTAAAAAAAACGTTTTTATAACGTCCAATTGAAACGTTTTGAATACGTCGAAAACCTTCCAGAAAAATTTAATGATGTTCTGAAAACGTTTTGACAAAACGTCCAAATAACGAACTTGGAACGTTTCAAGAACGTTTAGAAAAGTCCAAATGTCAGCTAGGACCCAGATTTGTATCATGGTTGTGCTTTGAGGTACTCACGTGCGCTTTATTAAACCTTGACCGCCCACGATCTAAATATGACGTCAAAATCACGTCCATTTTTCTTGTTTACATAGTTTTCGTGAAAATGGCGTGTTTCAGACGTCTTCCTTTTTTTCTTTTCCAATACACATCAAAAAGGCATGAATTAACGTGTAGATGACGTGCTCATGACGTTATTCTGACGTAAATCTTGTCTTTAGAATTGTGATTTACACGTCATTTAGACGAATCTAATGACCACTAATGACATCTTTGGGACAACTTCCATTTGAACAAAAATACGACATATTGACGTCAGTTTGAAAAATACGACATATTCACGTCAGTTTGAAACGTTTATATGATGTCCAGTATCTGTGTTTATCTTCGTCTATAAGACTTTAAATTAGTAATCTACACGTCTTTACAACGTCTTCGTATTACCAACCAGGCGTCAGAAAGACGTCACAAATATGACGTCTTTTAGATATCTTCAAACAACAATACGACTTATTGGCGTCAGTTTGAGACGTCCAAATTGCTTCTTTTTTCTTTGCTTATTTACCGCAAACAAACGACAGTTATTACGCCTTTCTAAAGTCTAGATAATGACGTCTCTCTATGTCTTCCATTTGAGCAAAAAAGAATCTTATTTTTGACAGTTGACTGACGTGAAATTGTCGTCGTTCTGACGACAGTATGTCGCAAACTGATATAACTCTATAAAGTTATAATTCGTAGGCCTTATTATATGAAGTCAAAAAGACGTCGCAAAACTGACGTAAATTTAACGTCACGTCATTAATATGACGTGGTAGATAGATTGCAAAGCAAAGTACATTTTATTTCACTAATACGTCGTAAATATGAAGTGATAAAAATACGTCTCAAAACTGACTTGAATTTTACGTCTTTACCCAGCTAACACAAAGACGTTTTCTAAACGTTCTTGAAACATTCCAAGTTCGTTTATTTGAACGTTTTGTCAAAACTTTTTCAGAACGTCTTCTTGTGGAAGGTTTTCGACGTATTTAAACGTTTCAATTGGACGTTATAGAAACGTTTTTTTTAAACGGTAAGATAACACTAAAAAAAATCTAACGTTTTAAGGACCGACAGAAAAACGTTTGGACGTTATAGACATCCAGATAACTTTTGAAAACCCTCTAGAACATTTAAAAACGTTTTAAGAACATTCAAAAAAGTCATATGACCCGTTCCAGAACCTTGCTTGATTTGGGGATTAACGAATCTCGGAATAACGAACCCTATTTCATTTTCGAATAAACGACCTTTTGGAATAGCGAACCCTGCTTTATTTTCGGACTAACGAACCTTCGGAATAACGTCACAAATGTTCGGATTAACGAACCTTTCTTGAATTTAGGGTTAACAAACCTGTAAGTATATAGGGAATTTGTGTGTTTCGGATATTCGTTATTCCGAAGGTTCGTTAATCCGAAAATCAAATAGGGTATGTTATTCCGAACATTTGTGGCGATATTCCGCAGGTTAGTTATTCCGAAGGTTCGTTTATCCGAAAAAATAGGGTTCGCTTTCTGAAGGCTCGTTTATTCGAAAATGAAATAGGGTTCGTTATTCCGAAGGTTCATTGATCCGACAATTAAATTGGGTCCGAAACGAACCTTCGGAATAACGAGCTTTGTTTCAGTTTCGGATTAACGAACCTCTGGAAAACGAAACTTCGGAATAACGAACCTTCGGAATAAAGAACCTTCTCAATAACGAACTGTAACCATCTCGTTGCTCCAACTTAATGAAAAGATCTTAAATTTGGCTGATATCGGGCAAATTGATTTTCATTTGGTTATCGATTAATATTATTGTAAATAAGTGAAATTATTTTGTGCCAAATAACACATTATAAAACGATCGTTTCAAATCTCTTCTACAAATGTGTTTTACTCTCTCACATAGTGAACATAATGGCTATGCTGATATTGATAAACTTCATATACTGTGGTAAACTTCTATCACAGCTCTAATATCTCATCACTTTTTATGTGTACGATACTGCACGACTTCGAGACAACAAATCACGCATGGCTTCCCTTTTTGGGTGACAGTCGACAATAAATGGTTTATACACATTTAAAGTCATGAACCCACCTGGGAATCTGATACCAGTAAAAGCCAGGTGTTTGTTTCTATAATATATCGATCATGAAGTTAAAAGTTGCGAGTATAACAAGCTATTTTGTACGTGTGAATGCGGCTAGTGTTCTTACAAACAAACAAACAAACAAACAAACAAACAAACAAACAAACAAACAAATCAGTGTTTTAATATTCAATCGTTTCTCTTCATCATTTCAATTACAGGTGCTAGGCCATGTGCGCATTGGAGGGAGGGATCGAGTATGAATATATTGCCAGTCGCAATGCTTATTTAGACTGATGATAATGATGATGATGCTGAAAACTTTGATAGAGATTTCGTGAAGTTGTTGTTGATGGATTGATGACATGGAAAAAAGTATTGATAGTGGTGGAAGACATATTGCTTGTGGTGATATACGATGGTAATACGAGTGATAATCGTGGTGATAAGATGATATCCAGTTGTGAAATGATACAAGTAGTTATGATGTTTATGGTCGTGCATGGTAATCTAATAAAAGCAATGATGGTAGTGATGATTGGTTGATATTAAAGGAAACCAAAACCCAAAGATCAATATGGAGTGAGTGAACGCAGCAACATTAGGATTATACATCAGTGAAAGTTGAGGAAAAATCGGGCAATCGATGCAAAGTTTTTCGTTTTTATATTCTTTGTGTTGTAATCACTGAATAAAGAGACTACAGAGACCATGATGGGCAACAATGTAAAGAAGATATGAAGAGAATTCCACCAAAAAAAAATCGATAAAATTATACATTCCATCAACTTAATCGACACTGACATAATTTATGTTAAGTGTAGTAATCATTCCCCCTACTTTCTGAAAGTGGTTAATCAAATGCTCTTCCATTACTCAAGAAAAGTGAAAACATGTTTGTTTTCTTTATATTGTCTTTATGTTGTTGCCCACACATGATGTCATGCATCCAGTGGTTCCAACATCCAAACTTTAAAAATTCATAACTTTTGCATCGATTGCCCGATTTTCCTTAAACTTTCACCGATGTGTTCTACTAATGTTGCTGCTTTCACTCAATCCACATTTCTTTTTGGGTTTTGGTTTCCTTCAATGATAGTCGTGATGGCAGAGGTGACGATGGTAAGTGATTAGACGGACTATAGATAGGGTTGGCAATGATAAAGTGAACATCAAAAACTTATTGATAGAGCAATTCAAACCGTGATACTATAGTTTGCACATGTATGGACTGGGAAAATGAATCGATTTTGATGGAAATAGCACATCTTTACTTTTGATTTTTAAATGCCGATCCAAAATGCCTTTTTAAAGCTGATTAAATCAAAATATGTATAGAGAGATTTCATCGATCAAAATCGATGATTACTAGCTCCCCCCTCCCGCAGTTTCTCTTCCCTCCCCCATCTTCATCATGGATGTTATTGCATGAAAATGTAATCATATACGTTGATACAATTATATGAACCTGAACTAAAAAGGAGCCTATACTACGCCTTTCTGAATCATTGTGAAGTTGGAGGATAAACCCAAATTAACCCAGGAGTTCATCCATGTTACCCAAGACCAAATGCCCTCTTCGAATCTGATTTTGTGGGGCTTAATAAACATGATCAATGTTAACAATTAATAGCAATCGCTCCAGACCTAAATATTTGTGAATTTTGTGAATTTTATTGACTCTTTCGACCTCCTCTCGGGGTATGAGAGTAGCAAACAAAGAGTATAAATAACAATATAACAAACCAGTGAATACAATACTCAAAGATTACACATGACACAAAAGATATACAAGATTATAGTGTATATTGGAATACAAACATGAGTAAAATGAAAAGATATACAGACGTTAATCTACATGTAAATAGCAGATTACAAATTTGACAAAGAAGGTTGCTTCACTATATAGGTACCGCTACGTGTCGCTACGTATATATGATACTTTGATTATGATTTATTCCAAGCTTCAATTAGATTTCCAATTTACGTTTTCAAGATATTGATGACGACGTCGAGTTTGCATACATCCTAGTAACGCAAGTCTCGCGAGACACAGGAAAAGTGTCAGCAGACGGCTAACAAATCTACAGAAATGCGATCTACAGAAATACCACCTAAGGCAAAGCCGAACGCGATGGCGATGGCATGTGAAGTGGAAACACACACACACACACACACACACACACACACACACAAACACTCACACACGCGCATACACATACCCATACACACAAACCCGCTGTTATGTTTCTGTTTGAAGGACGGCGTCCCATTCTCACATTGTAATCTGATTCTGTGGTTAGCAGACGACCGTGCCAATTAGTCCATGGGCCAAGACCCGAAAAATGAATTATTGGTACCACCTGAGGTGGCAAAACCTTTTTGGTGTCACTTTGTTTGTCGGACATATATACGCTTATCAAGCTATGATAGCATTTCCAAATGAGTAGCTTAGTGATAATAAATAAATTTTTAACCAATTTGGTCTCGTTTTTATATCCCTATACTTCTGAATCGAAACTAACCGCTATACAAATACGAGCACTGCATTCCGTATGTCCACAGGTGTTCTGTTGTAAACGCGGTGCGCTTAGTCTTTATTCAAGGCAGCGAAGGGAATATCCAAAGGGTTATGATGTCCACAGCTGTCACGCGGTGCGCTTAGTCTTTATCTAGAACAACGTACAGTTATCATATCTAAAGTTCCTAATAAAAGGGATTATCTATACAGTTTTTATACCACTCTCTCAACAAAATACATCAGTTTTAAACAAAGATCACTCTGTTCATTTACAGCATTATTAATTACTAGCAGCACCCGTGGAAATCCACGGGTCTGAGGGGTTTTATTTTTTTTCTCATAATACGATTTTGCACATTTTTGTTGAAGAAATAAAAAGAAAAGTCTTCTCATTCTTTCGTTAATTGTGCTGTCTTCTAAATGACCACCCTTCCCAGAAATTTAATCCATGTAATACATTTTTGTAGTATGTGCCCGGCGATCCGGTCCATTTGTATGGATAAGTCCTGCCACTACTTGTTTTTATTATAGAACTTGGGTTTCGAGGGGTTATTTGCACCCGTTGAAGTCCAACAATTGTCTTGTTGCCCCTCACCCCTCCCCCCCCCCCCCCCGTCACGCACACACACATTTCCACCTCCGCAGGCAGGCGCGCCGGAAGCATTTTTGGATTGGGGGGGGGGGGCAAACATTGGAGGGGGCTCAAGATTAGACCATGCATATGTTAGACAATATACACACACACACACACACACACGCACACACACACACACACGCGAACACACATCTATTATATATATATATATATATGTATGTATATATATGTAAAGTGGCGTACGGTGGGTCGAAACATGGGGGGAACCATAAAGTAATTTTGACGGTCTGTATGCTTGTGCGTGTGTGCGTGAGCAATAATGGGACTACAATTACGGAATATGATACATTCAACAACGCAGTCATTGAGGAACATTGTAAGTTTTCCTTACATGGCTTATGGAATGACGGTGTGAAACGATCGACAAATTGTATACTGTCAGCAACATAAGGTGAATGGCATAACAATAAAATGCGAGCGAGCGAAGCGAGCGAGCTTGAAAATTTTGATATTCTACAGTTCCAAAACTGGAGTTTTAATTGTAGCTACATATTTCGCTTTGAAATAAATGGGGGCGCATCGGGCGCAACTGCTGGCAATTATTGGCAGCAACATTAGGAGAATGGCATAACGATTCAATGCGAGCGAGCAAAGCGAGCGAGCTTCAGAATTTTGACATTTTACAGTCCAAAAACTCCCGTTTCTAGCTATATCTTTCGCTTTGAAAATTAAGGGGGCATCGGACGCAACTGCTGGCAATTACTGGCAGCAACATTAGGAGAGTGGCATAACGATTCAATGCGAGCGAGCGAAGCGAGTGAGCTTGAAAATTTTGACATTTTACAGTCCCAAAACTCCCGTTTGTAGCTATATTTATCTTTCGCTTTGGAAATTAAGGGGTGGGGGCATCGGGCGCAACTACTGGCAATTACTGTCAGCAACATTAGGAGAATGGCATAACGATTCAATGCGAGAGAGCGAAGCGAGCGAGCTTGAAAATTTTGACATTCTAGAGTCCAACAACTGCCGTCGTAGCTATGTTTTTCGCTTTAGAAATTAAGGGGGAGGCGCACCGGGCTCAACTGCTGGATGCGAGCGAGCGAAGCGAGCGAGCTTGAAAATGTTGACATTTTACAGTCCAAAAGCTGCCGTTTGTAGACATATTTTTTCCCTTTTATTCATGTATATACATATTTATTTTCTTTTCTTTGTTTATTCATTTATTTTCATTATCATTACTATTATTATTATTTTTTTTTTTTTTTTTGGGGGGGGGCTTTTTTTTTTTTTTTGGGGGGGGGGGCAAAAATGCGTTTTGCCCCCCCCCCCTACTTTTTGGATGGGGGGGGGGGGCGGCCGCCCCCCCCCCCCCCCCTGCCCCCCACTTCCGGCGCCTATGTCCGCAGGGCAAAAAACAAAAACATTCAGGGAAAATTACCAAAAACGCTGAGATTCGATCCCCGTAAGTTCTGCCCACAGATTGTTCCCGTCGAAACGGGAAGATATTAACACTATGACTTTGATTACCCCCTGCTCTTGCATCCACGCAGGCACCCGCGGGAATCCACGGCTGGTCTCAAGGCCTCGGTTTGTTTGTTGTTGTTTTTTTTTCATATTTCTTTTTCCCCACGTTATTATGAGAGCGGAAAAATAAAATATTTTCGTCTTCATTTGCTCCCTCCTTTTTGTTTTTAATCACCAAAACTCATAGAACCATCATCTGCTTCAGACTGTATACATTATCATAATTAATATTAGGCCTACAGTTATTGCTCCTATTATTGTTATTATTATTATTATTATCATTGTTATTTGGGGAGGGGGAGATCATAGTCATCAGGTTTAATAGGCACCCGTGGGAGTAGGGTCTCACGACCTCGTTTTTTTTTCTTTAATATTTTCCCATGTTATGGAAGAAAGAAGAATATATATTCGTCTTCATTAGCTCCCTCTTTTTTTTATTGTCACCAAGACTTGGTTTGATAGACCATAGAACCACACATTCTATTTCCACTTGTAATTTTAAAAATAGGCGGTCGGCAAAGCGAGGTTTTCCCCTACGTCCGCTCATCTTATGAATGTGTATGATTACAGCAGCTTTGCAGTAAACGAATGGACACAGCTGCGCGTGTAATCTGATATGGAAGGGTACGATCGGCAAATATATTTAGCCGTCCTAAACAGTCTGCGTACAATGACATCGGACTTGAGAGCAAACGGCGAGCAAACTAAATGACGTACCTGAGCTGCATAGTATTCTGCAGTTGTGCAAAATACAATTAAATAACAACGTTCGTTGTTTTCATTTGGGGACGCCAATGGCGAAGTGTACGTAAATGCCCTTGTAGTCCATATCACACGCACGCAGATATAGTGCTTCGTGTAACCATCGTCAATACATTACATATACACGTACGACAGGCGGAGGCAAAGGTACATCACAGAACTAATACACACAGTGTAGAGTGTGTAGAGTTATGTGAGGTACATTGTGTGTGTGCTTGCGCGTCCGCCGGAAAATGTCAGAGATTTCGCTGCACCATCATCTTTAGTATCCCCCAATGTCTCTGCAAGCTAAAAGATGGACGATCGAGAAAGCAGGAGGCCAGCGCAGGATCGGTGAATATTGAAACGCACGGCTCTTTCGTCACGCACAAAAATGCATTATGCATCTAGCTAATTAATTTTTATTTTTCGTCCTCGACGTCGACACGGAGGCGGAGCGGGGACGAAACCCACGCCATTCGATGTAGGATACTCTCCTAAAGCCGACGGCACCGGTCGCAGCTGCCCGGAGCCGACGGCTCGGGAGGAGATACAGAGACTCCAACCCTCCCGTTTTCGACGGGAGATCTCCCGCCGAAAGCCCATTTTCGCAAAATCTCCCGTTCTCCCGTTTGAGATTTGATTTCTCCCGCCCTGGCTCTGTGTCTCCCGGTGGGAAGGATTTCTTACTTATTGCTATTGTATGTTGAAAAACTAAGCCTTAGATAGCACCAGAGAACATCTAAAACCCTAGGAACTTCGCGCTTCGCACACATCAACTTGGAGTCTCCCGTTTGTTAGGGGTTTCGGGCGGGAGAATCTCCAGATCAGAAGGTGCTTGGGGTTGGAGTCTCTGGAGATAGACAAACCAGCAACGCCGGAATAAAACAGGAAATACATAAGGCCACGACAACAACAACAACTTCGAGTATTATAGTAGTAGATAATGTATTGTAGTGTACCGGTACATTGTTTTTGCATAATCTTTCATTGTTAGATGGAAATAAAGCGACATTGGCGTGGTATTAGCGTGTTTACCGTAGCGTTTTCACCGGAAAATGATAAATAATTGAAAAATACGGTAAAATTCACGAGGAATTGCTTTGTTGTTGTTGTTTTTAGATAAAGGGATATACACTGTATCATATAAGCTTTGGATATTCCCTTCGCCGTCTTGAATATTAGACTAAGCGCTGTGGACATCATAACCCTTGGATATTCCCTTTGCTGTCTTGAATAAAGACTAAGCACACCGCTTTTACAACAGAACAAGGCCCCATGTCACAGTGGAAATTGACAAAAGTTGCCAAAAATTGACAAAATTGACCAAAGTTGCACAAAATTGTACAAAATTGCATAAACTTTTCACAAAGTTGCTCAAAATTGCGCAAAGTTGTACAAAGTTGCATAAACTTTTCACAAAGTTGCACAAAATTGCGCAAAATTGTACAAAGTTGCACAAACTTTTCTCAAAGTTGCACTAAATTGCGCAAAATTGTACTAAGTTGCACAAACTTTTCTCAAAGTTGCACTAAATTGCGCAAAATTGTACAAAGTTGCACAAACTTTTCTCAAAGTTGCACTAAATTGCGCAAAATTGTACAAAGTTGCACTAAATTGCGCAAAATTGTACAAAGTTGCACTAAATTGCGCAAAATTGTACAAAGTTGCACTAAATTGCGCAAAATTGTACAAAGTTGCACTAAAAATTGCGCAAAATTGTACAAAGTTGCACTAAATTGCGCAAAATTGTACAAAGTTGCACTAAATTGCATAAACTTCTCACGAAGTTGCACAAAAATGTGCAAAGTTGTACAAAGTTGCATGACCTTCTCACAAAGTTGCAAAAAATTGCGCAAAGTTGTACAAAGTTACATTAACTTTTCACAAAGTTATGCAAAATTGCGCAAAGGTTCACAAAGTCACATAAAATTGTAGGGGCAAGCATGGTGTCACCGGACACCATGGTATTACCGGACACGCACATTTTTGCGTACTAATGACATTCTGTACGCGCGAGACTTCGTAGATTAGCCTCACAGAACTTTGTGTGGACCGAAATCGCAAAAAACGCCACATAAAAATGTAAAAAAAAACGAAAAAATTCACATTTTACCTCAAATTTATAGTTGAGTGACCCGTACCTTGTTTATAGTTAATATTTATGCATGTTTGAATCACATTTCGCGACTGAAATTCTATGAAATCCCACTCACATACAGGAAAAATGCTGAAGATTCTATTAGAACCAAAAGTTCACTGATCAATATCGGAAAAATTGTAGCTATCGTCCTCAAACGCGAACGATGCGGAATAGTTGTGCGCTAAGGGGCACGCAACTCATCACCCGCGCGTGCAGCTCCCATAGACAAAGCACGTATACTCTAACCAGTTGTCGATTTCTCACAAGGTTTTATTGCGTGAACTGTTCGAAATGGTCAAGACAGACATTTTACTGTAAAATACGAAATTTGAGCTTCATTTGCAGATTTTTTTGTGTGTCATCCGCTCGGTGAGAATGTGTATGGTGATTTGTGGGATGAATTGTGATTCTGGTGCAAGGATTAGGTGCGAAAGACCTCGATTATTCGATTACGAAAATAGCGTCCGGTAATACAATGCGATTTTGCACCGCGCAAAAAACCACTATTTTTAGAGGGGTATGTTTGAAGCATATTTTCTAAAAACTGGAACGAAGAAATGACGTAAGTTGGCTGAATTCGTAATTTCCATGAGTCTGTGAATAAGTGGTGTTGTTTTTAGCCGAAATTTCACTCTATGAGTACGGAATTCAAAGCCACAAAGAAAAGCGTCCGGTAATAGGATGTTCCACCCTACTAAGTTCCATTAACCCGTTGAAGACGAGCTGATTTTGCTATTACACGCAATTCTTATGACCCCAGCCCGATTATACCCGGGACTCGTCTTCAACGGGTTAACTTCTCACAAAATTCCACTTTAATTCTTCTCCCTTCCCCAAATGAGGTCCAAATGTGCTTGCTCCGTACATTCTGTGCGTTTTCCTATCTTGTTAACTCTAATATCTTTGGTACTATCAAAGAGTTAACAAGATAGGAAAGCGTGCAGTATGCATGGAGCAAGCACATTTGGACCGCAATCGGCAGTCAGGCACAAGATCGAAATACCGTTCTTCCCCAAAAGAACGGTTTATGGTTGTTTTGGGGCCTGATGAATAATACATAAACCTTAGTCCCGTCATGCTTTGCGATGCGTTGCGTGTTATACCTATGGCCAACAAATGTTTGGTTTGCAGTACCGTTTTTCAAAAAATATTTACGGAAAATGTCATGGCTCAATATTTTTTACAAAGCGCATGAATCATGAAGAATACATAATGATACTTCTCTGTTAATATAAAAGAAAATGAGCCATGACATTTTTGAGAATTTCCACTGGAATACGTAATTAGGCTCGATATTTTTGAAGATTTGAACGAACCGTTCCTTATAGACGTGTTCGAACAGGCGCTTTGTCAAATAACGCAATCTGGTAAGGGTATTGTTTGTTATCAGTTGGGTTGCAACTCGCTAATGTTTATCAATGTAACATCTTATCGTGAAGCTCAGAGACATAGAGTAGAAGGGGGGGGGGGTGGAGCAGAATAGATGATTTGGTAATGTAGACAAACTATGTATTCACCTGTCAAATACAACCACATCACAATAGTCAGAAGGCGAACTGCATACATTAGTATTGCCAAGTCGGACAAACATTGTAGCTTGTCAAACCTATAGCAACATTCACAGCGGGTGACGATCATTCCATCCATTACAATGTTATTGTTTGTTATCAGGTGAACAAATGTTTGCTTATCGAAATTTAACAAAGGTGTGTGCATAAAATTTGACATTACGAAACCCCTCTATTGAACCGGGGGGTAAGATTATGTAATTGTTCTTGTTTTGATTTCTTATATACCAAGATATGCAATTGAATTATGACAAACGAGCAGGGGAAAACATTCTAAAACGGTACTAAAAACATCTCCCGCTCTGCGTATGGGTCAACACCCTGTTTGGTTTTCAAATTATGGGGTTTGCTTCTCCTGCTTGACCCCCCCCCCCCCACCAAGCATGCACATCAGGCCAGGTAGTTTTTGGACCATAGTAATCGCGAAATGGAACTGCATTGTCTTAGAATAAAAGCGCTACATATTGAGACACTAAAAATATGTGTGTTTGTGTGTATGTATGTATGTATGTATGTGTGTGTGTGTGCGTGTGTGTATACTACTAATAACGTAACAAAACTGCAATACCTTCAAAAAGAAACTATACTGAGAAATATTCTGTGCATGTGTGTGTGTTTGTGTGTGTGTGTGTGTGTGTGTGTGTGAGAATGAAGTTACCATGTCACCCGTTCACGTATACGCAACTCCTATCATTCTTGCGTGCAGATCGATTAATAATTTTGATGTTTTTGGTTGTTTTGAATAAACGACTGCGTAGAGTCTATGTAGCACGATCTCTACGCCATCACGCGGCGGGTGATTGAAAACAGCCAAAAACCATTCTTTTCCATAAGATCGGTAAATCGATCTTGCGCCTGACTGATCGGGCAGAACTATAATCACAGAGCTAAGAACACAACTCAGTCCGCCCGCAAGCATTGATTATTTATAAGATAAATGGTGTTAATATTATCTTTAAAAGATTTTAAAATTATACACGATTTTTGTGATATAAAGTGCTTGAATCGTAACAAAATATTTTAGAAAAATAAGGATTAATTCGTGTACATGAAAAATAGGCAATGCCACAATACGCCAAAACACAATCAGTGACAAAAGAAATAAGCGCATCAATCACCAATCAGTTGCGTCGAATTTATTGATCACGCGCCTTGCCATGATTAAGTTTCACTGCGCAATATATGGGTGATTGCGCACGCGTCCATTTGTATTGTACATTAATTGGATTTATAAAATGGGTTCAAGAATGTAGCCAATTGGAAGCGCTGAAATGAGTCACGTGTGCGTGCATTATTTTCTTCAGGTAAGCACTAAGAAGAGTCTCTCTTCCACCTCCCTGGCCTGACGTACGTCACAATAGCCGGGTTCACACGTACACCAATTAGCGGGATACAAATCTCGAGATTTGCATCGCGATCGTCATCCCGAGTTTTTTGCACGTGTGGACAGAAAAAACCCGAAAATTAGCGGGATAAGCATCGCGATGCTAATCCCAAGAAATCTTGCGCTGGTTCGTCAATTAGCGGGATAATTGGCCGCGCGCTGGTACGTGTGAACGGTCGGGATTACAATCTCGAGTTTTTACATCCCATCATGCAATGCGCACATCACAACAGCGAGGCCTCTGCGAAGAGGTCCTTCACCTCTTTGGAGAACAATAACAACAGCGCGCGAACCACACCACTGACGCGTAAAAGACAATGGACAAAGGTAAGTGCGCGCAAGCAGTGATAGAGAAGGGCGCTGCGTGACCCAGTTTGCAGGCTTTGTTGTTGTCTCTATCGGCACTTAGCGGGATAATTCGGTACGTGTGGACGCTCGCCAAATTAGCGGGATACCGATCGCGATCGCCATCCCGCTAATTTGGTACGTGTGGACGCTCGCCAAAAAACTCGGGATGAGCATCGCGATCGTCATCCCGCTAATTTGTACGTGTGAACCCGGCTAGAGAAGGGCGCTGTGTGACCCAGTTTGCAGGCTTTGTTGTTGTCTCTATCGGCAATTAGCGGGATAATTCGGTACGTGTGGACGCTCGCCAAATTAGCGGGATAGGCCTACCGATCGCGATCGCCATCCCGCTAATTTGGTACGTGTGGACGCTCGCCAAAAAACTCGGGATGAGCATCGCGATCGTCATCCCGCTAATTTGTACGTGTGAACCCGGCTATTGTTTTACACTAGCAGTGCGCACTCAGTTGTTACAAGTGCGTCACGCGCTACTATACGCGCTGTCAATCCTGTAAACAACTTCTAGTTCGGGCCGCGGACTGCCACAACAGCCGGTGTAGCGGCAGATAGCGTTCCGCGGCGTTTTTTTTTGTTCTAAAACAGTATCCGCCGGCAGATCGTGTCCTAACACTGGCGGATACTGTTCTGAAGCGCAGGTATCGTTACTATCGTTGCTTCTCACTGTGGTTTCTTCTTTTCGCTGATTCTGCCAATGCGCCCCTGCTTGTTCGCTGCTTCCATTTCGAGTTTCACGTACAATAACTCTATATTTGCTGCTTCCGCCCCTCGCTGCTGCTGTTTCGCTGCCTCCACTTACACTCCAGACCGGTATTCCGAGGTTACAACAGCTAGCTCTGGTCCGCACGTATCTTTTTTTTTCGTAGCCATGCGAGAAATTATCTTATAGATATATGCTTTTGAATAGCATTATGATCCCTCCCCCTCCCTCCCCCACCCCCTCCCCTCGGCTCCCCCTCAAACGAGAAAATGAAAGGGAGGCAGAATTCACTCCAGTGCACATGGTGCAGGTATCATGCCTAGGTGAATGCAGCACTTTGCCTACTAAAATGTCCGCAGATTATAAAAATATCAACAGATTATAAAAATGTCAACCGTGAGTCCCTGTAACGTATTCAAAGAGAGGAATAAGTCCGCCCTGTTGTGTATTCATAGGGAGGCAGAATTCACTCCATCTCGTGACGATTCATGCAGCATTTTGCTTACTAAAATGGCTGCAGTAGCCACTTGGAACCTAATCCGCGCAGCGCGGAACTCTTTCGACACAGTCCCTGACGAAGATCACGTGCACGCGGCAGGTTAAGCAACGCTATTACAACGTAGTAGCCTGTACGTACAAAATCCGCCGCTGTACAGTATCTGCCGTCACTAATCGCGGCAGATTTCAGCCCATGTCGGAACGATAACTGCCGATTGAAACGATAACTGCCGGCGGATACTGTTCTAGAACAAAAAACGCCGCGGAACGCTATCTGCCGCTACACCGGCGGCCTTTCTTGTGCATAACAGTACGTGGCGTACGTATACTCTTATACGTACGTACAGTACTTACAGTGTGCGGGATTTCCGAGTGCGACGTGCGTAAATGTTTGGGACGAACATCTTCGGACATCTTGACTTTTGAGCGAGTGCTACATGTAGCTGACTGGTATTGACCCACAAAGGTACGTGAATAATGCTGTTAGTTTTCGACCCATTTTATAAAACTAATGATGCACAGGATTATTTCGTGGCGTTAGTGAAGGTGCGGCTCACTCTCGAGTATTGACAACGGTTGCAAACATGCACTCGGCTGCGCCTCGTGCATGTCGCACCATTGTCAATACTCTCGAGCGCGCCGCACCTTCACTAACACACTCTATCCTGTGCATCATTAGTATATTATAAAATGGGTTCAAGAATGTAGCCAAGTGGAAGCGCTGAAATGAGTCACGTGTGCGTGCATTATTTTCTTCAGGTAAGCACTAAGAAGAGTCTCTCTTCCACCTCCCTGGCCTGACGTACGTCACAATGTTTTACACTAGCAGTGCGCACTCAATCAGTTGTTACAAGTGCGTCACGCGCTACTATACGCGCTGTCAATCCTGTAAACAACTTCTAGTTCGGGCCGCGGGCTGCCACAACAGCCGGCGGCCTTTCTTGTGCATAACAGTACGTGGCGTACGTATACTCTTATACGAACGTACAGTACTTATAGTGTGCGGGATTTCCGAGTGCGACGTGCGTAAATGTTTGGGACGAACATCTTCGGACACCGTTTGAGCGAGTGCTACATGTAGCTGACTGGTATTGACCCACAAAGGTACGTGAATAATGCTGTTAGTTTTCGACCCATTTTATAAAACTAATGATGCACAGGATTATTTCGTGGCGTTAGTGAAGGTGCGGCTCACTCTCGAGTATTGACAACGGTTGCAAACATGCACTCGGCTGCGCCTCGTGCATGTCGCACCATTGTCAACACTCTCGAGCGCGCCGCACCTTCACTAACACACTCTATCCTGTGCATCATTAGTATATTATAAAATGGGTTCAAGAATGTAGCCAATAGGAAGCGCTGAAATGAGACACACCTCCTTCCTTTACTTCAGTACAACTGCACTGCCTGTAATCCTATGGTAGATTGCCGATCGTCTGTGCACGCGGCGGCTCCTTTGATGAATTGCATGCATACGCGTACGCGCTGTCAATCCTGTAAACAACTTCTAGTTCGGGCTGCCGGCCGGCCGGCCTGTCTTCCCTTGTGCATAACATATGTGGCGTACGTACGTATACTGTACTATACGTACACTTTGTACAGTACAGTAGACCAAGCGTTATGGGGCCGGACGCGTACATGGAGTCACTTTGAAGAGCAAATCCAACGATTTAGCAGGTTAATTCTCACGCCGTTTTCAGAGTATGTTGTCTAGTAGGCCTATATGAGGAGTCTATATCAAGTCTTTAAGGTAAAGGGTGCATATTCTATGTAAAATAAGTAAGTTTTCATGCGGGTGTCCGGAAACCCAGCCCCCCATTATACTTATACTGTATGTGCGGGACTTCCGCGAGTGCGACGTGCGTAAAAGTTTGGGACGAACATCTTCGGACGTCTTGACCCACAAAGGTACGTGAAAAACGCTGAAAAATGATGTTAGTTTTCGAATTTTCGACCCATTTTATAAAACAAATGATGCACAGGATTATTTCGTGGCGTTAGTGGAGGCGTAGCTCACTCTCGGGTATTTACAATGTAGTGCAACATGCACTCGGCTTCGCCTCGTGCATGTTTCACAATTGTAAATACCCTCGAGTGCACTACGCCTACACTAACGCACTCTATCCTGTGCATCATTTGTATATTATAAAATGGGTTCAAGAATGTAGCCAAGTGGAAGCGCTGAAATGAGTCACGTGTGCGTGCATTATTTTCTTCAGGTAAGCACTAAGAAGAGTCTCTCTTCCACCTCCCTGGCCTGATGTACGTCACAATGTTTTACACTAGCAGTGCGCACTCAATCAGTTGTTACAAGTGCGTCACGCGCTACTATACGCGCTGTCAATCCTGTAAACAACTTCTAGTTCGGGCCGCGGGCTGCCACAACAGCCGGCGGCCTTTCTTGTGCATAACAGTACGTGGCGTACGTATACTCTTATACGTACGTACAGTACTTATAGTGTGCGGGATTTCCGAGTGCGACGTGCGTAAATGTTTGGGACGAACATCTTCGGACACCTTGACTTTTGAGCGAGTGCTACATGTAGCTGACTGGTATTGACCCACAAAGGTACGTGAATAATGCTGTTAGTTTTCGACCCATTTTATAAATCTAATGATGCACAGGATTATTTCGTGGCGTTAGTGAAGGTGCGGCTCACTCTCGAGTATTGACAACGGTTGCAAACATGCACTCGGCTGCGCCTCGTGCATGTCGCACCATTGTCAATACTCTCGAGCGCGCCACACCTTCACTAACACACTCTATCCTGTGCATCATTAGTATAATTGCGTACCACTATAACTGAGAAACTACCCACCAAGTGCGACTGAGTATACCCGCGTATGAATTAATTAGCACGCTTGATGACCGCGCGCTGTCCATTTGTTTTGTACATGAAAATCGCGCAGTTCCCAGTCTTTTCAATTAAGCGTCTTTGGTACTATGCTATATCCAGTGGTTAGAGATCGAAGGATAAAACCCAAACAAACTAAGAGATGACGTCATTTCGATTCATGGTGCGCCGGACGTGTCAAAACTTGAACTACTTGAAAAACGATTCTTTGCAAATTTGCGGCTGTTTCATTGGTTGAAAGTTAAAATGAGGTCTGTATCGATATTCACAAGAGATATCGATACGCCATCTTCATTCTTTTTCTCAAGTTGAATACTGTATAGTCGAGTCGAGTCAAGATACAAAAATATGTCGTCAAAAGCGAGCCCACTGCTGAAGAAACTCATGGAGTCTCATTTAGATATTAGACCAAGTGACTTGATCATTATTAATGATAAACACATAAAACAAATTATTTCTGATTTACGCGATTTCTTTAATTTTAAAGTGTTTATAATTCCATTTGATCAATTTTTTTTTTTTTTTAAATCATGATGATTATAATTTCATAACCCACATGTTACCGGAACAAGATAACACAGGAAGCCATGTACATGGCATCTGATATAAAGGTAAGCCCTAAGATTTATATTACTATTAGTCTATTCGAATTTGGAACAATTTAAAAAAATATATATTTATTTATTGTTTTGTGTTTGTTTTTATTTACATTTTTTTGTGTGTTGTGGTTGTAATAGAACGTGGCTCTAAAGGCAGTTTGGATTATTTAGGAATGGGGTGGGGGTTTTTCATTGCATTAGGCAGCTTTCTAACGCCAGACCGAACGTCAAGCTTAGTACGAGGTGACGTCTCAAATTCTTACCCTCGGGTCGTCTTCTAAATCTGAGGACGGGAGTCGGTGGAGATTTCCCCGATTCCACGTCGTCGCGACTTGTAACGACGTGAGTGACACTGTATTTCTTTGTAAGGCCTAGATCTATATGATTATGGATAATAATCTAATTCTGCTAGGTTTAATCTTCACGGGCCTAAAAGATAGATTGAAGTGTTAAAATTCACATAAGTTAAAGAGAGAGAGAGAGAGTGAGAGGGTGGGGGGGGGGGGGGTTATGAGGCATTTCCCCCATCAGAAATGTTCCCCCCCCCCCCCCAGTTAACCCAAACACTAAAAATGACCTCTAACATGTTGTTAGAGACTTTAGAGGTCACAGTCGCCAATTTCCCCGAAAATGTCAATCCAACTTAACACCCCAGGTTCTTCCTTCCCCTTGGCCTTCTTCTTCTTTCCTCTTTTTTTCTCTTTTCCTTTCCCCTTTCTCTTCTTCCATACCTAAAGAAAATTTGTGACAAATTTTAGACAAGTTGTCTGATTTTACCAACATCAGCAAAGAATAAGGGGAAAGCACGAATGACAATAAATCAGAGCGAAGAGATTGTGTTACATGCAGTCTCTTCGGCTCGATAAGAAACTTGACACCCCACCTCTCTCCCCTTGTGGAAATTTCCACAAAAGCAGGTGCCACACCCAGGTGCGTGCCAGACGAAAGAATGCGCGCGCTGGAATAAACAGCGTGTAAATATCCTGGAAATATCGATCGAAGAACCAGCTCATTAGTTGAATTAAAGGAATCATTGCAAAAATATCGTGATTCTATAGCCTTTCTTTTGGCGCATAGTAGGAAACATCAAACAGTCGAATATAGTGTACTTGATCGAATATCTTATGTTCCCTGAACACTAAAAAAAAAAAAGATCGATTAATCAGTCAATTAAAACTGCAATCACAGAAATAAAAAGGTCTCGTATGCCCAGAGAAATTCACTACGAGTAGGTTCAATGAGATGCAGTCATCACCTGGTTAGACAGCAAAATCGTGACAATTAATTTCAGTTCACGCTCATCATAACTGCTTATTACTTATCAAAGTTTTGGCCAGGGAGGTCTTTCTTCCACCTCCCTGGTTTTGGCTATCAACATTCGTTCGTACGTGTTTTTTGTTTGTTTGTTTGTTTTGTATGTTTTTCCTCAAGTGAAAGACGTAATGATTTCTTCGTATCGAACGTAGACTATGTTTACCGTTTATCCAAACAGTAGGCGCCTAGGCGTACTTTCTGAATATATTCAGAAATTTCTATCAACATTTTAAATATATTACAAGACTCCCAAATACCAGTTGAAAAAAAAATAAGAAATCGAATTTTTGAGATATGAACAACAACAAAAAATAACTAGATCTGTCGTCTTTGGGACACGATACATACATGGTATAAGTATGAACTTGATAGGCATATCACTTTCTGAGCTAACCTCTGCACAACTTTTGGGGAGAAATAAAGAAAGAAAGAAAGAAGAAGAAGAAGAAGAAGAAGAAAGAAAGAAAGAAAGAATCCGTACAGATACAGAAGGTGATTCGAGAGGATACTCGGATCACCTAAAAATGCATAGGAAAAGACCACTTCAACTTCGAATGACTTCGAATTTCTCAAAACCGTTCCCTAGTTCATGGACATCCCATAGAAACGCGTGTTTTGATATATAGGCCTACACGTTGCTATGGCATGTCCTCGAACTATTATATCTAGTTTCGCGAAACTACGGCCTGGCATGGCCACAGTAATTTTTTTCCGTAACCTCCCGCCTCCCCTTCCCCGATTCGAAAACAGCTTGATTGAAGCCCCTGCCTATATTTAAACACGAACCTTATTAAACCCTAAGTTAGGTACATGGTTTATATGGCTAGTGTTTGAATAGAATTTACTATTTTAAGTTAATAATAGACTGTCAGTATTGCAACTGATTAACAAATTGCCCTACATCGACGTAAATATTTTGTTCATAAATATGAATAAGACTCTCAGTAGTTCCATAATCGTTTGTGTGTCGATCGGCAGGTTAGGGTTACGGAAAAAATAATCGCGGCCTGGCCTCTGCTCTGCCATGCCTCGTCTTCTGTACACGTGTATGTACGCCTGTACTGTACGCCTGTACTGTATACATGTACAACACGGTCCACATCACGCACATGGTTTTGCAGCAGATTTCACGGTCGACGGTCGGTCGATGCTACACTACAGCAGTGAATGCGATTGAAGGATAGCGAGCTTCGCGATGCCGCGGGCTGTATGTGATGATTTTAATCACAAATCGTGTTTGGTAGTGTGGTTTTTTGAGCAAATTTGTGCTCAAACCTTCTGAAAAGACCTTTAGTCTGACATCAGATAGAAAAAGAAGACATACGAGAATGAAGTGAGTATCAGTATGTTATAATAAAACTGAATGAAAATTGTGTCAGTTTCGCGTTTTCAGGAGCCGGTGAATTTGCCCGGCTCGCGATCGCGAGTTTGTTTTATTCTGTTACGGAGGGATACCATGCAAGAAGCCTCGCAAAATTACATGACGGTCCTATTATAAAATGGGTTCAAGAATGTAGCCAATAGGAAGCGCTGAAATGAGACACACCTCCTTCCTTTACTTCAGTACAACTGCACTGCCTGTAATCCTATGGTAGATTGCCGATCGTCTGTGCGCGCGGCGGCTCCTTTGATGAATTGCGTGCATACGCGTACGCGCCGTCAATCCTGTAAACAACTTCTAGTTCGGGCTGCCGGCCGGCCGGCCTGTCTTCCCTTGTGCATAACATATGTGGCGTACGTACGTATACTGTACTATACGTACACTTTGTACAGTACAGTAGACCAAGCGTTATGGGACCGGACACGTACATGGAGTCACTTTGAAGAGCAAATCCAACGATTTAGCAGGTTAATTCTCACGCCGTTTTCAGAGTATGTTGTCTAGTAGGCCTATATGAGAAGTCTATATCAAGTCTTTAAGGTAAAGGGTGCATATTCTATGTAAAATAAGTAAGTTTTCATGCGGGTGTCCGGAAACCCAACCCCCCATTATACTTATGCACTTGTCAATGTAATGACGCACCCCACTACCCCCGGACATGGGTGCGTCATGGTCATTTTTTGACTGACCACATGGGGTTTTTGACGCACCCCCACAGTCACTTTTTGACGGACCACACGGGGTTTTTGACGAACACCACAGTCACTTTTTTGACGGACAACACGGGGTTTTTGACGAACACCTAGGTCACTTTCTTGACGGACATCCTCGGTACATTTGACGCACCCCGTAAATACTGAAAGGATTTTTGCATACGCTTTATCTACGCAATTTAATTTTCTTTCGGTTTGTAAACACAATTTGTCAAAGTTTCGGCAAGTTTCCCTTACCCTGGCCCTGTAAGCACCGTACCGTAATTCACCGTACATCACTCTGCTGCTACGATATTCCGAATGTATGTGTGCATGCAATCCATAGTCACCTGGCCATGACTTGTCTGCAGATGCGCTGTATGTGCGCGGCCATTTCTAGTCCGGTTGAATGCAACACATGGACGATGTACGTTCGATGAGGAATAACGAGCACGCTGCTCACTTGCGAATTGCATGCACAGCGTTAGCGAGCGAGTCGCGCACCACTAACACTCGACTTGCCTGCTACTGCAGGTACGCGCAGTACGCACCACGCAACGGTATACCTAAGATCGTACACGGAATTCCGTATACGATCTTTGATGTTACTATGCATGTATTTAGTACTGTGAGGTTGAAATCGTTATATCGCTAAACAGTCCGTCTGGCTTGAGATTGAGTATGCGTGATTTCATGAGTTTGTTGGAAAGAAAATGTGAGGAGAAAGGGTGGCTTTTAAATCATTTTGCTTGCCAGATTCGGGCAAGCATTTTTCCCTCTTAGGCCTACTCCAAAACGCTTCCCGACTTTGATTTTCACTTGCCGCCGCGGGAAAGCGCTCACTGTAAATTCACTCGCGGTACGTACGTGTATCCGGTACTGGTAGCGTGCAAAAATGCGTGCAGTTTTCCATAGCCAAGTGCATACCATGACGCACCCCTCGGTTCAGAATAATGCGTGTTATTTTCCATAGCCAAGTGACGTACCATGACGCACCCCTCGGTCAAAAATTTGACGACAATGATGGGATTTTGACGCACCTCTCGGTCAAAAGTTTGACGGACATAGCTGGTAAAATGACGCACATCTGGGTCACAAATTTGACGGACCAAACGAGGAAATGACGCACCCATGTCCGGGGGTAGTGGGGTGAGTCATTACATTGACAAGTGCATTATACTGTATGTGCGGGACTTCCGCGAGTGCGACGTGCGTAAAAGTTTGGGACGAACATCTTCGGACGTCTTGATCCACAAAGGTACGTGAAAAACGCTGAAAAATGATGTTAGTTTTCGAATTTTCGACCCATTTTATAAAACAAATGATGCACAGGATTATTTCGTGGCGTTAGTGTAGGCGTAGCTCACTCTCGGGTATTTACAATGTAGTGCATGTTTCCCAATTGTAAATACCCTCGAGTGCACTACGCCTACACTAACGCACTCTATCCTGTGCATCATTAGTATATTAACGAACCTTTTGACACACTCTGGTTAAATGACCGACTATGACGCACATAATGGGTCAGTATGTGACGGACATTTTGCTCCCGTGACGGTACCACGCATCATCAAATTGGTGGTACTTGACGCGACCATGACGCACTTTTCCCGGGGGTCAAGAGGTGCGTCATACAAATGACAGCTGCATAAACATATACACTCGTGGCTATCTGGTTCAATGCTCAGACACTTCTGCTTGGAGAACAGTTGCTCTAGTTTGCGTTCCTAACAAGAAATATTATCCGTAGTGTTGCTCCACATAACAAGTCATGATGTACAATTTTATTATAACTAGCGGGTACCCGTGCTTCGCAGTGGCCATGGCCACTGTGCACAGTGAACGCGTCGCCGCAGTTACCGTGCATTCGCGTCTGACGCGAGCATCACCGTCATCGCGCGTATAACATGACCCTGATGTTGCAACGCGTAATCCATGTGTAGGACCGCATAGCAACCGGCTTGTGCCGAAAGGGTGGGTTGGGTGGTGGCGCGTCGCGTTAATGGGAACACCACCCTTCGTCCAAAGCCCCCCCCCCCCGGTTTTGCCGAAAGGGTGCGTTGGGAGCGTTGGATCGCGTCGCGTTGACTGGAACCCCACCCTTCGTCCAAACCCCCCCCCCCGGTTTTGCCGAAAGGGTGCGTTGGTACTTTTTCTCTTTTTCTCATGTAACCCTATAAAGCCCAAGCTATCTTGATGTTATTGTTTGATGTTTCATCGTCACATTCGGCACATGGGTAGAGCAACTCATAGTCTACATGACCGCATACTTGATTTTTTTTTTTCATGGTGACACATAGAGGGCGCTATTCACCAAAATATAAAGAAATACATAGGAAATATGCTAAAAACATGATTTTTCTGTATAATTTCGTTATCCCCACTATGTGTTATCATAGACCAATATTTTTCATATTTGCCACAAATGATTTGCAAGTCAAAGCTCATTATTTTTTATGGTCGAAATTTCTCAAGGTCACTACATGGGGGCGCTATTCATAACAAAATAAAGAAATACATTATGAGACCTGTGATGTATTGTTAGGAATAGGTACATGCATATAGTTATCATATTTCATATACCAATAATATCGGAATTTTAAGTTTGCAGATTGATAATGTGATAAACAAATGATATTAGAGGTATAACTTGGGTGGAGGAATCAAAATGACACAAAATAGAATGGCAATCTTTGGAAAATACTGTTATTTTCAAGTACCTCTATTATATCTACTGTTTTATGGCATTGTCACAGAAAAACAAAGGAAATAATAGGAAGAACATTTCAGGGCCATAATTACTTCACATTTTGCTCCTTCAGCAAATTTCAGCCAAGAAACGCCCATTTTATACATTATAATATGGGTAATTGGAATTGGAACAGAAAAATATGCAAAATCTGACTGACATGGTTGTCAGTTTTATTGTTGCCATGGCAACCAGCAATATCAAATATAGCTTAATCATATGTCAAAATGTTTGGAATAAGATTTTTAGAAAAGTCACCAAATTTGGTTAAAACTGAATTAAGGGCGAAGGAGTGGCGAATGAAAATCGGGTAGGGGGCACAATGTGCCCCCCCCCCTTGGGCTTTATAGGGTTAAAAGACGAGTTTTGAATTCATATCTAACCAACTGATATTAAACAACAAATAGCAATTAGACCAAACAGTAATTGGACGAAATGATGACTAGACCAACTGGTATATATTAGACCAACTGATATTAAACAGTCTATTAGACCAACTGGCTGTAGACCAAGTTGTAATAGAGTGTAAACCGATCCGGACGATAGCCTCTTTGAAATGGTTGTTTGAAGGTTAAATATAAATTCAATTCTTTTGATATTACGTAAGAAAAAGTACCAACGCACCCTTTCGGCAAAACCGGGGGGGGGGGGGGGGGGCTTTGGACGAAGGGTGGGGTTCCAGTCAACGCGACGCGACCCAACGCTCCCAACGCACCCTTTCGGCAAAACCGGGGGGGGGGCTTTGGACGAAGGGTGGTGTTCCCATTAACGCGACGCGCCACCACCCAACCCACCCTTTCGACACAAGCCATAGCAACCAAGCTGTTTATTATTCATTTTTTTTTTGTTATTTGCATAGTAAACGATTGACCCCCTACTCTAACCTACCCATTGCACATCTTAGATACCTGTTCTATCATTGTACGGGGTCAGTTCAGTATGAAAGTACATCGTTTAGGAGCCTATTCGTGAACAGACAAAGAGAGAGTCTCTGATTTTATTAGTTTAGATTTCAAACGGGTTAAGTTTGCATCATGTTTGCTCTAAATAGTAGGTGCCAAAAGAGGTGTTGCTAATGAGTAATGACATCCAAATAGTAGGCCTAATAATGTTACTTCTGAAAAACTGTTGCTGCTTATTGTCAATTAGAGAATGAAGGTATTGTTTTTAGTTGCTGACGTGCATCTGTCGTCTCATATAACACAGGCAGAGACTCCAACTCTCCCGTTTTCGACGGGAGATCTCCCGCCGAAAACCCATTTTTGCAAAATCTCCCGTTCTCCCGTTTGAGATTTAATTTCTCCCGCCCTGGCTCTTTGTCTCCCGTTGGAAAGGATTTCTTCCATATTTCTATCGTATGTTGAAAAAATAAGCCTTAGATAGCACCAGAGAGCATCTAGAACCCTGGGAATTTCGCGCTTCGCACACATCAACTTTGAGTCTCCCGTTTGCTCGGGGTTTCAGGCGGGAGAATCTCCAGATCAGAAGGTACTTTGGGTTGGAGTCTCTGCACAGGCGATATCAAGAACTGTGAGGCGTAGCCGAACGGTTCTATCAGAGACTCCAACCCAAGCGCCTTCTGATCTGGAGATTCTCCCGCCTGAAACCCCTAGCAAACGGGAGACTCCAAGTTGATGTGTGAGAAGCGCGAAGTTCCTAGGATTCTAGATGTTCTCTGGTGCTATCAAAGGCTTGTTTTTTCAACATACGATAGAAATAAGTAAGAAATCCTTTCCACCGAGAGACACAGAGCCAGGGCGGGAGAAATCAAATCTCAAACGGGAGAACGGGAGATTGTGCAAAAATGGGCTTTCGGCGGGAGATCTCCCGTCGAAAACGGGAGAGTTGGAGTCTCTGTTCTATGCTAAAAATAATGGAATCCGATCGCTTGTTATATGATATATAGATGCAAGTCAGCAGCTAAAAACAATACCTTTATTCTCATTCTTAAACACTTCAATTCAAGATTGGTTTTAATTTTAAAAATAGACTAACTTTTAGACTAGGCAATTTTTACATTTTTTACACAAAATATTACCTGGGCTTTAGAATCGATCAGTCCCGTTATTACTATGCGGCTCCAATTGGTTCGAGCAGCGCGTGTGCGCATTGCGTAGACGTGCACATGCTGCAGCCATGTGTATGTAACACGGCCAGGAACCAATGAAATTTCAAGAACTGACTAAAGTGTTTAAGAATGGTTGATAAAGTTTAGTGATAATGTTTGTGAGACAAATATTTCACCTTTATAAAACATTGTTAGAATTACACGCTTCATATAAACTGTGAAAAGTGTTAGTCATGATGAGAAGTACATAGGCTTAGGACATGATGATTTTGATTGGTGGGGGGGGGGGGGGGGGGTTGGGACTGAGATGCAATGAAATTTCTGTCCAATGTTATGCATTCCAGGAGGCAAAGCTACTTGGCAGGGGTTCCAGGGGGAAAGCCCCTTATTGAGGATCATGGCAAAAATGTGACCGTCCACAACGAATCACTCGTTAAGTTGGTACCAAGGTGAGTCTGGTTTCTGGGTTCTGTTCGTTTCCAGTGGAAGAATTGAACAGGTGTTCTCTACGATAATGTGATCCATGGGCGTTTGTTTGCATTGATTGAATGAAGTATGTTATACATGACCGACCCAGTTACCACCCATTGCCTTTTATCGTTCTTCGTAATCAACAATGCCCAGGGATTGCACTATGGTACAGAACACCTAATCAATTCTTCTACTGAAAACAAACAGAAACTAGTCTCAAGTCGGTGCCGACTTTACAAGCGATTTGTGGTGGATGGTCACAAATATGCTGATGCCTTAATGAGATAACGAAGGTCTAGTAGATTTGTTCATAGGGTCTTCCTTTGCATATGAAGTGATGGCTTGAGAAAACTACTGGTAACCACAGTATTTCATGTGTTTTTACTACTATGTAAAGTGTGCTTGTGCATGTCAACCAAAATCAGTATCAGGTAGCCATTGCACATAGATATACCACTATTGTTATTTATATTAGGCCATATGAGCCGACCCATTCATTTTTAACAGAATTTTTATTGGACTTTTTTTATGGGAGTATCCGCTACAGACCCTATATGCATTCCACCATGCGGAACAGCATTACAATTGAAATTGCCGCCATCGTGGAGGACATGGCTTGTCATGTACACCATTTCGCTGGTTTGCATCAGAGTTGACAACCCATTGATACCGGGAATCGGTTGACCAGGCAACATTTCAATATAACCATTGTTTTCTGGCATCTTGTAGGGGCAGAAATTCTATGCATAGGGTCTATTGCATTTGCAAATGAAAGTGAGTCAGAATTCCCAGTTACACCAGCCCAAATCAAATTATTGTCCCCTGGATTTACATTTGGAAAACTGTTTATAAACAATGTCCCTGCTGTACATGTATCACAAGCAGTGGTGTGTTTATTGTGTAAAAGTATATTTCTTATATTTAAGAATCCCTATATTCCTTAGTTTCTTTTTGTTTGTTTGTTTGTTTTGTTTATTTTTTAAAGATATCGAAATGACAAAACTGGCTCAAAGCCTGTTCACTTACTCCTTTATCTAATTTTTATTTTCTTGTGACAGCTTCTAAAATCCACCAAGAACTAGTAAGAGAACTTAAGTCTGATGGAAAATGGTCAGAAAATTGTAACAAGCTCCTCTGCAGCACAGATGCTTCGTTTCTCCTTTATGAGTTTGACCGATTCAGGAGCATGACTGGCAAAGTTTATGGCGATAAGACCTATGAAGTACTGACAATAAATCCAGTTATGTTCTGGTGTCCAGTGATGGACTGTAAATCAAAGAAAGGTATGATACAATTATCTATAATGGAGCTCTAGGGTCATTCCATGCCAATTCACCCAATGAAAGTGCAATTTTGCACCCTTCCGTCTCAGAATTTGCTCAAATTTGGTACACATAAAGTTTAACATTACCTTCCCATGAAACAAAAAAAAAGCCATTCCGAGCTATGGCCCGCCCTATTTGATTCGTTTTGGCAAAAATGGTTGTGACCTTCCATTTCAACGGCACAATGCGTCTGAACTGGTTGACCAATTTTTGTGAAACTGGTACCATTCAAAATGAAATTCAAAGAGGAATTCAAAAATGGTATCAAACATATTATTGGAGAAAGTTAAAGTGCTATGACCTTTGACCTTTCCTTTAACCTTGCTTTTGCCCCCCAGACGAATAATATTTTTACTTGATTTTTATGTATGTTAATTGTCAGTATAGTATTAACATAACATGTAAATATCTAGGATGATATTTTATTTCTTCACCTTTAAAAACTCTTTTTAATGCAATTTACAAAGTTACTGTTACCCCCACATACTGATATTTTGTTGGTAATGTGTGTACAAGACTCCATTATAAATGAATACTTTCAAACTAAAGTAACATTACAATCAAATGCAATAATGTATTCCATATCTGTTGCTGATGCTTCAAAGATCTCAAGGATGTATCCAGTTTGGGACAGTAGAGCTGACTACATGTAGGAAGCATTTTGTTTCTGTCAAAACTGCAGATTTCTGATGATTTGTATATGTATACCTATTGCACCCCAATCAAAAGGGCTAAACAAATGTCTCTCTTCATAAGCAAATGGAGTCTACGTACATGTATACATTATCATTGTGTTTAATGTTTCCTTTATTACCTGAAATGTTTAGTTTTCTGTTTTAATTGAATGTAATTTAACTTCAGTTTGGAAGTATTCAAGTAAGCCTGAAGACACGTGAAAAGAACGTCGCTGCATTATTTTTTTCGCAAAAGTTCTTAATTTTTTTAATTATTATAATTTATGCAAATGAGGTGCATCAAATTTCATAAAATTCACAAATATATCAATATTTCCTTCAAAAATTATAATTGGATTCTAATTCTTTGCAGAAAGTATCCCAGAAGCATTGTCAACAAGATTATATGGTAATATTTTCAAATTTCAAAACATTTTCTTTGTATTGTATTGTTTTCCGAATTTCTTATGTATTCTATTGTTTTTATTTCTTATGTATTTCCTTGTTTTTAAGATTTTTTTTTGTTTTCTAATCTAAAATTAGTTGATGTGAAGTCACATAACATCTTTTAAATGGCCTAGAAGATTGAAAAAGCTGTGTTTTAGAGCAATTTATGAAATATGCTGCTTTGCACACAAACGTATGGGAAAAGCAGGTTTTTGCCAAATTTTGGGCAGACATGCACTTACGAAATGTCACGTGACCTCGCGACCGGTGGTCGGATTTTCGCAAAATTTATTTCAAAAGAAAAAAAAAGTCACCAAAAATTATCACGCGATCAGCGGCGGTCGCGCGGCAGCAGAAAATTTTTGTACGGGGGGGGGGGGGGGGGTCAATTTGACCCCCCCAGTGGACATAGGGTTAAGGGAATCTCTTAACCATGATTAAGTTAAAGGAAGCACATAGTTTAAGGGACTCATGGCGAGTGTTTTATTACACAAGTGTTAATGGTGAAAATGGCCACAGGACAAAAGTTCCTTCTAAGTCAGCAATATTTAATTCTCCATTTTCAGTGCCACAAAAATCTTCTTAATGTGTGTAATTATGGAAGTTATATCTCACTATAATAAATGCTTTTTCCTGACCCCCCCCCCTACTATACTTCATGATCAATTTTGCCAAAACTGGTTTATGTCATTAAGAGACAATGCCGACGAACTGTTCAATACAGTTAGAGGAAGGGTGGTAAACAAAATCCAGCAGTCATATCACATGTATCACATTTTTAAGTATAATAAATTGTTTCTTCCATTACAAAATATTTTTGCAAGCAGGTCTTTTTATTTTGTTCACTAGTACCACATAAAATACTCCAGGCATTGCATGTCATCGTTAGATTTGCGATAGTATATTTAATTAGTTAATGCTAGAGTTCCATGTAATTATCTCCCAAAGAATTTAAAAGGTGGGTGATCCGTTCCACAGCATCATCCCCCACTTTACCGTATTGCATATATGGAGATTTTGGAACCACATGAATGTTAATATTTTCTCCATGATCCCTTTAGATATGAACAAAATATTATAGAGGGCTAGAGGATTAAAAAATTAATAAAGAAATCTTTTATATACATGCACATCTGACATTGCACCATTCTTGGTGTCCTCATACTCTGTGACTGAAGTACATGTATGAATACAGAGTTTCAAAGATGATGTTCAACTATGTGATTGTTTGGCAGAAGTGCATGACCACAGGAAAGATGCAATAGTATTATTATAAAGTCCTGATATTTGAAATCATATACAAGATAAGATTTTGAGACGAATGAAAGAGAGCAGGCACCAAAAGTCAATATATTTTGAAAACCTGCTCAAAGTGGCATTGTATTGTGTGCAGGTGCTAAAAATTGCTAAAAAATGTTTGATATTGTGCAAAGTTCCCTTAAATTGTGCAAACTTTTCCAAAGTTTCCTGAAAATGTGCTAAGTTGCACAAAATTGCTGGAAATGGCGCAAAGTTGGGCAAAATTGCCTAAAATGGCGCAAAGTTGTACAAAATTGCCTGAAATGGTGCAAAGTTGCGCAAAATTGCCCGAAATGGCGCAAAATTGCACAGAAATGCCGGAAAATGGCACGAAGTTGCGTAAAATTGCTGGACATGGCGCAAAGTTGCGCAAAATTGCCGGAAGTTGCGGAAAATTGTCAGAAATGGGCACAAAATTGCCGGAAGTTGCGGAAAATTGCCAGAAATGGGCGCAAAATTGCCGGAAATGGCGCAAGGTTGCGCAAAATTGCCGGAAATGGCGCAAGGTTGCGCAAAATTGCCGGAAATGGCGCAAGGTTGCGCAAAATTGCCGGAAATGGTGCAAGGTTGCGCAAAATTGCCGGAAGTTGCGGAAAATTGCCAGAAATGGGCGCAAAATTGCCGGAAATGGCGCAAAGTTGCGCAAGCAAATGCAAAGTTGCCTAAACTTGCATGTCAACTTTGCATAATGTTGCGCAATCTTTGTCAATTTTGTCAATTTTTGGCAACTTTTGTCAATTTCCATTGTGACATGGGGCCTACTATGGTATGCTGTCTTTGTGTAGCAACAATTGTGACCTCAATGTCGCCAGCGTCATCTGCACAGAACTGCGAAAGCCTTGAGCTAACCGCGCCATTTTAGGCTTCCAGATCGGAATCGGCCGCTCCCTCGATTGCAAACATTTCCTTCACATGTTTTGGAAAGCGGTAAGGATAATTTGCGTGTATCTATATCGGCTACACAAAAAACAGAAAAAAAATTCACAGTAAACATTAAATTTCATGACCATTAAAACGAAAGTTCGACTGGTTTGGGGATTGCGTGTCAATCATTTTACTTGATGGAAAACGTATAGGGCCTATGGGGTGTCAAATGTCAACATCGAACATGCTATAGGAATCGAACGCAGTCTTTTGAAAGCAAAAAAAAAAAAAACAACACACACACACACACACTCACACACACACACACACACACACACACACACACACTTTTTTGTTTTATGATATTCTTTGAATTTCACTCAATATCAGGTCCATGTTGACAATGAAATTAATATGAACAAAAATAAGCAGCTGTATTATTCTCTCTCGCGCTGATAGTAAATCATTTTTTGCAACATACAGTACAATATATTTTGTTGGTTTTTTTTTCCGAATCATACCATGTTTACACACATACACATACACACACACTCACACACACACACACAACACACACACACACAAAACTCATTTACATTTGTTGGCATCGTATAGGAATCATTCGAAATTTGGCATAATGAAAACTGCTAAAATGCAACAGATTCAACGCTGCTCTTAAACAACCCACTATTGTAAAAACAACATTGTGATTGTCATTATCCATCGTGTTTGCGTCTTCTTCAAATTGGCATTGATCCATGTACTTTTACACTTTACGCTAAAGATAATACTTTACACGTGTACTTATACTACACACTGACCTACAGTAGACTCTACCACATTACCTGCGTTCTACCGTGTAGATACCAACTTCAATATGGCACACTTAACGTCTTCTCCGGAGGATAAAAACCGGTAAAACTAACTTTTTATCGATCATTGTATACATCTGACGAAGAGATGGTCTTTGTTTGGTTACTTTTGTTGTTATTTTAACCGTGAACGTAATTTTACTCAGTCTGTGTTCTCATAATAGTCCCACAGGCTTATTTACATGTATGGTGCATAGAATTACAGTAGTAGAAGCGGAAAACAGCGCAAGCAAGAGAGATCTGAGAGTGAGACTTTTGAGAGAGAGAGGTATGGTATCGCATTGTACTGGTACTGTGGGTAGTGTACGTGACGTTACAGTGACAAGTTAAGTCCTCGGGAGCCAGAAACGTCAGCAGCATCAATGCCCTGTATGTAAGGCAACATACTGATCTACATGTACAAGTCTGTATGTAACGTTAGCGCCCAAAGAAGCAGGCTGATGTTTTGAACTAGAAATCTAGATCTCTTTCTAGGTCTAGTAGATCTCTATTTATATGCATGCCATATGGTATGGTAGGTGTCCATCACATCGACACTGTACATTGAAACTGACACCCCTCTATTATTATCGCATTGCGCGAAAAGAACAAAAATGCATGCATGAGATTACGCGCAGTGTTTTTTTTTTTACTCTTCACTGGGGACTTACTATGTCTAGATATCAAAATATTACTGAAAAAATGATAATAAACAACAATGGCAAAACAATGATAGCGTAGATTATGAATGCATGTAGGAAAAGCATAACATGCACTTTACATGTATTGACACTATGGTCAATAGAGAGTAGGGATGTCGGTTTTAAAATTACTTCACAACTGAGTGCGTCAAAATAAACACCTACGTGTTACATGTAGCCTAGGAGCAGTTATCTTGGAGCATGTACCTCGAATTGCATTTTTAATAGGCGCTTGTGAATTCAGAGTATTTTCTTTACATGTGATTAAGTTCAGGTAAACTGTGAGATGTTTTAAGTTTCTGAATACAGAAAAAATGTGAGGGTGTCGATGTATTAGATACCCAACCATATTGTAGACTGAGACAATTCTGATTAGAATCTAGCTAGGAAGTGTAGGTACTCCTACACAAACAAAATCCTTTTTGCCGGTAGACAAAGAACAGACAGGTCAGTACTCTGCCTACCAGGTGTGAAAGCAGTCAAGCAGTACTGTCTGTATTTCCTTCCATGGTCAACTGCATACTGTGCCATTGAACAATGCAAAATATTGATCAGACCTGAGATATGATTAGAGTGTGCACTGGGCTTGCAAAATGTTTTGTTATTTACTATATTTAACCATAAGGACACCCAAACAAGGGTCAGCGAAAGTCAAAACAAGCATAGTATTACATTGTGTTAAGTTTGAAAAGGTAAATTATGCAAAAATATGTCTACAATTCTGAGGAAAAAGAAAAAACAACAGACATTGATAGCATAAACTCTAATCCTTCAATTTTTTCTAGTATAATAATTTTCCAACTCAGTGTGATGCTCTCACGTGTGAAATAAGACCACAAATGCAGTTCATTTTCGGAACATGGTATACCAGTTTCCCGGAAGGAATGGGTGGAGATTTCTGTAGAAGCGAAGATTCTGTACACAGGGTTCTCTAAGTGACCAGATTTACATTACATTGTACATGGTTTCCCATAGACAGTAATATCAAGATGAACAATCCCTGAAATGGTTTAGGAGCATGATGACAGCTTTTGTTATATATATCTTATATTCTTCATATTGACACAAACCATATTGCACAATTTTCTTTTCTTTTTTGTCCAGTTGGATCTGCATTTACCCAGCCTACATAAACAGCAAGAAGACAGTTGCAGAAGGACGGAAAATTCCTAAAGATAGAGGTGTCGAAAATCCCACCATCACAGAAATTAGAGATGTGTGTAACTCCCTTGGCTTGCCAGTTGCAGTGGAAGTAAGTTAGTGGTCCAATCCTGTGTGTTACCCATCTTTCACACTACCAAGAGGCTTAGCTCTTGCCCCCACCCCCCCCCCCTCTCTGTCTTGTTCTTTCTGCCACCCAGTCTGTTGATGTCTTCTTACATCTTTATACCCCCGCCACACATAGTGTGAAGGGGGTATATACATAGGAATCACTGTGATGTTGGTCGGGCGGGCGGGCGGTCGGTTGGTCTGTTGCAAAATCTTGCGTCGCGAACTCCTCCTACAGTTTTGAAGCAATTTAAATGAAACTTAGGGTAAATGATGATATTGAGATATAGATGTGCAAGACATGTTTTTTTGTGTTTGTCGGACAATGCGTTGCCATGGTAACCATAATTTTACCAAAACCTTGTGAATTTAATAACTTCCTCATCATTCAAGCAATTAAGGTCAAATTTAGTATGTATGATGATCGGGAGGTGTAGTTATGCAAGACACCAATGTGTTAATATAAGAAAAATGTTGCCATGGTAACCACTCATTTTTGTATCAACTTGAACCATTCAAGCTATGAAGGTCAAATTTGGTGTGTATGATGGTCTTTAAGTGTAGTGATGCTGGGGGAAAGCATGTTTCCATTTGCTGTAAGTTTTATACTCAGTGTCAACTCTGTAATTGTACAGTAAACTAAAATTATTCTGTTTCCAATTTGACAAATGCACAAACTTGGTATTAACCTCATTGCCCTCATGACATCACACACTATAAAGCAACACTAGGGGCGGGGGTATTAATCACCTTCAGTGATAATTCTAGTTTGCATCACCAGTATTCTGCGACTAGAGTACAAGTAATTTGTAAAGATTCACGTGGATCGTGCATTAATAGTTCTAAACTAACAGGAATAAGTGGAGCCTTCTTCCATGTAGTAAATTAGTCTTTGATGCAGTCTGAAGAGATGGCTGGAAAAAGTTTCCACTGGCCAGGTTTGAACTTCATGGCACAGAATACACTTGTATTAGAAAAGGCACAGCAGGTTTATCATACAATTGTATTTTTAAACGTGGCAATGTGAGTGCAAATGGTAGTGAGTGTTTAGCCATAGACCAATTATATCTGGGGACTTTTGGGAGAATAATGGATGGGATTGACTCATGACTGAACTCGCTGCTACATGTCTGTGAGTTGATTGTACAATGTTCAGACACTCAAATATCAGCATTTATTGTCAGAATTTCAGGTGAATTTATAAAGCACTGATCTTCAGCACATCAGCAGTAGAGTCTGATGTGTGAGGCAATGTTTACTAGTTGTAACTTTGCAGTTCAATTGTGACTTAATGTAAGTCATATGAAGAGGAGAGACTCAATTTTCAGTCCATGTCCATGAGACAATGGCAGCACATTTCAACTGATGTTGCATTCTTTCTTCTTCAAATGAAGTGCATTTTTAATGTAGCAAACTCAGGAGTTAGTAGTGAAGAATTCCAGTCTTATTCTGAAATTTTATAACAAATGCTAAAGCAGAAATACTTATTGCCTAGACACAGAAGTAGAATGCTTCTCTTGTCATCAGAGGGTTGGAACTTCCTGTAGGTTCCATGGTGCTGTATATTTTACAGCATAATTTTTAGTGTGCACATCATAGTTTTCATTGTTAATAGAAATGGTGTAATCCGTAACTTCACCATCACCCACAGAGTACTGTCACAGAACATGCCATCCCAGTACACTTTGGAAGAGCTGCTTCAGGGATTATCGTGTCAAGGTCAAGAACCTAATGTCATGTTTGTTTTGATCTGCATCAAAGCAGGAAGTGACTTTTGCTTTGTGTAGGGAAAATGCAATGAAATGGTTTATCATAAAAAAAAAAAACACTTGGTAAAGTGCTGGAAAACTACAGAAAAAGTGAATATGCAAGTATTTTACATTGAAACAGTACTTAGCAAGCAACTGAATTTTGACCCAATACACAAATTGGTATCTTGGCAATAATAACCACATCTGTTTCTGAAGTGTGAAATAAGGTATTGTGTTATGTACCTACTTTGTTTGCTTCTCTATTTCATTTGTGAATTCAATTTTTGTGTAAATAATCAAGTATGGATATCTAGTTTTGTACTTAATGCATTACTGAACATATCCCTGTGTGACGTTGATGTGTTGCCGTAATATCTGACCTACAATAATGTGTGGTGTGTTGAGTAACTTTTACATTTAACTGTCAGGAACTGGTCATTAGCATACATTGGTTTTAACATTTTTGTTCCTTCCTCTTTCTCTCATATTGACAGAATACAAAAATGTATCCAAGAGATCAAAACCGTGACCCTACTTTCAAAGGAAGAATACGAGTTCAGATGAAGGACAAGGAAGGCTCCTTTCTGTCTGAGCAGTTCCAGTCACGTGAGTCTGAAATTAATGACAAAATGATGTTATGTGCTAAGCTTTAGATACTACACTTGCTTATCGTCGCTGGGGTGACAAGACCTTGTATCTGAAATTTTGGTGAAAACTGCTTTTTGTTTTGTTTTGTTTTGTTTTGTTTTGTTTTGTTTTGTTTTGTTTTGTTTGTTTGTTTGTTTGTTCTTGTTGTTGTTTGTTGTTGTTGTTTTTTTTTTTTTGGGGGGGGGGGGTTAATTGCCAGATAATCAGTTAAGTGATGTCCAGTCCAAATCCTAGCTGTCTTACCCCAAAAGTGAAGCCCCCATGGCATGTCGATGGAAAGGTGTTCCTATTTGTTATAATGCTGGGAGAGATCAAAACCATGACCCTACCATGATCCTACCGTGACCCTACACATACTTTCAAGGGACGAATACGAATGCTATTTGGCATTTTTTAGTTACAAGATTTTGTCGCCCCATTACAATTACATTACAATTACATTACAATTTTAGTTATAAAGTGTGACTTGTCCACAACTTACTACAAGGGTTTCATGAATTTCATAGACAGGTGCCTGCCAAGTGATGTCACCTCGAAATAACTTTATCATATCTATTTGCAGACAGTGTTTCACTGTAGGCAGTTCAGATCTCTCCTAATTACCCCTCAAGATATCAATCATTTATTTAGGTAATGTCACGAGTACCAAGTATTCTTGCCTTGTTTGGCTTTGAGTGCTGAATAGTAGGATGTGTATATATCACCAGAGGATTTCGCTTTTGACTGTGATTTCAGGATGTGAGTGCTGCACTAAATACAGAGACTCCGACCCCAAGCACCTCTTACAACCCGTTGGGGACGGGCTGATTTGGCTACTACATGCATTTCCCATTGACACTTGCCTGAGTACTAGTATACTCGGGACTCGTCCTCAACGGGTTAAATGGGAGATTCTCCCACTTTGACCTGCTAGCAAACTGGAGGCTCTCATTGTGCAATCATGTTCACAATACTATGTGATATTAGGGCACATCAGGAGCTTGAGGCACATTGTCCCTTTCAGCCGGGGTCCAGGGCCTGCTTTAGAGCCCTGGAAGCTGTCAGTTTATAGATTTTCTTTGGTGCTATCTTAGCCCTAATTTTGAACACATATGACAAATTCATGATGGAACGAGAGAAAGCTAAATTTTGAGCTGGAGAAAATACATCTTAAGCGAGAGACACGCAGCTAAAGCTGGAGAAATTCAAACTCAAGTGCGAGAGCAGGAGATTTTGGGAATAATGGTCTCAAAGTGAGAGATCGTCCACTGAAAGCAGAAGACTTGAAGTTTCTGTCCATATTGGTTGAATTGCGATGCAGCAGTGTTGCATGGAATGCAAAAGAGTGATATTCTTCAGAGTGACTGCATCAACAAATGTGACACCCACACAGGAAATTGAACAATATCCATGGTCGCCTTTTTCTTCGTATGGCACAATGTGCCCGGTTGATACCAGTTTTTGGCTACTGCTAATCATCTGGAGCGAACCACACGGGGTAGGCATTCTTCACCCATTTTCTGGTGTGGATATGTATCTACGTTGTACACTGTACAGTGGACCACTTCATCAGGTTAGCACCCTGCTCTTTCTAAGGACGTGAAGTGTGATCTTTTATGTGCATTAGTTATGTCCTCACTAACAGGATGTCCATTTAACGTCATATCCAAGGGACAGAGTTTATGCCTCTTACAGGAAGGACATACAATTGTACTTGATCACATACAACATTAGTACTTGCTCAGCTAGACTCACTGGGAATCGAACCTGATCAACTTGATTGTAAGGCAGATGCAGTGCTGACAGAGCCACGTCACCACCCTTCCATAGCCCTTAATGTTAAAATTTGTTTTGTTTTGTTTTGTTTTGTTTTGCATTGAGCCTGAAATGGCATGAATTTATGCCAAGCTGTATTACTCTTCTTTCCTCTCTCATCAGGAAGAGCTATCATGTTCTATGTCGCGGAGACGATACCTAAGCTGAAGTCGAGGACACAGAGACAGGGCGGAGGTGATCAGCAGAGCGGGGCACAGAGTTCTGGGAAGAAAAAGAACAAGAAAGGAAAGAAATAGCAAGGCTTGATGGTATGCTGTAGAGCGTATGGACTGCTGCATGAAAGAGGGTACATTATTTGCAGGGATGGACAAAAGGGGATCACTGAATATCAACTACCTTTCTTGCTTTTGTTTTTATTCTTTTAACTTCAAGATGTGTAGTGATGCCAAATTTACAACCATTGTTTTTCCCCTGTACAAATAATATTTTTTCTTCTTTTTTTGTCGTCTTATTTTCATGCCGAACAAGGTAAGGACTAATCAGAACTCTATGCATGTCTTTGATATGGCCAGGACATTCTGTTGCTATTTCATGAATATTTGAATAGTAATTGTGAACAAAATGTGACATGAATTTTTAACATGTTATCAATTCCTTGTCCTTCAAATCAAACTGCTGATTTTTGATTAGGCACATATTTGTGATAGTATTCTTTGCTGTACACAGCTTGTCCAGTTTCCTAGAGATATAGCAGTGTCCAACCTGTCCATGTTGCCATCACTATGATGGTTGTCATTTAAAGTGCAATTCTATTTCATGTTTAAGTTGACTTTGATAAATTCTACTAGAGGAAATCATTCCAAACAGTATGGTAGAAACTTCATCAAAATTGAATACGACATGAAAAATAATGGGGTTTCACATTTTAACAAAACAGTGATGTTGTTCAGAACCATTTGGAACGTAGATGAGGATAATGATGTCAGATAGCAATTCTTGTGCTGCTTTGTTCACAGAATAGTATATATATAAAATCACATTTTGTTTAAGAATTAAGTGTCTACAGCCCCTTCACCACCAAGTCATTGCTTTGTTGATAATTCATCACAATAATTTGATAGAAAAGTTTTTTCTTCTTAATGTAAAGCCCCAGTCACATAAACATGCCGGATCACCCCGATCTGATCCGGGGTGGTCTGGGGAGAGATCCGTGTTGAAGCCTTGGATATCCTTGGACATCCAGGAGGCCAACACGGCAACTTTTGGAGGTTAAAAACATCTGGCCTCATCTGGGGACTGCCGTGTTGGCCGACCAATCCAGGATGGTCCCGTGTGGCTGCCGCGTAGCTGCCTTGTTGATCCGTGTAGCTGCCGTGTTGGTCCGTGTAGACGCCGCGCTCTTTCGGCATGAACTGTGTCGTTGTCGGGTGGGTCCAGTATGGGCCGTCTAAGCGCCGTGTTGATACCGTGTGCACAGTCATCAACACTCGTCGATGCTCCATCCAGGGCGAAACTATCGTGGAACTCCCCGGATCATCATGTAGATCCTTGAGGATCCGTGTTTCTATGTGACTGGGGCGTAATGAACAAAAAGGGGAATGTGAAGATTTGCCTGCTGGTCAGTGAGAGACCGTGAGGCAATGAGATGATCATCTCATCTAATTTGCATCCGTTGTTTTAAAAATGGCTCTTTTGTGCTAACATGACATGTTAAAATCCTATTTACACACTCATGTCCTATGTGAATGAAACCCATTTTGTGTGTTATGCTATGTATTCGATTGAAGTCTAGCTAAACTTGAGGTGGATCTTCCCTTTAAGGCTTTTTTTGCACAAACTGTAAAACCAGAGGCAAAGAACCACGTTTCACATTAAAATGTACGCAGAAATTCTCGTCTACACTTTCATGCATTGGATGCCAATAAGCAATATGCAAAAATTTCATGCTGTGAAAAAGGCCATTGGCTCCATTCACAAGAATTTCATTCCGTGAATACTTCTTGCTTTACAGAATTTCTCAGTACATCTCGCATGCTACACGTATTAAACAGGTATCACTAATGGTCAAAAGGAAGTTTATTCTTGCTTAATGTTACAATTCATTTATTGACAGTGAAAAGTTGATCATACAAAGTCTTCCTGCTTACCTTTTTTGCTTTAGTACAATGTACAAGTGACTTGAAGATGCCTCAAGATTCGAGGCTTCAGAAATTTTGAATATTAGTTTTATATCTGTTTGGGTAATGGCAGGGCAGTTGGATGCAAAGTTTCAAATTGCAAAGGACATGCTTTTTTTTTCCATGAGGATAGATATAGGCTTGCAAAAGAGAGTACAATGAAATTTATAGGAAAATAGAAATTGTGTACAGTTTCGTGATTTGTGACATAAATGAAATTCTAGCAGATGGTTCTCTTTATGTTACATTGGCTTGGACAAGCCCTCACACATATTTCACATTTCTCACATTTATGTCAGTTTTAATGTCATAGGGTGGGTTTGAGCATTCAAAAGTGAAGTAAGGCAAACTGAACCTGTGCCAGATTAGGAGTGTTTGAGCCCTCTGTAGAGAAAGTGTACATCACGAGTTATTTCTAGAGAGGGTCACACATTTTGTAGCAACAGGGTCATTCACCTGGCACGCTGAACTACTTTATAGATGTCCTGAACAAAGAGAATGAACTCTTCGCATTATGACGTATGTGCATGTTACGCATATTCTTCACATACCGACTCTGGTATGCTTTTGGTACCCTTCTGGAGCAGATCGGGAAGTGGTCTGCTTTTTGCTCGGTTTATTTCAGTACAGTACACTTTAGCAGTATTTGAGCACTCCCGTGGCGCTGGTAGAGTATGGTTCAGTTCGCTTTAAGAGAGCACTCAGAACTCACCCATATATAATACTCTTGGTGAAGTGCAATGTATTTTTCTCTATTAGGAGCCACCCATAGTATACAAATAGTGAATGGTCACAAGTGCGATGGTACAAGATTTCGCACTCGGTGAAAGATAGAGGCACTCCATTCAACCAGGCGAAGCCGAGTTGAAAAGTGTGCCTCATCTTTCACCTAGTGAGAAATCTTGCTCCATTGCATGAGTAAAGACCATACACTATTTGTTTTATACAGCACCTCGAACGTTAACAGATGTGGTCCATACAGATTCTTGAATTTAGCACAGAAATGGCAACCATATTCCGTAAAAGATGAATGAGAAACCGAACAATCACAGTCACCGTGTACGTTCGTACGCGAAAAGCCGATTGGTTGAAGTTGTTTACAAAATGAGTGACAAAAGTACACGCTTGAAATTGTTGAGTGCACGCGGCAAACGTTTGTTAATTGTGACATCAGAGCCATGCGATGGAACAAATTTCTTCAAGTCAATCGCTAGTTTAACACCGGAGTCAATGGAAATGGGTTACATCAGCCATGCGCTATCCATTTTTGCTCAAACAAGATGGCTGACAGCCACAGCATGTGATGGAACTTTTAACTAAATGTCACATAATGGGCAATCGACCAATCGGATAGCTACATTCTTTTTAGGTGTTGTATAAAAGCCAGATGATGGAGATGGTTATAGTTTTTTTGTCCCATATGTTTTCAATGGAATATTGTGTTATAGTCATTTTGCTGTATGTGAAGTACACAAATAGACTAGATGATTAAATATGGTCATTTCAAGTCAAGCAAGCCATGTTCCATGTAGCTAGTCAATACATCTTGTAAAATATATATCATAGTACTGATAGAATAAACACAAACTGCATCTAACCTGTCTCTCCTCAATGGAAGTGTTTAATGTACTTACTAAAGGGAATGATACCTGAATTTGTATGTGGATTGAGTGAATGCCACAATATTTTGGAGCACATCAGTAAAATTTGAGGAAACTCAGTCAATCCCTTCAAACCTTGAAAAAAGTTTTGGTGCTGCCATCACTGGATGAGAAGACTACATCAGTATGTGACATCACCACAGGATAATATACGAATAATTTATGAGTTGTAAGTGCATAGGACACGAATATCGCACGAGGCGCGAGATAAGCCACTGGTCTATTCAACAAGGCGCGTAGCGCCGCGTTGAATAGACCAGTGGCGAATCTCGCGCCGAGTGCGATATTACGTGCCCCAATGCACGAACAAAATCATAAATTATTCGTTTTATACAACACCTTGTCCACAATCACAGTACTAAGTTAGTGACCGCCAACTCATGAAGGCCCAAAAATAAATGTAACAATTAGGCCGAGAATTGTAAACCACCCTGTGTACTGCTTTCGAACACTCGTCATGATTCGACCACACAGTCACAGGAATCACAAACTCTGCAGGGTCTATACCCATTCTACACTAACGTTAGATCGAGTTAGGCCTGACTGTTAGGCCGATCTGACATGTCGGTAGATCTAGTAGTAGGTCTAGACTTTGTCTATTTCCGAAAATGATTTTGTATAAAAACACAGAAAAATAATCAAATTACGGTTTCTCAACTTGAAATGAAGTCTTGATTTTGGGATCACTGTGGTCTACGTAGCAGACCAGAGTCAAAAGTAAAAACACAGCAGTAGGTAAGGCCGCAATACATGCAACTAGCTAGGTAAGGTAGCTGCGCGTACACGTTAACGTTGCAGTACTCCGCCGCGCCTGGTCTGTGAGACTTGCCGGCAGCGCAGCACAGCCGGCCAGCACGTAGTTTTCTGGCGCTTTGCTAGTGTGAGCCACAGAACTCTACAGTGAGCGGCCGTGCAATAGTAGCCCCCTGCGAAGCCGTGCTATAGTACCTTCGAGCCGTGCAATAGGCCCATGCCAGGGGCCTATTGCATGGCTGTCACTCTCAATGAGTTTGATAGGTATTTTCTATTGAATGTCATGTGACATGTTCTTGGCCAATCACAATTCGACATCATTCTGAGGTGTTGTATAATGATATTTATAGTGATAATATAAGGAGAAGTCCACATTTCATTCTTTATGAAAAGTACATACTCCCTTGACTTGTCATAGACCATAATGTAAGGTAGTACATGTATTATTCCCCTGCTTTCTAGAAGAGGTATCAAAGTCACATGCTCTTTTATTAGACAGAAAAGTGAAAATATGATGAATTCTCTTTTTATTTTCTTAAAATTGTCATGCAGTCACTCATCCAGAGGAGGTGGCTCCAAAACTCTGAAAGTTCATCAATTTTGAATATTGATTATGGCTATTCTGACTTTCCTCAAATTTCACTGATGTGTTCTAACTATCAAAGATTGCTGCATTCACACAATCCACATTTATATTTGGGTTACAGTTCCCTTTAAGTTTGTCTCACCACAAGGATTATATATATATATATATATATATATATATATATATATATATATATATATATATATATATATGTTAGCATTTTGAAATTGGTCATGCCCAACCACTATTCTAGGAAATAAAAACACATTCTTAGCCACACTTGATTATTTGTGCATGTCATGTGAGACTAGAGGAACAAAGCACAGATTGAGATTAACACATGGATAGATGGGAGATGCATAATGCAAACTGTAACTGCACTGATTATATACTAGTAGGTTTCTGTGCAAGGCATATGTTTAAATGCACATTACGATTTGACAGTATGAGTACTGGTATACAACTCGTAGGTGCATGCATGTATAAACGTGTGTGTGTGTGTGTGTGTGTGTTTGTTTGTTTGTTTGTACATGCAGAAGGTATGGGACGGTTTCATCTCAGCAAAGTGCAATCTGTTATCAAATAGCATTCAGCTCTTATTAAATATCATACACATGACAAATGTAAAAAAACAAACAAACACACAAACAGACTCACACACACACAAGAAAAAAAACTGCACATTCAAGCCAAAGTCAAACCAAAACCCCAAGTAATGAGTAATGATTCATTTCAAAATCCAAAAAGTCCTCAGTTGACAAAAGCGTGGTACATTTCAGTTGAAGAATGGCAGTTTATGGGTAAAGTTCTTGCAACTCTGTTATACATGTAATCATTTGTGGTTGGATATTGCACACGGTCACCAACATAAGGGCTTTTTACACTTGTAAATTTTTGCTTAGCCCCGGACCAACGGTGGGGCTAAGGGGGGGCCTTAGCCCCACCGTTGGTACGGGACTATCCTTAGCCCACTTTCTGTTTACACTCGTTTTTGCCAAAGTGGGCTAGCCCCACCGATAGTACGGTACTATCTGGCCCTGCAAAATAGCAGGGGTTAGCACCGCAATTGCGGTGCCAAGCAAGTGAGTATAAACAGAACGAAAAAATAATCCTGGGCTAAGCGACGGAGACGAAGTGCGACCCTCACTGACCAATCAGAAACGAGGTTATCAAGTGCTGCCGGTGCGTGCGTGTACGCATACAGTACACAGCGTAATTATGAATATTCATGTGGTTTGGAAAGTCCGGGGCTAAGAAATATGGGTGTAAAAAGGTTAGTTTTCTCCTTAGCCCCGGACAAGAGATAGTACGGGACTAATTGGCGAGTGTAAAAAGCTGAAAAAATTGGTACGGGACTAACGATAGTCCTGGGTCAGAGAAAGTCCGGGGTTAAGAAACACAAGTGTAAAAAGCCCTATAGAGAATTGCTGGGTAATAATGCCCTCCTGAAGGACAAGTCAAGACATCTGATAAGAGTGCTCCATCATACTTCAATGAATGCCTGTGTGTACCTGCCAAGGGCAATGGTAGGTGAATGCAAATCTGTCTTATTGAAAAGAAAAAAAAAAAGAAAAAAAAAGTGTATTGACATGTCTGGAATACATGTGTGGAGTCCTTCACAGTAAAAGATGTGGATAATGTAGCTTTTATATTCCACACAATACGTAGCACTCCCTCTATCTTTGTAGGTACACTATGCATTCTTTCTGCATTTGTCACCACTGGCACAGACCAGGATGTAGTCATCGGTGCTTATAACAGAATTGTCAGCCTTAACTGAAATGTTTGGTTATTTGAGGCAACATTACCCGACACAGACCTCCCAACCATTCTGAATTTGGAGGAAAAAATTTGAACTTTGACCATTCCTGGCTCTTGATTCAATAGGATTAAAAAAAAAAAAAAATTACTACACATCCTATGGAAACTACTCTCCTCCCCCCCCCCCCCCCCCCAACTTTTTAGCCAAATCATGTCAGAAAGGTTGGGAGGTGTGCTGATTTATTTCCATTAGAGAAAACAACCAAGTTTAGTTACAAATGTGAATATTTCCTACTGAGACATGTTTACCTGATACATTTCCTTTTGGAAGACATACTTCTACGTGTACATGTATCAGCATTTCTGGAGACAAATAAAAAAAATGTCGCTATGGTGACTGGTATGCCTCTGCCACAATGCATGGTTCTTCTGATAGGTCTATAGTACAATGTCTTGACAATGTGTGATGACGGTGTCACATAATACCTATCGGCAAACTACTAAAATGATAGGTTTGTCACAAATGTGTTGAATGTTCACTTCCCTTGAACTACATGTATGTTTAATTGGATGAATGGCTATATTGTCTAAGAGTGCGGGTATTTGGGGATTTGAGGAGTTTTACTTAACTTTTGACCATTTCGTAAGTTTAAGGAAGAAGTGAAATTTAGCACTCACTTGACCTTTGACCTTATGGCAAGGTACTTCCAAGAGAATCTCTATTGGATAATACTTGCATACACTAAGTTTCAAGAAAAATTCTGCAGGCATTGAATAGAAGAAAATAGTGACATTTTGAGGAGTTGACCTTGACCTTTGACCCACGACCCCTACATTCCCTACATAATCACTGTCAGTCAGTGCATGCATATGTACGAAATTCCATGAAGATACCTTGAACCATTTGTGAGATATGGAGAAAAAGTGAAATTTTAACACTTTCACTTGACCTTTGACCTCACGACACAAAACTCTCTGGAGCATCTTTATTTGGTAGTTCATGTATACACAAAGTTTCAAGAAAATACCTTCAGGCATTGCATAGATACTCAGTATGGGGGAAATAGTGCAACTTTGTGCATTTGACCTTGACCTTTGACCTTGTGCATGTGTGCCCAAAAGTTGATAGTTACAACTTCACCTTCTCATACATACATGCCAAGTTTCATTAGGATACCTCAAATGGTTTTTCAGTTACACTGTCCAAAAAAATTGATTACCGACGGAAGGGCAGACGGACAACCCGAAAATATAATGCCTCTGACGACACTTCGTGGCGGAGGCATAAAAAAAAACTGAAAATCCGGTACATCTTTGATATATTGATGGGATAACACTCCCACCTTCTCATGACTTCCACTCCTTTTAGGGTGAACGTGGCATTACATTTTAAGATTTAAAAAATATGAAGGTTTAGCAAAACCAGGAAAAAACATAGTTCTCAGAAGGGCTCAGAATTCATCTTCCACCATGTGGAATATGCCAGCAATATACATATGACAAGGGTCTACCAAGAAACTTGTCTTGTTGACGCAATTTGCCAAGATAACAAGTTGTTTTGCAATAGGGCCTACTGGTTTTTTTGAGAGCAATAGTGAAAAATGATTTAGATCGGAGTAAGTGACTTTTATTCTTATAGCACCTTTCCCCATTCAGTAGTGGGTAGCTATTATGTTGCATGATGAACAACACTGATCTCTAGTTTCTACATACATCAGTATGATCAGTGGATATCTATCATGCCCTAGCAGTATATTTCCCAAAATGCTTTAAGTGGTTCACTCTCACAATTCAAGATCAAAGGATACTGCTACAGCCCAGGTTGTGTTTAAATATAAGATACAACATATTAACCATGATTGGATAGGTTCTCAGAGATTGTGATATTGTCAGTGTACCTTTTTGGCTAATATTTTTTTTTTCATCAATACTCAACAGCATTTGTGTTATCACAACACTTTTTCACACTTTCTTATGCATATGTGCCCATTTTACCTAAATCGACAGTTTCTGCAAGTGTATGAGAACAGTTTTACAATTAAGTCATCTATGGCTGTAGTATGTGCACAATTTCTTCTCTCACACACCTCATGGCCCTACCACCCAGCTACTCTCCATTTTCATATCATTCAATGTGTTTGCATATTTTTACCATTTACTCATAGCATAGTACTCTCTTTGCGTTGTTAATTATTGCACGATAAAGGACAACTTTATATGGAAGGTATTTTCAATGCATGCAACACTTCTGCTTTAATGCATGTAATAGGTGGCAAAGACCCAACCCAAATAATGCTTAGTGATTTGTTTGTGGACCCTTTGTCTTTTATGACACTGACAAAACGAGATAAGACTTTGAGACAACATAATTATAACACATCTTTTGTACTACCATAGTATTGGGTGTCACAGCATACAATGTGCAGTGTGTAAGGATGGGGCACCAGCCAGTGTCCTGCCTAGTCAGGGACCATTTAGAATGGACATTCTAAGATTAAATTGATAAATGGAACAAAAATCAATCGTGTAGATGGGTGTCAGTGGTATATTGCATGGTTTGAGACAGAAAGCATACAGTGTACTAAGTTTTGAAACAAAAAAAAGTATTCACAACAATGTAAAAGTTAGCTAAATTGGAGTAACAATAGTGGTAAAGATATTTGTCATGAGAGACATTTGTCACTCATTATGAGCAAAGGCTAAAAATTTAATGATTTTATGTACTTTCTCCTTCAAATTCAGCTTAATCATATATGAATATATGCATTCTATTTTATACACAAAATTTCTAGCACTCTTTTTTCCATACACCACACAAGATTTGAAGCTCAAAACAGACATGAGTGAAACTACATTAGATTCAATGAACTTAACTCATTAAACTTGATTCTTGCTAATTAATTGAGGCAAGTGTTGAGAAGTCTAAACTTGAGAACTGTTATACAGAGTATAATTGAAAAAATGGTTTTCTGGTTAATGGTCTAGTAAAGGGCACTGACTCAATCACTATCTATTTGTATTGTTCACACATAAGAGATTTAAATCTCTGCAGCAACCACTATGAAGGGATCAGAGGACACTGAAGTGTGACACACTCGTTAAATGCATTTAAATCATTTCAAAGTGTCAATACTTTTACTTGCTACAGTGCACTCCCGTTATAACAAACACGGTAATAACGAAATTCTGGTTACAACAAAGTTAAATTTTAGGCAGCAACATTATCCACTCTATGTATTTTATTGTTTATTTGTTCGGTTAAAACAAAATCTCAATATAACAAAAGAAAAACTGGCGGTCCTGAGGACATCGCTGTAACAGGAGTCCACTGTACTTGCTATTTAAAAGATCATGCAGGGCATTCATATACAATGTACACTTTCATGTAGCTTGGTAGTGGCAAACAGAAGAAAAATTAATCAAATGGGAGAACTACGGATCAGCAAATAGGTTATAAACACTGTTCTCACTGAATTCTATCCAAGTTCCAGACTTTGATAGCAGAATTACTCCCCCAGAAAGCAGCAAAAATGGACATGGAGAATGCTGATGTAAATCACATATTATTTCCCAGGCCACCTTGGAAAGTGACTGTTTTAATTTTGTGCGAGTCGTATAATCCATGGGCACATTTTGTGACAGTGTACTGACTGATGATGTCCGAGTCCCATTTTGATACCTTAGTTGAATCTCCACTCTTAGTGGGATAGACAATTATGTGTATACTGAGGTGATCAATGGACACATGCAATTGTCATTTTTTAGATTACTTGTTTGCAAAGGAGCATTTTACCACAAACTTTGTCAACATGTCGTGTAGGTAGAACCATCATTCAGTCTATATTTGATTTCAAAAGAATTAATTTCTTACTAGGTCATAACCATACTGAAGCTGAAAGAGAGTAAGATATTTTATGAACACAACTATTGATGTCCAAGCTGTAGACTATGATGAAGACTTTTGTTCCAGGATATTCTGGACAATCTATCCACAGTGCCCAAACTTTTCAGTGAACTCTGTAAATCTGTCCAGCTCGGCGTGACTGATGGTGCTATGGCAAGATGACAGGGCCTTCAGGAAGTCTTCAATGGTAAGCTGACGTGGGCGCACTAGATCTGGTGGAAGTCCAGTCAATGACTTCTCAAGGGCATTTGATGCACTGGAACTGCATGGGGTGAACAGCCCATCTACACACAAACACAAAATAGTGTAATGTCTTGAACTTATTTGCATTCTCAAACCATGCATCAGGAAAGAGCTTCACAAGCGAACATAATCCAAAAGGCCAAAACTTCTAAAAATGGTTGATATAATTCTGTGAAACTTTAATAAATTTAAGGAGACATTAGTCCTATATTTAGCCTATTTTTGTGAAGCTACAAGTACATCAAAATAACATAATCTTGTTTGCCTGTTAAAAAAAAGAAAAAAAGAAAACTGACAGCTTGTCTCAAGACTGTTTGTGGGATATTTTCCTTAAGGCCAAAGTTTCTAAAAATGGCTGATACATATCTTTGAAATATTATGAACAAACTGCCTTGATTCTTTTTTATATTTAACCCTCTGTTTAGCTACTAGTACATCAAAAAATATAATTTTGTTTGCCTGTAGAAAAACCAAAGAAAAAAATACTTATAGCTCATCTGAAGACTGATGTGGGATTTAACCATTTAATAAAATATTCTCTTGGACATAATATAGGGTTTCCTCTCATTGACTGGTCACAGCAGTTGCTTGAACTTTTCAGTAATTCCTCTCGAGAACAACCTCAAACCATTGGGATAAAATTTTCTCCAGAATATATCTCATTGTGATGTAAATGTTGGGTGATACAGTGGACTCTGGTTATAACGAAGTTCTCGGGATCGGCTGTTTTCTTTAGATATATCAAAATTTCATTATAAGTGATCAAATAAACAATAAAAATACATAGAGCCGACAATGTTGCGGTCTGAATTTTTATTTCATTGTAACCGGAATTTCATCATAACCATGTTCGTTATAATGGGAGTGCACTGTATTCTATCCTAGAGAGTGTTGTCTAAGTATTACTTGATCAAGGCATGCCCATCTTCTAAGACTACATCATTGAATAAGTAGATGAAGTGAAATATGATGAATCTGGGTAAGAATGTATTGACTTGCCCCTAGCAAGACCACAAACAGACAAGAAAGAAATCTTGGTAGAACAGAAATAGACTGGGCAATACAACAAGGTAGATGATACAGCAGAGGAAGCATTACACGTAAAGAAGAAGGGGGGGGGGGGAAGAATTACAAATAAACAGCTATTTAGTCCTCTGTCCAGATTAAAATTCACTTGAACTGTCCCTCCAGGCAAGTCACATTCTGTCTGCCCATTCAATGTTATGTGATTCTGAGTTCCACAGTCAATTGCTTTTAAGCCAAATATGTTCAATCATGATACCTGCATTACTCATGAAGTGATAATATAAACAACTTGCCATTAGTCATTATGTTTTATCTACTTTTTTTTTTTGTTCATATCAGTCAGCCATCATTTTAACCATTGCTGCCCAGTTTAGAAGTAGTATAAGTATTATTATATCCCTCATGTAAAGCTTCTTGCCATAGGATTGTACAGAGCACGAACATGGTGTAGTTTTACTAGCTAGCTACGAGCAGCTGGATGCGGTGCAATTGGTTACTAGCCAGCGGGATATAGTACTTTTGGGAATCCACGATCTGCACCCAATCGTGATCATGTGATCGATATCTACATTTCTCACTTAAAAATGTACGCAGTGCGCGTAGTAGCGATACTTTTGAGCGACAGTCCTGTGCGTGGCTTGTAGCTAGCGCTAGCAGCGCCAGCGACATCACAGAAATCTGTGGTGCGATGGCGTGTGTGTGTAACGTCGCGTTATTAGTGTGATTAATGCATTCAGCTCAATTGACAAAGTGACTGGTTCAAGTAACGGAGGAATGATCGCAGGAGGACACCATATCAGGTACGAATTAGGAATAAACTAAAACCGATTTTGAAGATGATCTGGGTAACGAAGCCGCTTTAGGCCTACTTCTAACGTAGTCCTGGACCTCCTCGATCTTTCGGAGTTTTGCACGCTGCAGTGTAGCTCGTGTGTAGGAATCAACAACCGGTAACAGCGCAGCGGTACGTGTCGTTCGCTACGCGCTGCACGCACTGCTGCTGCACTGCTACGGCCTAACGTTAGATTTATCGTTCAGGAAACCTGCACATTTTTCCAAAAGGGAACCGTCATTACTCTAGTAAAATGCTCGAGAGGGATATAAAACAAATATCGACTGCTTTCTTTCGGGCCATGGTAAAACTATTTGACCTCGGTGATTTCTCAACAGTGCCATGTCCCTCGACTTCGTCTCGGGACATAGCACTGTTGAGAAATCACCTCGGTGGAAATAGTTTTACCATCTCCCTCTGCAGCAGTCGATATTTGTATATTATTGTAATCATTATTATTGTTTTTACTTTTATTATTATTATTATTATCAGCAGTAGTAGTAGTAGTAGTAGCAGCAGCAGCAGCAGCTGCAGCAGCAGTAATTTGTAGTAGTAGTTCGTTTTATACCATAAAAGTTTTGACAGAAATATTTATTGTTTTTCAGATATCAGAAAAAAAAGAAATTTCATTTCACTTGCCCGAAGGTATACCACTTGAGGGTTATCACACTCTGTGATAGCACCTTGACTACCCTATCAGTTCTAGCTGCTGAAAAACCTTCCGCGGTAATACCTTCTGTCTCAAACCAGTGGGTAGCTTTCTGGACTTCCCGAACAGGTTCATACATGGCTGACAGGATCAGGTTAGACAGGTCGCTGCCAGAGTAGCCCTCTGTGCTGGCAGCGAAGAGCTGTAGCTCTCCCTCAGAGAACTCAATGCCTGATGATTTGGTGTGGATCTGTAGGATGTCCCTCCTAGCATTGCTGCTTGTATAGATATGTGTTGTTATGCAAAATTAATGCAATGTTGCAATGAAGGAAAACACTGTCAACAGAAAAACAATTTTATGCTGTGACCTCTACAACTATACCAAAACAAAGTCATTAGAAATGGAGGAGGCTGCTGAAAAGCTGAAAAGCAAGGCTTTTTATAATCGTTATATTCCCCTCACAAACAGTAACTACTAAAAGAACAAAGGAAGGTTGCCTACAAAAACATACAAAACAGATCACAAGGATCTAGCAATACATGTACTATGTAACTTTAGAGAACATTTACAAGGCAAAAGTTGCATCACTGAAAAGACAAACAACACACAGGGTGACTGGCTAAATAATGTAATTCTCACTATAATACTAATGCACCTTGTTATGAACGATATGCTGCATATTACAATCATATTTCAAGCAGTTATAATTTACACAAAAGGGTGGTACACAAACCGGTTCAACAAATATGAAAAAAATATATGTGAACTCAGAGGCGGATCCAGGAATTCCGTAAAGAGGGGGTGCCTTTGCAAAATTAAAGGGGAGATGCACACGCCCCCTCCATTTTTCTTTTTATTTCTTTTGTTTCCACAAAAAAATAAAGGGGGGCGCACACCTGGTGCGCCCCCCTCTGGATCCGCCACTGGAACTGTGCACACATGACTGAAGTAGAATTAATCCACACAACACATGCATATAATTATGCTCAATAATGCTAGCAAACATTCACTCTCAGGACACGAAATAGGTGAGCAAAAAAAAAAATCTGATTTTTCATTTTCTCTCACAGCAAATAAATCACCTTCAATTTTTATGTATTTCACCATATTTCTACCAAACTATCATTAATTGATTTGTACGCTATGCTCTGAAGATGTAGGAAGTGAAATATGTAATGATCAATAATTAGCTGTCTCTTTGAAAACCTTGAGTTCCTGAACATGACTAGCAACAAAGGTATTCAGCCTGTAGATATTTTACAAAACACAAAACAAAGAATTCCACACACACCTGTCCGGCAGAGGAATGTAGATTCTCTTCTGGAAGCGCCTCAGGAATGCAGAGTCCAACTCCCAAGGATGATTGGTAGCACACAGGAGAAAAATCTTCTCCACAGCAGCAGCATTATCCGCACCTTCCATCTGCCTCAGCAGTTCAGTCTTCACCCGCCTTGTGTGATCTTCCTCCGATGAGCTACGGCTTCGGCATATACTATCAATCTCATCGATGAATATCACCTGCATAGCAGAGTTTTGAAAGGGGTTTATTTTGGTTTGTTATTTTCACTTACTGCAGCAACACTATGCACCATATCTGTCTTTGAACCTGAGCTTTGAATCCCCATACTACATGCATTCTTGACTAGACCCAACATTTCCAGCATGTTATGGTTTCTATCCCCAATTCCTTCATAAAATGCATATACATGTAGTAACCATAATCTTGGTAATAACATTCCAGTGTCCAGTTTGCTGCAATTATTTTACAAGTTTAAAAACACAGAATCAAATTACTGTGTGTTACTAATCAGAAAACCAAGAGTGTGCCAACTAATCTTGTCCAGGTTCTTTTAAACAAAATTATAGTACAAAATGTACATGTTAAATGTCAATCAATAGTACACCAGTATGCAAAATGTGTATTTAGGGACTTATCTCTCTAGAATATCAATAAAACTGGTTTTATTACCAGAAAAGATAAACTGGCTTTTTTTTTGTTGTTGCTAAAACATAAGTCTTTGATGGCCAACTGAAGGGTCACATTTCATAAAAGATGTTATGATATAGCAATTCTAGCTTGAATGACAGCATCTTGTAGCAACATCTAATCAGGAAGCAGGATTCATGTTGTTACCATCACACTTGCCACTGCAGATGAGTTGCTATCATAGCAACTTCCAATGAATTGGAACAGACATTTTGACAAATGCTGAATGATGATGCAGTTCTGCCCTATTCTGTCTACATAACACGGTTAGATGTTCTTGTTGACAAAAGGTGGACATACTGTACATACCACAGCACCAACAGAGAGGTATAAACTGGTGTATCGCACAAACACAGCTTTTGATACTATCTCCACTCAACGATATACACTTGTATGTATTTGGTGTCTCACGAAGAATTGCATAAGCACACCAATATTCACAAAGAAACTGTATAGCACCTTAACAGTACATTACACTACTGGAACAAAATTGCGATTGTCGATCAGATTTCAGATGTGATATTTCAAACGTGATGCCAGCTTCTTCGTGGCGGATCCATCATTACAAACACATCTAAATGCATGAAAGGCATTGAAGGGGGAAACATACTTACTGATCTTCCTGTCTGCTGTATAGCATGCTGAAACAGTTCTCTGATAATTCTACAAAGAATATGAGACAAAGGTTATCTACACAATTCTGTCTATGATATTGTTCAATTATGCACTCGCCCAAAATGGACTTGTCCTTGTTCAACTGACTGTTTTGTTTTCTGGGAATCTTTGATACATTTATCCCCTTTTTCTAATGTGCAGTTTAATGCCCCATCACTGTACAGGCATGCTAACCTGGAAACATTAAACTGCACATTACTTGAATATGAGACCATTCTGAAGCAAACAATTTTCACACAACAATAGATATATAATGTACTCTTAAATGAATCCCACAAGGATTGGAACAATCATCCCCCAGCATTCCAACTGATTCCCACTGATCAGTTACTAGCCATCCCCTTCAGTTTTGTTGACCACAAATAGTTTTTCTACAGTAGAGATTGACAACATTCCCATCTCTCTGCTTAGTCTTAAAATTTGATTACTTCATTAAACTATATACGCCATATGCCATTTTACCTCATTTTATTTAACTTTCTAATGGAGGGTATTTACTAAAGCAAGTGAACCGAGTATCAGCTGACAGGAGTGAATATACTGTATGCTTTTGTTTGTGTGTATGTTAAACAGGGGAGTTTGGTAAAGGCATTTTCACTCAAGTGCTGATTACATATACAGCTGTATGTCAAAGGACAGAGGAGGGAGTATGTGTCACTTTCTATATGTACCAGGCAAAACATATTCAATTGTGATATATCATTGTAAATAGATACTGGTAGCAGAGCTCATACACAGTTGTGCAGCTGGCAAAGGTTAGTGTCCAACATACTTTTCACTCTCTCCAACCCAGCTAGATATGAGGTCAGCACTGGAGACACAGTAGAAGGTAGAGTGAATTTCACTAGACACAGCTTGGGCAAGTCGCGATTTGCCTGTTCCAGGTGGTCCATACAGCAGAACTCGCTTCCATGGTTTGAGTCCCCCTTTTGAGAGAAGAAAGACATGACAGCACATCAAATAGTTACGTATGCCAGAATTTGCAAAAAAAAGAAAGAATATATATATATATATATATATATATATATATATATAGTATATATATATATATATATATATATATATATATATATATATATATATACTATATATATATATATATATATATATATATATATATATATATATATATATAGTACAGTAGATCATGAATGGCAAAGGGTGTGTGTGTGTGTGTGTGTTTAACCCTGACATATTCTTGCTGTTTTTATGCTATTTGAAGCAGAACATTTTTCTTAATGTTTTCTTATATATCATGAAGACATTAAGGCAAGGAGGTGATTAAGCGGGTTACCTGTGAAGAGCTGTGGGTATTCTATGGGCATCACTATGGCTTCTCTTAGTGTCTCCTTAGCCTCAGCAAGGCCTGCCACATCACTGAAGCTGATGTTCCCTTGCTGGATGATAGTGTCTTCTATGACTGCTCTTCGCTTACTTTGCCAGTGTTCATTACCTTTTTCCCCTGAAGCAGAGTAAAAATACACATCATTCATCTACAAACAACTATCACTATACACATACCTACAAATATTAAATCCTATGAGGTTTTTGGAATGCATCTCCATGGCATAATACCATTCCATTCTGTGGCCTCAAAATAGGGTGCTGGCACACAATGGAAATATGAAAAGTCAACCAAAGATGATTTGTTCTCATTTCAAGATGCTATTCAATATCAATTGCTTATGGGTGGCCCAACAATTTTTAATGGCCCATTGCCACTGGGCCCCCGCTAATGTCGAGCCCTGCATATGTATGTATTATAACTATTTTTGTTGTTGTTGTTGCATACCATATATAGCTTTTTCTGACTCAGCAGAAATACCTATTTTACCCCATACCAATAAGGCAAATTAGTATAGCACAAGATGTATATAGGGAAGCTCTAGCTTTTCCAGCACAAGAGAATTGAGGGATGCTTGGTCAATAAGACATTCAGAGACTTGAACAATCTGGAAAATATCTATTTTCTTTACTTCTTGTACCACCTTCTACATGAGCAGGAGTATGCTGGCTGCCATGATTTCTGCTGTCCACCTTGGCTCTCTTGGTGTGAAGTATCCGAGAAGAGTTGCATAGACTAATACTCAGCTGCTCTAGAGCACTCTACAAAACAATCAGGACATATGGTTTCAATACCTTTGAAAGACAGACTGATGAAGAGTACATATGAATCAGCAGAAAAGAGGGTAGAAATGACATCACTGCAATGAAGATCTATGCCCATCCAGGAAAAGTAAATGTGATTTGGTATGAATTATTATCATTTTTGTTCAATGCTGAAATGTATTGAGTACTATAAAGCAACAATATGCACCACCAACAATGAGGTCAGAAATGGCAGCACTATAATGAACATGTTCTTCCAGAAATGCGAAGTACTGGTAGAGGTCAGCTCATTTATGAGTACAGTGTCACTTAAATCATGAAGGGGTTACTGCCATATCTAGATCTTGAGGTGTCTTCATTACAAGCTTTAGATGAGATGTATCATTATTCTCATGGAAGATGGATACTTCACTACTCTTTTATAATGTAAGAGGATACAACATTTGCAATACTTTGAGTACATTGAAGTGTTGCACATTCATAACCCCCACCCCTTTACAGGCACTTTAATCTCATGACTGACTGCAGAAATAGCCCGTTTTTCTCAACTTTCCACTCTCTTATCATCTGTCACTCTATCAGCCCTTATACCACGTGGGAAAATCATAAAATCTGTCTCGTACTTCAAATGTTGGCAAAGACAAGCTTCTCAAACACTTCTCAGTTCTTGCTTCGTAACTTCACTCAATTTTATTCCTTGCATGTTACACCAGCCTACAACTTTTCTGTGTTTTCACAAATGAATCGAATAAATCTGTGAGATTCTCTGCCCCCCCCCCCCTCCTTGTTACAATGGTAATAAGTGCATGCAGTCGGACATGCCAGCCCCAACATGTTTTTTCCTATCATTGATATGTCATTATTCCTGAATACTTTTGAAAAAAAAAAGCATCACAAGGGGAATTGGTCATGAATCAGAAAACTATAACACAGCCAAAGCATTGCTCTCTGCAGGCCGGGCATATCCATGAATGAGAAGTTCAGATTACAATGTGAATACCATGTACCAGAGACAGTTGTATGAAAAAAAAGAAGAACAAAGACAACTTTTTAGTCTCCATTACAAGTAAAAAAATAAGAATAAAAACTCTTCAATCCTTTCACAAACAACCTAACTTTCAACCCTGCACTTCAGTAATACTTCATCTTGTTCAGCACTATCATTATGCCAGACAATTTCCATCACACACAAAGCAACCATACAGTCACAAGAACTCAACAGAGTTTTGATACATGAAATAACAATTACCTGGACATAATTATCATCTGTGAAACTTCATCTGACCTCATTAGGCACTATACTTAGTCAATACAGGCATCACTAATTTTTTTGCTTATTTGTTTTGTTTTTTTGCATGATTTTTTTTTTGTCACATAAAAGGTCTCATTTGAGGAGAGATCTTAGTGTGCAAAACACATCTAGGTTTTATTTGTCCAACCAATTCTTGGGTAGATACAGGTACCTTTCTGAAACTATTCTCCTCCCGGTTCTTCAGCTCATTGATCAGGGCTAGGCAGTTGTCACATCCAGCAGTCATGGTGCTCAAATCCACACAAGTTGTCTTTTGACACTCTTCAGCAGCTCTTGATAGCCTTAAATTTTGGTTTGATTAAAAAAAGAAAGAAAAGGATATCTTTCACAGAATCAAGGAAAATATTTTCAGCAAGATGATAATGCTAATGTCTGATTAAGATTTACATGGAGTTTCCACAATTATGTAATTAGATATCACAAAAACAAGTATGAATTCCTTGCAATGTAACATTTCATTCACAGTATTCCTATCTTATTCTTTAATCTAGATGAGTGCGCAAGTATCTTTTACCTGTAGTCTGAGAGACATGCCTACCAATGCTGCATGATTTATCCATGTGACGTGCAAGGCGAGCCTTGCTGGCACTCGTGTAAAACAGGTTTCAGACAACTGTTGCACCAAACTTCTTCAGCAATAGACATGACCACAAAATCATTGTTGACAGAGAACTTGACAAATATCTATTTCACTAACTGAAATTATACATTTTGATATTCTGGCAACAGCAGTATGGAAAGAAAACCATGATTTCAAAATCTGTGACACATCCAAAAAACCTCAAAGACGTGCAGCACATACAGTAGCATACACACAGGACAATTGCTATAAATACAAGCTAGAAAATCATGGTACACTTTCATCAATTTACTTCCTTGACAATTAAGTGAATACAAATCTTGAAGTACCATACTATTTATTTTTCAAGAGAAAATCATAGAGATGTGAGTTTTATAGATTATTGTGTGATCTCCTGCAGATGTGAACATACTGAAAGTTTTTAATGAGTGCATAAATTACCAAAACTGTGAATAACTTACCAGGCTGCTGCATCTGCTTGGTAGATTTGGAGTAGCAGTCACACGCATAATAATAGAGAATAAAAAAGAAGTGTAATATATGAAAGATTTAATATGGCAAAGATGCAGACACTTTACTGGTAAAGATATATCAGCAGTGCCTGTACAATATACTTACAGGGTTGTTTTTTTTTTAGCTAGTTATCCAGGAATAATTCCTTTTCAAAATAGTAAAAAATGACAAATGTAGCAAAATATACAATGCCAATTTTCCTTTATGGAGCTGAAAGAAGACTTCTTGATGATTTTCAGACTTTTACATCAGTAGGTAGGCCTACAGAGTTCCAGAATTTATGGTGTTTGGGATGAAAAAATAAGAATGGTTTTAAAATCGACAAGAACTCACAAAGAATGAGGATAATGACATAGCAGCTTCACATAGGAATGATTTGGTACCTCAGTAAGCAGAACAAATGAAAAAAAAAAAAAACGTACAAAAATTCTACACAGGACTTGTTGAGCAAGTAGTATTGTATGATAAAAATGCTACTTTACTGGAATATGTGAGCCTCCTAATGTCCTATGTCATCACCCTTGTTACAGTAAGTGTTTTATTTTTTAGAAGATTGGTTTATCTGCTCAAGGACCACAAATCTACATGGTGGTACTATCAATCCATGTTCACGTGTACTACATAATGCTAAATGATTCATTATCTGGATTGTCCCTTTAATTTTCATGAGGTGTGTAGTTCCAATAGTAGTGCAAACATAATTCTTTGGATCAATGTACAAAGCACTCAGAGCAAAGTTCTGTAGAATCTATATAGATTCTAATTATGAAATTTGCTACCATTAATCGCCGAGTAGCGGTACTTGAAGGAAGGTGTCACACTGTTACTTGCAAAAGGTTGCACTCTTTCAGCTAGCCCGACCAGACGCTGTGCGAATATACAATATACAGCGACTGAGCTGTGTATAGTTATCTTTCAGCCAGAAAGCAGTGAATTCTTACAATCGGAATAGGCCCTAATATCCTTTGTGCTGAAACTGCTGAGAAGTATAGGGCCTACTCGCTAGGGTCTGGCTTAGATTTAATCCAGTTTGCATACTATTACCACCTGTGCCATGGATCTCATATATAGAACTCTTCAGGCTCAGGTCTGGATCTGAGTGTTGTGTGTTGCCTGACCCTCTACCTCTATTAAACTTAGACTAGGGTCTACAACTACTACAGGTTTTTAGTTTGATTTAGACTCTAACGTTACTGGGCGTCATCATAAACAAAGAGATCAATTCAGTTACAGTCTAACGCTGGAGAATCTAATTCAGGTAGTCTGGTAGAACCTAGGCTGAAATGATGTAGAACCTCTACGAATCAGACTCTGGAAAAATCTCCAACGTTACTGTCGTTAGATCTAACCTAAAGTAAACCTGTTAAAGACCTAATAAAATGGTTTAGGCATTTTTTTCTCAATGATGTAATAATATTAAATGTTAAATTCTAAGTAATTCTATGGTTGTAGGGTTTTTTTTACTGTTCTGAATTTTGTTCTATATTTGTTAACATAATGGATGCAATTTCCTCGGTTTTGGAAAACTTGCTATACTTTCGCCGCATGCGGCGCACTATCACTTCTAAATTGTGATGACGTCTAAGAACGGAGTCGTTCACGACCAGTCTAGCCGTAGCCAGCGAGCTGGCAAGGCTATGCCAGCGCAGCGCAGCGACAGCCGGCGCCGGCGGCTGCACTGGCTAGCGCTGGCGGGGGAGCGAGCTAGCGAGCGCATAGCAGGTGCTGCGCTTCACTATTGTCATTGGCTAAGCCTTTAGACAAAAGAATATTTAATGAACTGTATCGGATTTAATACTGCCAATAATACAGATTACAACTGTGGTACGCTTGGATATCCATTATTTTCGGCAAACTCGTGAAATAGGCCCCACCACTGCGTGTCTGTACTAATAGATAAATAGTAATACTACGGCGACTCGCCTGTTTATACTCATGAATTCAGCCCCACCGTGTGGCGTTCATCTCGGTAGGTAAGCACGGCGGTGGGGCTGCCTTCCACAGTCAATACTCGTGAATGCGGCGAAAATGACTTCATAACTCGGCTACGCGTAATTTAACGGCCAATTTAACCATACAACCCTACCTAACCCTAAACCCTGGGAGGACCTACCCTTGCTTGCTATAAACGCACGGGTACGGTGCACGCGCACTGCGGTGGGGCCTATTTCACGATAGCCCCACCACCACTGCGTGTCTGTACTAATACTACGGCGACTCGCCTGCTTTATAGGCCTAAACCTATTCGTGAATCCAGCCCCACCGTGGCATTCATCGGCAGTGGAACAGTAGACCAAGCACGGCGTTTGGGCTTCCTTTCACAGTATGATTTTTAGCATAAAACAAAAACTACTCGACCAAAATTGACGATCATTCTTGGTATCGTTTTTCTTAGAAAATGGCGCATCTAAATTACTGATAACAAATATTGCAGAAACTGACTATGGGAAACTGGTTAGGCCTTTTTTTTTTCTTTTTTTTTAGCCACGACCCATCCTGTAACAACATATCCCCCGAATAGGCGTTAGAGTGTAGCCTGTGTACTACTACCCAAGATTCTGCTATTACTACTTACTAGTCTACTAGACCTATGCCGTAGTGGTAATAGTACTAGAACCTACTACTAGTAGTAGTACTAGTAGACTACTACTACTACTTAGTATAGACTACTATAACTACTAACATTGTTAGTAGACTGCTACTAGATCTACTACTAGACTAATACTAGTAGTTTAACTTGTAAGCGCCGGCCGACGGGCCAGGCCACGGCCGGGACGCTCCCGCTTGCTTGCTGGGGTCGGAGTAGCCGCTCACTTTGTGAGCAAGCTGGGTCTGTTCTTCTAATCTATTTACTAGACAAACAGTTACAACTTACAATGGCAATCATGTAGAATACAGTACACGTATATCCTTTCTAACGTTAAACTATATGGGGGCATACCAGACATACCACTCTGTATTTCCCAGGCGATCGCTTCCGTGAGGTCTATTCTCGGGCTTGGTGCCATGTTCTGATACGCTCTTGCACTGGCAGCGGGGGAGATGCAGCTGGTTCATATCAGTAAGGTGCAGCCCCACGATAACGTTCTGGTTCATCGGCTGCCTCTCCCTCCCCATCTTCCCCTTCAACTTCATGTGCCTCCTCTTCTTCTCCGCTATCGTCAGAGCTGCATTCTTCATCATCATCATCAATGTCGAAGTTTACCCATATAGGGGAAGACATTATGCTCGAGGTACCAGGTATCTGTGCAAGCTAACTTAGTGATAATGTACGTGGTAATGCGTACATGTCGACAGTCAGTGGGTCGACCGGGAGCGCACATCCCGCGGGGCCCGGGCCAGGCCGGGCTAGCTATCGTGTACGCGCGTCTACCAAGCTAGTAATCTGAGTGCTTGTGCTGAGCGGCGTATGCTAACTGAGGTGAGCACAACTCCGTGCTTATACGTCATCAATCGGTTCAGGGGTGTTGGTCACGTGACTATCTTTTTCGCAAAAGCTGCAAAGGGGTCCTCCAAAAATGTGATATTTGGGGGAGTTTCTAGAAGCGATAAAAGCCGGAACGACACTAACAACATATTTACATTGATAATCATGACATATATTTTACATTTCTTTTGTATATCAAAACATTTTGCAAGCATTTTATTAGGTCTTTAACGTTAAAAATTTAGAATGTAGGCCACTACCTGCACATCGGCTTAGATATGCTAGGCTAGGCTGATCACTGGTAGAACTAGAAGGTAATGTCCGAAATTGATGGGGCATAATTTTACATACAATACCAAGCCTAACGTTAGAAGTTTTTACTTTTTAAGTAGAATTTCTAGTCTACTTGTCTTGAATGATGGTACTGTGAGGTAACATGTTAATAACAACTCTTTAGTTCAGCACGGCTAACTTGTTATGACAGAGAACTATGTTTAACGTTGGTTACCTTGATAATCCTTGACGATATCGACATGAAGATAGAGCGGCCCTGACATCTCTGAAATTGCGAAAAGAAAGGAGTGAATGAATGCAAATTCAAGTTAGACCACCACTAGGGACTATGACATACGTTCTGTGCCGACTTCATTGACTCCTCACTTCCATTCAAACTTCAAAGATTGCTTTGTGCTTCAAAAATCTGACTTCACAACCATAACTGATAACGCGACAAAATGTAACGTTAGACGTCTCATTTGTGGTTAGGTACGGTACTACTAGCTTAAATTGGCAGCATGCAGCGTGCAGTGGGTGCGCGCCATAATCTCTTTGGTGCGCGCCCAGACAAGTAACGGTAATAGTAGGTGGGGCAGATATGTAACAAAAATTGGTCGAAATGCTCACATCCGGCGGAAAGAATGAAATTTTGCATATAGGGGTATTTTGGGGCGCTGATTTCAAAAATTGCCGGATCCAAGAGATCTGGGGGGCGTTTCATCAACGAGTTCGTCGGAGTTTTCACCGACAAATTTGCTATCAGCCAATCAGACGCAAGGATTTACACTGACAACTGTTAAAAGCTAATGAAATCCTTGGTCTGATTGGCTGATAGCAAATTTGTCGGTGAAAACTCCGACGAACTCGTTGATGAAACGCCCCCCTGACCACTGGGTCGGCCGCCATTTTGAATTCCAATATGGCCGCCATGACGAAACGACGAAATCCCTATATCTTTGGTTCCACGTGACCTGTAGCACTGGTATTTGCTACACAGGGGTATTTCGACATTCTCAGTTCAATAATGGATTGATATTTGATGTCTAACAAACAACACGGCCGCCATTTTGAATTCCAAGATGGCCGCCAAGAAGAAACGTTGAAAAGCCCTAGTTTGAGTTCTAAATGACAAACGGAGCTTAAATTTGGTGCACCAAGGTATGTGAACATAAAAAAGTAAATAAAAGACAAATTTGTCATGCCAGACAAGCTGCATGGCCGCCATTTTGAATTCCAATATGGCCGCCCAGACAAAGTGTTGAAAATCCCTATCTTGATCGAGTTGTAAATGAAGAGCCATTGACATTTAGCACACAAAAGTATGTTAACATGTTGGATTGAATAATGGATAAATTGAAAATGTCCGGCAAGCTGCATGGCCGCCATCTTGAATTTCAAAATGGCCGCCCAGACGAAAATCATGAAATCCCCTATCTTGAGTGCCAAATGGCATATAGAGGGAAATTTTGTTGCAGCATTGCTGCACACGTTTCTTATGCATTGTGTAGGCCATATAATCAACAGTTGTGCAGCCATACGTTTCAGTTTCGGCATCAGTTTCAGTTTATTTTATTTTAATTACGGCAATTTGCTTCAGCAAAGCTGTTCTTCTGCAAATCCGAGTATATCTGAGCAACATAAAAATAGCAGAAATAGATACAAACTACATAAATAGTAATAAAGAAAGTGACAAGTGTCAGGTAACAACAAAAACAACGAAACATTTTTAAAAAGTACAGCAAAAGAAAAAAACGAAAACAGAACAAAAAGCTACAGTAACATAATATTTCGACAATATCAAATAGAGACAGAAAGAGAAAAAAAGAGAGAAAAAAATCCTGAGCAGTTGCTTTGACTACAGAAGGGATATGTCAAGAGCTTGTTTGAAGCTGGACAGAGAGAGCCTACATTTCAAATCATAAGTTAACCGATTCCAACACTGGCCTCCTCGAATAGAAAGAGTTCTTTTCCCAACCTTTGTTCTTGCCTTATATCATATAAATTCTTCACAAAGTTTCAAATGCCTTTATGAGGTCAATGGAGATCATTCCAACCATTTCACTCTTATCTAAGTTATGGAGCATTTATTCTTTGACACAATAAGGAAAGTTGTCATAGTGGAATGGACATGTCTGAAGCCTGATTGATTTGGGTTTATGATATAATTGCTATTCAAATAATCATATACAACTGGTTAAAGTTCAATTACCTTTGTAATAACAGATTAAATAGATATGGGTTCTTAATTACCCATCTCACTTTGACTGCCACTTTTATACACTGGCATAACTTTTGAGACCTCTCATTGTTCTCGAATGCAAGCACAAATGCATGAAAGATTACATATATTCCGAAGTGGTTTTGGAATTATACGCACATCAGGTTTTTACCAATGTTATTGGTATAGTGTCCATTTCATATGAGTTTTTCATTGGCATACTTTTAACAGCTGTCACAATATCTTCTTCAGTCACATTTTCAAATGAGAACAAGGAACTCCTTTTCAATCTCATCTTCTACTGCTCATCTCGAAAGCATTGTCCTAAAAGAGAGAAAAAAAAAAACATCCTGAGCAGTTGCTTAGGCTGCAGAAGAGATATTTCAAGAGCTCGTTTGAAACTGGACAGAGAGAGCCTACATTTCAAATCATAAGCTAACCGATTCCAACACTGGCCTCCTTGAATAGAAAGAGTTCTTTTCCCAACTTCTGTTCTTGTCTTACATAATATGAATTCTTCACAAAATTTCGTATGCCTTTATGAGGTCAATGGAGACCATTCCAACCATTTCATCCTTATCTAAGTTATATGGAGCATTTCTTCTTTGTCACAATAAGGAAAGTAGTCATAGTGGAATGGACATGTCTGAAGCCTGATTGATTTGGGTTTATGATATAATTTTTCTTTGAATAATCATACAACTGCTTGAAGTTGAGTTTTTCAATTACCTTTGTAATAACAGATTAAATAGATATGGTTCTTAATTACCCATCTCAATTTGACTGCCACTTTTATACACTGGCATAACTTTTGAGACCTCTCATTGTTCTCGAATGCAAGCACAAATGCATGAAAGATTACATATATTCCGAAGTGGTTTTGGAATTATACGCATATCAGGTTTTACCAATGCTATTGGTATAGTGTCCATTCCATATGAGTTTTTCATTGGCATACTTTTAACAGCTGTCACAATATCTTCTTCAGTCACATTTTCAAATGAGAACAAGGAACTCCTTTTCAATCTCATCTTCTACTGCTCATCTCGAAAGCATTGTCCTAAAAGAGAGAAAAAAAAAAACATCCTGAGCAGTTGCTTAGGCTGCAGAAGAGATATTTCAAGAGCTCGTTTGAAACTGGACAGAGAAAGCCTACATTTCAAATCATAAGCTAACCGATTCCAACTCTGGCCTCCTTGAATAGAAAGAGTTCTTTTCCCAACTTCTGTTCTTGTCTTACATAATATGAATTCTTCACAAAATTTCGTATGCCTTTATGAGGTCAATGGAGACCATTCCAACCATTTCATCCTTATCTAAGTTATATGGAGCATTTCTTCTTTGTCACAATAAGGAAAGTAGTCATAGTGGAATGGACATGTCTGAAGCCTGATTGATTTGGGTTTATGATATAATTTCTCTTTGAATAATCATACAACTGCTTAAAGTTGAGTTTTTCAATTACCTTTGTAATAACAGATTAAATAGATATGGGTTCTTAATTACCCATCTCAATTTGACTGCCACTTTTATACACTGGCATAACTTTTGAGACCTCTCATTGTTCTCGAATGCAAGCACAAATGCATGAAAGATTACATATATTCCGAAGTGGTTTTGGAATTATACGCATATCAGGTTTTACCAATGCTATTGGTATAGTGTCCATTCCATATGAGTTTTTCATTGGCATACTTTTAACAGCTGTCACAATATCTTCTTCAGTCACATTTTCAAATGAGAACAAGGAACTCCTTTTCAATCTCATCTTCTACTGCTCATCTCGAAAGCATTGTCCTAAAAGAGAGAGAAAAAAAAAACATCCTGAGCAGTTGCTTAGGCTGCAGAAGAGATATTTCAAGAGCTCGTTTGAAACTGGACAGACAGAGCCTACATTTCAAATCATAAGCTAACCGATTCCAACACTGGCCTCCTCGAATAGAAAGAGTTCTTTTCCCAACTTCTGTTCTTGTCTTACATAATATGAATTCTTCACAAAATTTCGTATGCCTTTATGAGGTCAATGGAGACCATTCCAACCATTTCATCCTTATATAAGTTATGGAGCATTTCTTCTTTGACACAATAAGGAAAGTAGTCATAGTGGAATGGACATGTCTGAAGCCTGATTGATTTGGATTTATGATATAATTTCTATTCAAATAGTCATACAACTGCTTAAAGTTGAGTTTTTCAATTACCTTTGTAATAACAGATTAAATAGATATGGGTTCTTAATTACCCACCTCACTTTGACTGCCACTTTTATACACTGGCATAACTTTTGAGACCTCTCATTGTTCTCGAATGCAATCACAAATGCATGAAAGATTACATATTCCATGTGTCCCACACTTTCTTTTTGCCAATGCCAGAGAGAGCAGAAACAGTATCGCATCCGGAAACAGCGTGCAGGAAGAGAAGCCCCCATGAGCGTTCAGGACTAATGTGAGTCGAAATAGTGTGAGCAGCAATGTGCCTAAAGTTCTTACCATGACCAAATGCCAACCACATTGCACAACCTTCCATTTTGCTCGCCATTGCGATAGCCAACACAACCACATCCGTGTCAGTTGCTTGACTGGTGATACTTCGGTAGCCCTTCAGATATGCATGCCAAGCATGGAGCAGCATTCTCGAATCAGCTTCTTCGTGTGTACATGGTTGAATTTGACAAACATCAGAAGCGGGCTTTGATTTAACCTCGTCTTCATGTGTTGTAAGTAGTGTCTTTCCGTCTGGAACCATCATCATTTGCAGAGCAGCTGCAAGGAAACTGAACAATGACTTTTTGTTCGAATCTAGAAGAAGGAAGCTGCCCCAGTTTTGTGGCACGGATGTCTGTTCAGTTAGATGGAGAGGTGTGCCAGTTCTACGACGAAGCCTGGTACCACCTTTGAGACTGTCCGTTCTATAGGTGTCCCACACCACGTCGGCACGCTTCACTGTTTTCTCGTTTAATTTTCGAGCAATGTATGGAAGGAACTGCTTCCTTGCGTAGTCACCAAATGTATTCACCACACTGTTGGCCTTCTTGGGATCTAACTGATGTACTAAGGCAGCCCCATCGACAATGAAAACTTCTGTCTTGGGTGTATCATGAGGTCGTGGTGCTAAGGCTTCCAGACATGGTACAAGATCAGCTTTTCTGGTTGCCGGGCGCATTGTGCTGATATTTTCAGCCAGTGCCGGGGGCCAACCATGACACTCGTGTTCAAAGAAAGCGTCAAGATCACCATCCCTAGCTTGGCATGAAATGTACATGCGAGAGAACAGCTCAACATTACTTTTCACGTTTGCGATGTTTGTCTGAGACTTTCTAGGTGATTTCTTTGTCTTTGATTTAAACAGTGCAAGGTTGTTCTTTCTGATGTTCTCATAGAAATCGACAGATGGGTCTTGGATTCTCTTCTCAACAAATTCCGCAAATTGTGCTTTGTCAGTTTCCTCAACGGATCGCATTGCGGCAATCACCTCATCAGGCATGATGACCTTGTTGTCAAGCACATACAGGTCCTTACTCTCTTCTTTGAAAGGTTTTCCTAGTTTCTCGAACGAATCGATTGCATTGCTGAGGTCTGATGCAAACGATTTCTGGAAACTAGGCAATTGTTCGTGGTGGCGGACATCAGTTTCCTTCTGAGTCTGAAGCTGGTCCTCAAATTCACTGACTATTCTTGCTATTTCTGAGCCAGCCACCATCCACCGGCGAAGAGCTGCTTCATTTTCGGTGATCCCAATGATTCCACCATCACCTTTCACTATGGAGTTCTGTTGTTCGTGTATCTGATCGTGTGCCAGACAGGAGAACTTGTGTGATGACTTCTGAGTTACGAAATTCCCCTCGACGAATGCATGGTAGACGTCCTCGGCATTGTTGGGAAGTTCCTGAAGGTCCGTTACATGAACTGTTAACCATCTGGCGTAATGGAAGTGATCCATGGCAAACATCCATGGGATAATTGCCGTGAGGGTCTCCACATACAGCAAGTAGTTTGCTTCCCGTTGTGATCTAATGAATGCCAAAAGAAGACACTCCAACTGCAGGACTTTGTTCCAGTAACAAAACTGGGGATACTCTCTAGCCATCTTCTGGCTCCAAAGATCAAATGTTCGCAAATTCTCAGTTGCACATGTCGTTTGGTAGTCATTATATGCTTTTCGCTGCAAAGCGTACAGTGATGCCGCGGTGACTTGGTGTGCCCATTGTGGCCGCGATGTTTGCGAACCTTTCTGAAGACTCTCAGCTCTTCCTTCTGTTGATACACCTGCACTGGTCATTACACTAGTCCAACCACTCCCATCGAGGAAGTCGCCGATCACCTTTAGCAAAGCCATCTCCACATGATGTCCTCCAAGCATCACCACAAATTTGTCTTCACCATACATGCTTGGCCATGTCCACTGGATCTTCTAGCATAGATGGGTTGATCAACTGTCAGAACCGGAACTTGTCTTGGGTTAACTAATTCGGTTGCCTGCTTGATTAGGTTCATGCCATGTTTCACCATTGTTAGTGTGTGAGCACTCTCTCGAAAAAGAGGTAACAACCCAGTAATTGCAGGTGGCCGAGGAGCTTCATCCTGTAGATGTGCCATGTACGCTGACCAGGAGATATTCTCTTCACGCTCATGAGCTTTCATCTCCAGCAGACTTTGTACAAACGAAAGCCACTCTTTTTCTTTGTCCTGTAGTCCAATGGACACACTTGGAGTGGGCGGAGTCTTGGGTTTCCTTGGAATAGGAAGATGAGATGGAAATGCTGCAGGAGGGGCATCACAATAAGATTCAGGCAAGGCGGTTATGGCTTTGGGACGCGTTTTCTTCTCACTCTCAGCAACATTCTCATGATTTCGAATGGTACCTCGATTGTCCTGTGACACATGTTGCGTCAGTGATATCGCGGTTCCATGAAATGAACTTCGTGCTGATACTGATGATGGGTTGTGATCTATGTTGTCTAGGTTTCCTGTTGTGAACAACCCAGTTCGCAATGCAGTCGGACACACCACCCCGTCCTGTCGGTATATCTCGATAACTCTGTTGGCCTCATCTGTGGATACTTGCAGTATTACTAGGAAACAGACAAACCACGTTGAAAAAGAACGTCAACGAGATCCCGTTTTCTTGTTTTGCTATGAATGAGGAGACCCAGGTAAAGGGGCAGTGATGTTTCACGCTCCAAGTTGTGACGTAAGCCTCCTGCGGCAGTCTCCGCCCTCCCTCTTTTTACGGTGTTGAACGTTACAAGTTGGGTCAAGGATTGTACAGGGACGCTCAAGCTTCTGTTCATCGCCGTCTGTTTCTGTATACTTGTTCCAGCAAGGATCATTTGCATCAACGCTGTCAATGATGGTGGGGCGTTGTTGTATGATTCCTCAACTAGGGATCCATTGAAATGATATTGCCTTTGCAAAATATCTTTGCGCACAATCTGCGCAGCTCTCATGAGAATGACTGCGTCGTCATCTGAGCGTTGTCTACAAGCATTCAGTAGAGCCTCACCAATATCCTCTTTGAATGTCAGCACCACTTCAAGATTGCTTTTATGTGCCTCAAGTTGTGGCAGCTGTCTGAGAAGCTTGTTCATAAGGTGAGTTGAATTGATCTTCTTTGAAATATTGCCTCCTAGTTGTATCAGACGTTCGTTGTAAAGCTTGGTAAGATCGGATAACTTGATCAGAGTGTAACTATCATCTTTACACTTCATTTCTTCCAAGTTGGATATCAGTTCGGCCAATGCTACTGATTCTGGTTGCATGGTTTCACTTGAACTGGCTCCCTCTTTTTTTCTTACAAACGATCTGTATCTGGTGTGGAGAGCAGTCAGGCACTTCTTGTGATATACATCAGCACCTGATGCCGTCATATCACGTACTGACAATTTAGCCAGGAGTTTTGCATCTCTCAGTTCTGTCGCCATCATTCGAACATTGGAATCTAGATTGAATGTTGCTGCATTGCAAACTGTTTGGTCATGACTGATAATTCTATCACAAAAGAAACATGTGCTAGCGTTACTCTGTGCAATGGATGGAGATGCGAAACTTGTTCTAAGTCTTTTCTTGACAGGCGAGTAAGTTTCATCAAGTTTGAGGTGTGCACTTCGCTTCTTTGCCCTTGATTTCGCCCTGCCCACACGTGAACTGCTACACCGCACATAACAGGTTGTGTGCCATTTAGTAGAGCGGTTAAGCCCTCAAAATCATGAGAATTGTGCAAAATTTGACTAAAGCATGAAACTTTCACCAGTGTTAGTACATACCATGAGATTCATCTTAAGATCGGGAGGTAAGTCTGATTTGACCTCTGATGACCTCCAGAGGTCAATGAACTTCAAATATCAGAATATTTATGTTTGAAGGCATTTGTGAAAGATAGGCCTAGACGTTGGTTACGCTGCACTAAATATGCATTTGTACTACAATTCTTCTGATTCCACAGGGCATTGACAGGTTTCTACCTTTGACCTCTGATGACCTTTAGAGGTCAATGACCTCAAAATACCATTATAGTGATCTGTGATGTTATTAGGTAATGATAAACATGATTAAGATGTGCAAAACAAGCTATCTGTTTTACAATGAAACTGTCTTCATATTCCAAAGAGGTAAGACAGGTTTCTACCTCTGACCTCTGGAGACCTTTAGAGGTCAATGACCTCAAAATATCATAATATTGATCTGTGGTGGCATTAATTAATGATAAACATGGTTAAGATGTACAAAACAAGCATATCTGTTTTACAAGAAATTGTCTTCATATTCCTAAGAGCACAGACAGGGCTCTACCTTTGACCTCTGGTGATCTTTAAAGAATGTACAAAACAAACACAATTGTAGCCCAGATGGCTACTAGCACATGTTTATTATAAAGGATAAAATAGAATAGAATAGAATAGAATAGAATAGAATAGAATAGGATAGAGAGTAAAAGAAAACAGATCACTGCAGTCGTTTTCCTAGACACCCTGTGACACCAATATGCTAAGTATTCTCCTCTTCTAGGAGTTTTTAAAACCGTTTACTAGTATCTTCCTTCCAGCTGTTCCCTTTTTTTCAAACCCCCCTCTTCCAAGAAAATTCTATGGTGAAAGGAATTTATGAGTTTGACATTGGCTACTTTCCCCGCTAGTGGTCAGAACTCTCCATCCCCAAAGCCCCGCGCCAAATTACGGGAAATAACGTGATGACGTGTTTTTGCCCTCTGATCCCCAAACATAAATGACCCTCTGAGCTGGAAGGTGGCCCTCCTACCAGAATGTATTCCTCTATTCTAGCATTTATTGTTTAGTGGAGTGGGTCAAACAGGAACTCCAAAGACAAATTCAGGGACAACGACCCAGAACAACGATGACGTTGGTTGTTATAAGGACACTAATATCCATTTGGTTTGTCATTTTGATATACAAGAAACAATAAAGTCTTTACCAGTGGTTACAGAGAAGAAGTGAATGAAGAAACTAACAGACAGTGGGCGAATTAATCAGAAATTGAGATGAATCATTACAAAATTGAATTCTCACAGAAACGAATAGGAGGAGCAAATTGAACATTTTGACCAATAAGAAATTAATTTCTAGTGAACACCACGCCCCAATATAAGATTGAGCCAATGACATGCTTTAGAGAAAGGAAGTTTGTTAGTAAATTAGTTATAAAAAAAACATGTCTGAGCCGAGAAATCAGTTATAGTGGCAAGCACAATGGGAGTGGCTTCACACTATATAGTGAAGCAAAGGCTGCAGAGCATTTTGGAACTTTGAGGAACTTTGAGAATAGTTGGAGACCACAGAGATAAAGACAGGAGTTCCCCTTCCTTGGTACATCATGCCCTCTCCAAGTCAATCAACTAATCTTTATCGACGCTGTGAATGTGATGAGGATCTGACTGTCGTAACTGAATCCGCGAGCAGCAGCACATGAGGAGAAAATGTGCGTCACGATAAGACAAAACTTTGGTTTACGCCAATTTGGAGTGCAATTACAAACTCCAAATAGTCAACTGGTGTCATCGGAGATGTTAAAGCGCCCTGTCAGACTGATACAAAGTGGACAGTGATGGTGACGAAGAGTCTAATGAGAGCGCGACAGCATACCACTCAACGGACGGCCCAGCCACACTGACGAGATCGACAATGACATGCAGACGAGGACCTCATTCGTCGACCGTACCGATGTCGAGATAAGTGACCACACCTACTAGCATCATTTCTCCCTACTAAATCCCTCCATTTCCCATAGAATAAGACGGTATATGAAATGGTCTCAAAAGCCGTAAAGACGTTCCTAAGTGATGAGTGGAATGCTGAACTAAGTTGAGAGGAAAGAAACTTGTTTGTGAAGAAGTTTTTTTTTTGTTTCAGACCTACAGGAAGGCAGGTCGTTGGAATAAATATGCCGTTAGTAGCATTGGTGTTATCCATGTAAATTTTATCATTCTAACGCATTTTGCATTTGGTGTTGTGGAACAATATTTAGTTTCTTCTACTTTTGGAATTTTGGTGATGATTGGTGTCTATGTGAGTATTTAAAGGACAAGTTCACCTTCATAAACATAAGGATTGAGAAAATGCAACAATATTAGTAGAACACATCAGTGAAAGTTTGAGGAAAATTGGACAATCGATGCAAAAGTTATGAATTTTTTAAATTTTTGTGTTGGAACCGCTGGATGAGGAGACTACTACAGCTTGTGAGTCATATGCGTACAACAGTATAAAGAAAATATAAAAGAAAATTCAACATATTTTCACGTTTTTCGCATAATAAAAGAGCAATTGACTTGCCTATTTCTAAAGGCAGGGGGAATAATATTACCCATAACATTTATCGGTAACGAGTCAGGGGAATGTGTACTTTTTTCAAAAGATGGAATTTTGTGAAATTCTCTTTATATTTTCCTTATATTGTTGTACGCATGTGACATCTAAGTTATTCATACACTGCAGTAGTCTTCTCATCCAGCGGGTACTGCAAAAAAACTTCAAAAATTCATAACTTTTGAACGGATTGTCTGATTTTCCTCAAACTTTCAATGATGTGTTCTACTAATATTGCTACATTCTCTCAATCCTTATGTTTATGCAGGTGAACTTGTCCTTTAACCCCCGACCAGTACAGAGAGAAGGTGACAGACCAATCCAATATCTATCCGCCTCTGTACAATAATTGGTCGCCGGCTTGGAGAAAGTAGTAAGGAGTTTTAGGGAACTTACACAATAATGACGTTGTCTTCATATATTCCAAAGAGCACATGCAGTTCCACCTTTGACCTCTGATGACCTCGACAGTTAAATGACCTCAAATTATCAGAATATTGATGTTTGACATCATGATTAATGGTAAACATGATGATGTTCTATAGAGAGCATTGGATGGTCCTATTTATTAATCTGGTCTGGTGCATACTGAAAACGGAAAAAGCATAATTAAAAAATCGACCATTGACCCTTGCCAAAAACGCTGCCCCGGAGCCCTACCCCACCCCCACACTTAAAACACACACACACACACACACACACACAATTCCGCCGCCCCACTTAAGGTGTACTCTTTAGGAAAATTGAACATGAAATTGTAAAGTGCACATCACCATGTCCCCGGTGAAGAAATATTAATTGCACTGTATAGTGCTCTCGCAGATCTGTCAAACCTGTACCGCCCCACCCTGGCAAAAGGCAGCAAGTGACAAATGCGATTTATTTCTTATAAATGAACAAAATAATATTGCGCTGGCGATGCCAATGACATATCTCACAGGATTGATTTCTAAGCCATATTTTTTTTTCCAGGAAAATATCACTAAATCGGATTTGAGCAATTTGTGGAACCCCCCCCCCCACTAAAGTAGGACAGTATGTGTATTATATGTATATATATATATATATATATAGATAGATAGATAAGAGAGTAATCATTTAAGAGGAATTACTTTAATTTACGTTTGAAGACATTTCAAGAGATGTAGTCTGATTTGTTAAGGGGCAAATCATTCTAATGTTTGCAGTCTTGTAAACATACTTGTATCTTTAGCGAAAACTGTTCGAGTACGTGGACGGTGATAAGTAGGCCCCTATGAATCACTCCGTAGAGTAAATTATATATGAACCAAATGGTTTCTTTTGAACATGTGTTGTGTTGAAAAGTTCTTGGTAATTCTTTTCCAGGCAAAATGTGTAAATTACATGAAAATTCCGATTTAAAAGCATGTGATGGGAAATGTAAACAGTATGTGCGAATGCTTCTATGTTTCCTGCTAAACTTATTTGTTAGTGGGGAAAAGAAAACAAAAGAAAAGAGAAGTCTCGCTCTACCACGTACATACCACAACGCCTACGGATATCTTTGTTTCACATTGTTAGTGGGGAAAAGAAAAGAAAAGAGAAGTCTCGCTTCATGAGAGATGTTCAGATCCCCCTCTACACCACAACGCCTACGAATGTCTAGGCTGAAGGTGGGTTTGATTGTCTTATAGGGCCTAGAGCACCAACAATAAGTGCAGATTAATTGGCACGCTATCTTTTGAATAGAAACAATACTTTGTTTCACACAAGATGATAGCAGAAAGACAACTGATAATCATCCGCTCATGTGAAATCAGGCAGAACTTTTTTCAAAACATTTCAAGAGGCATCTTGGTGAGTTACAGTCTGTTACACATGCCAATATAATGTGAAAAACAAATTGAAGGCCACGTGCAATACAGCCTCGCATTTTCCGACATCACAAAAACTTTGATCAACACGTTCCATATGTACCCGTGATGGAGAGGGAAAATAATAAACAACAGCATCGCAAGATTGGTGCATTTCTGCCAAGACAACAGACAGGAACTGATTCCACGTAAAATACATAAACATGTATTTTGATTTTCCATGCATTTTTCCCATATCATTACACACAATCATTATACACGCATACTTGATATGGTGTTCAGCTCACTGTGTGCAGACTGAGCACGACCCGATAATTCAGAACCTCTACCTGAGAAAGGATTGTAGCCTATCCCGCGAATCAAAAAGAAGCTTTCTTATATCATCTCGTGCATCCTGTACTCTATGTGCAATGCACTCATCATAGAGACAAGGTTGCCTTCACCCAAACTGTTTAGATATTGCCACTGAAAGACTCTGATGACTGATCGCATTCAGTGGCTGTGCACCTATAAGAACGCTGGGCTGACCTCAGGATGTCTATCCAGTTAAGTCGTGGAGGAGATCCTGGTGTGCCGATCGCGTGCTTCACTGAAGACGCAGATGCTGCCCTGTCTTGAAAGAGATCAAGGGTATAGATCTAGACCAATTTCAGCAGGTTACACTGAATCATCACTTGCTGGCAGAGAGTCTTAACCGGATCATGCAGGTGATATTACCCGCTGTCAGCGTACCCTGATTCACACATTGGATGCAAACCGGATGGCGGCATATTGGAAACAACCAATATTTGGGCATGGGGGCACAACTCTTGGCCAGGCCCAAGTGTTAAGGAGTATCTAGCATAAAGAAGACAATTAGAGTAAATACTAGTTCCACTCCTATTTTGAATTGAGGGTACCTAAAGAGGTCATTAAAAAAATGCCCAAAATTGCCTGACGTAATGACCCAAACTCAATTGGATGACAATAGCAAGTTGCAAGACACAGGGTTGCTTCATGTGGAATGCATGTTATGCCTCACAGTATGTCGCTTTCCAAATGGTCCATGACGTCACTTATATGCTCCAGGACCATGAGTTATTCATCGGAACCATGAAGCCCACGAGCTTGACACTGACCGACACAGGCCCGCCAGCTCGAAACTAGGTAGCATTGCCCATGAGCTTGACACTTATAGCAGGGCTCCACACTAACTTTTATTTTTGGTGGCCCAAAGGCAAACATCCGACATTTTTTGGTGGCCCGATCAGGCCACCAAAGTCTTCATTTCTGAAATTTTGGTGGCCCGATGTGCGTTTTTAGTGGCCCCGGGCCACCGGGCCACCGTTAGTGTCGAGCCCTGCTTATATAGTATAGGCAAACCAGGCCCATAAGGGTCCGACACATGGGGGGAGGGGGAGGTCCACAAGACCTACACTGAATAGATTAAGCTTTCTGATGTAATACATATATCAATCTCGTGGGCCTTGTTTTCGTCGAGTGTCGAGTTCGCGGCACTGGCGTAGCCAGGGGGGGGGGGGGGCGATGGGGGCGGTCGCCCCCCCTAAGATTTGGACCGGGGATTTGGGAGGCGGAAAAAAAATGCGTGTATACTGTATGCATGCACATGAAGTGGGTCTCCTTTGCAACCTTTCATCAAATGAGAGATATATATTTTTTAATATTTCACTCAAAGTGTGCACCAGATCGTTGAATTTCAATTCAAAATATGCAAAATCTCTCGTGCTTGGGAGGGGGTATCCCCCTCCCAAACCCTCCCCCTCTGTGCCTCTTTCCCTAGCTAAGTACACTTTTTAGATTTACAAAAAATTATGAATAATTCTGAGTGCACAAGACTTATCACTTGTATTCCGATAACTCAAGGTTCCCTCATGTATAAGGGGAATTTCCCCTTTTAATCGACCCTTTCCTCCCTCAGCCCCCCCCCCCCCATCAGTTTTTTTTTTTTTTTTTTTTGGTGATTTCCCAAATGTTGATTCCATCAAATATGCGTATACGAGATATCTCAATTTCAACCTTAAAAAGGCAAAAGCTCCATCGGAAGGGAAGGGTGGAGATAACACTCGCCCACGCCTTCTCCCTGCACCCCCCCCCCCCCCCCCCCCCCGCCATGCATAGAAGTAGACTGTGGCTATACCCAGATCGCTTTATTTCAATTCTAAAAACGCAAAAGCTACGAGCGGGAGGGGGAATCCCCCTTCCCCTATATACCTCACTAGACTTTATACATGCACACAGATGGTGCACATTCGGAATAAGAGCTAAATTCCGTGATTTTAACACTTCGATGAAAAAGTATTGCACCAAAAATTTGCACCAGATCGCTGAATTTTAGGTCTGAAAACGCAAAATCACCTTCGTGTGGCAGGGGATATGCCCCTATACACCCTCGTGTGCATGCTTTTTCTGTTTGATTGCTGAACAGACAGCGTTCATGATATTCAGTGTATAAGAATTAATACAAGAAGACTAGTGTATTCAAATTATACCATTTTATAGGCAAATTGTTCAATAATAATCTACACTAAAATATACTGCAACCTTAAACAAGTGGGACTGTTTCAACTCGTTAAAACACGCAAAAACATGCATCAAATTACACCATTATTGCAATATCAAAATGCAAAAACTTCTTATCGTGGGAGGGGGACACCCCCCTCCCACACCCTCCCCTCCCCCTTCGCTCGCTCCGCTCGCTCGGGTTCAGTTGCGTTCATGATATTCAGTGAAAAGAATTAATACAAGAAGTGTATCTAAATTATACCATTTTATAGGCAAATTGTTCAATAATAATCAACACTAAAATATACTGCTACCTTAAACAAGTGGGACTGTTTCACGTCGATAAAACGCGCAAAAACATGCATCAAATTGCACCATTGGAAAATCAAAATGCAAAAAGTTCTTACCGTGGAAGGGGGAAACCCCCTCCCACACCCTCCCCTCCCCCCTCTCTCGCTCCGCTCGCTAGGGTTCAGTCGCGTTCATGATATTCAATGAAAAGAATTAATACAAGAAGTGTATTTAAATTATACCATTTTATAGGCAAATTGTTCAATAATAATCTACACTAAAATTTACTGCTATATACCTTAAACAAGTGGGACTGTTTCACGTCGATAAAACGCGCAAAAACATGCATCAAATTGCACCATTTGCAACATCAAAATGCAAAAAGTTCTTACCGTGGGAGGGGGGACACCCCCCTCCCACACCCTCCCCTACCCCCTCGCTCGCTCCGCTCGCTCGGGTTGAGTCGCATTCATGATATTCAGTGAAAAGAATTAATACAAGAAGTGTATCTAAATAATACCCTTTTATAGGCAAATTGTTCAATAATTATCTACATCAAAATAAACTGCTACCATAAACAAGTGGGAATGTTTCACGTCGATAAAACGCGCAAAAACATGCATCAAATTGCACCATTTACAACATCAAAATGCAAAAAGTTCGTACCGTGGGAGGGGGGACACCCCCCTCCCACACCCTCCCCCCCCCCCAGCTCACTCCGCTCGCTCGGGTTCAGTCGCGTTCATGATATGCAGTGAAAAGAATTAATACAAAAAGTGTATCTAAATTATACCCTTTTATAGGCAAATTGTTTATTAATAATCTACATCAAAATAAACTGCTACCATAAACAAGTGGGAATGTTTCACGTCGATAAAACGCGCAAAAACATCCATCAAATTGCACCATTTACAACATCAAAATGCAAAAAGTTCTTACCGTGGGAGGGGGGACAACCCCCTCCCACACCCTCCCCCCCCCCCTCGCTCGCTCCGCTCGCTCGGGCTCGGTCGCTTCGCTCCCTCGCAGACTAACCGCCCCCCCTAAGATGAAATCCTGGCTACGCCCGTTAGTTCGCGGACCGCTCAGCTTTTGGGCCTATTATATTTGATGTCGAGCTCATTGACCTTGTTCATCTAGTGTTTAGGTCACGGGATGTATGACTCGTGGGCTGCGTAACTCATGTGCTGTACGACTCGGGTTGTTTGGCTTGTGACGTACACCTGATGAGGTGGGCCTGTTGTTTTCTAGTTAGCATCTGTCATCCTTTCATCCAGTTCAAGGGACTTAGTTTGCCATATGCCTTTTTACAAACCATTAAGCATCAACCCAAAATATGGTACTCCTCTCCCCACCTTCCATGTTTAAGCGTGCAAATTTTGTCCAGTGCAAATTGGATAATGTTGCACATAATTTCATGCAAGCTAGTCTGCATAACTAACCCTAACATAAATATCATATTTGAGGTCACTGCCATCACTGATGAAGACACGTAAGCTTCATTTCTGAAGTAATTGACCGCTCACATTCCTGAGACCTGTTACTATGAACCAATGCTTTGTGGAATATGCATACATACTTTGATTATAACGTCAAGGCGTGGTTTGTACATGATTAAACATTCAGGATTAAACCAATGAAGCCAAACATCAATATTTGCAGTCCTACACAAATTTTGATATTCTAAAAGTCTGACCTCACATTGTCCTTGGAGGTCAAAGTTGGATATACATAGGGTACCGTAATGGCCAATGTTCTGTGGGATGAGAAGACACTTCTTGTAGCATAAATGCTAAAAGCATATGCATAATAGCACACCAGGTATACAGTTAACCATTGAACATACATCAAATATCAATATTTTGATATTTTGAGGTCATTGACCTGTCACAGTCCTCAGCGGTCAAAGGCAGAGACGTGTAAATAACTTCCCTTGATCTGAGGAATAGGAAAACGATTCAGTTGTAACACAAATGAATGTTTAGGACATCGTTATCATGTTTATCATCAACCAATTGCACCAAATATCAACATTCTGATAATTTGAGGTGATTGACCTCTGGAGTCATTAGAGGTCAAAGCTAAAAACCTGTCAAGGATCTGCGGAACATTGAGGCAATTCCACTGTTAAAAAAAGGTTTTAGTACATCATTGCCGTGTTCATCATTAATCAATGACAAAATATCAATATTCTGATATTTTGAGGTCATTTAACTCTGCAGGTCATCAGAGGTCAAAAGTAAACCTGTCAGGGTTCTATGGAACATGAAGACAATTCCACTGTAAGAAAAATGAGTCTTTAGTACATCATTACCATATTTAACATTAATTAATGACGCAAAATATCAATGTTTATCAAATTTTGAGGTCATTGACCTTTGGAGGTAATCAGAGGTCAATTCAGACTTACCTCCCGATCTTAAAATGAATCTTATAACATGTACTAACACTGGTGAAAGTTTCATGCTTTAGTCAAATTTTGCACAATTTTTCGGCTTATCTGCTCTACTAATTTGGCAGCATGCGCAGCTAGGGTTTCTGCAATACCACAACCGTCATTTAGTCTGCAGATGTTTATCCCGCCAGGCAAGGCATCTAAATGATTCAATGTCTTGAGGTTTCGAGCTAGAGTCTCATAGACATCTCTACTTGACTGATTGCTCGCTCTACTTGCATCTCTTAGTGGTTCAATCTCGGAACGTTCCTGATAAAGAGCGCAAATGTTCCAGTCTATAGGACTTGCCATTGTTGACGATGTCTTCTTCGAGTCCAGTAATTGATAATGAAGAGAAAGAATGTGAAATAAAGAAGTTATTGGAATGACAACAGTAATGCTAGATTCTGTTTCTGTTACGGTCTTTATCTTCTCAGTGCCTTTTACAGAATAACAAGTCTTGCGGAATATTTCAACGTGCTTACTGGTACATCAAATATACCCTACGTCTAGAAGACGTACTGAAAATCATGTGTTTATATAAGTATAGATGGACAAGAACATACATGTAGAATATGTAACAGCGTCAAGAGGAATGAATGTCGCAAGACTATTTTGATGATAAGAAAATCAAAGCATTTCATAGTTATACATTTACAAACTTCATGAAGCAGCTAACAAATAAAAATACAAAATACAAATATACTAGTAGCTAACATATTCTATCAAAAACTTCGAAATTTTGCAGCGTGCAAACTGCCAGTAACTGACCTTATGTCAACCTTTTAGAGACAAAGTTTGTCTTTATCATGATCATTCTCAATTCATTCTGATATCAAACAAATAATGCAGAAATGCAAATGTGTCAGTAGAGATGCATCACGTACAGGGGTATTTTATATGGTGCAACATGCACAAGGCACAAACGACTGCATGTTCCAGGACATTTTTACCCCTATAAGAACAAGCTGCATCTGACTGAAAACGTCACGACCTTAAACCTAAGTATTATTTTCTTTACATAATACGGTTTAGTGAACAAATCTCATTTACCTTTATTTGGTAATATCAGTCAACTACATGACGTAGGCGAGTTCCCACGATGACCACGATGTCCGTAGGAATGTATTCCAAATACGGTACACAAGGGTGCGTTCGAGCGCTCTAAAGCGAACCAAAGCGAACTGAACTAAAGCGTACCGTACCGTACTGTGCCAGTTTGGGAGCGTTCGAATGCTCTGTTGAGAAAGCGTACCTCTCGAGTTATTTTTAGAAAAGTTCACGCTTGTTTGTAGCAAGAAGGTCATTCACCTTGCGCTTGACCTACTTACAGCTGTCCCGAACAAAGAGAATGATGTTTTGCATTGTGACGTATGCACATGATACGCGCATGCTTTACAACGAACTTTTGGTACGCTTTGGTACGCTTTTGGAGCACATCGGGAAGTGATCCACTTTTGGCTCGGTACAGTACGGTACGGTACACTTTAGGAGCGTTCGAACGCTCCTCTAGCGCGGTACGGTACGGTACAGTTCACTTTAGGAGAGCGCTCGAACAAGACTTGGACATTGTTTACAATGAATAAGTGATTGAGCGCGCATTTGTAAGTGATTAAGCGCGCATTTGTAATTTCATTGGGTGCGCACTGCTGGAGTATGTAGGCCTACATTATGACGTCAGTGAACGTGAATGACGGCTTTTTGCTGCACTTTTTTTTTTTGCACCCCGTGCATGCGGGATCTAATTAAGTCCCGATGTTTGCTTGGGCGGCCATAATGGAATTCAAATGCCGGCCATGTAGGTGGTCAGACACATTTCGATTGACCAATTATTCAAATCGGCACGTTCTAAAGAAATCTGGGCAACAAAATTTACCTCTATTTGCCATTAAGAATTCAAGATAGGGAACTTCAACATTTTCGTCTGGGCGGCCATATTGATATTCAAGATGGCGGCCATTTTTGAATGAACATTTTGAATTCATCCATTATTGAATCCAACATGTTAATACACTTTTGTGTGCTAATGCCAACGCCTCGTCATTTACAATTCAAGATAGGGATTATCAACTGTACTTTGTCTGGGCGGCCATATTGGAATTCAAAATGGCGGCCATGCAGCTTGTCTGGCATGACAAATTTATCTTTTATTTACTTTTATATGTTCACATACCTTGGAGCACCAAATTTGAGCTCCGTTTGTCATTTAGAACTCAAAATAGGGCTTTTTCAACGTTTCGTCTTGGCGGCCATCTTGGATTTCAAAATGGCGGCCATGAGGTTTGAAAGACTTCTAATATCAATCCATTATTGAATTGAGAATGTAGAAATACCCTTCTGTAGCAAATTATCAGTGTACAGGTCACGTGGAACCAAAGATATAGGGATTTCGTCGTTTCGTCATGGCGGCCATATTGGAATTCAAAATGGCGGCCGACCCAGTAGTCAGATCTCTTGGATCCGGCAATTTTTGAAATCAGCGCCCCAAAATACCCCTCTATGCAAAATTTCACAATTTCCGCCGGATGTGAGCAAATTTTTCACATATCTGCCCCACTATAAAGGTTATGTAGGAAATGCCGCGGGCAGGTGGACGGGGCCGCGGCCGGGTATGGAATATCAAGATCCTACATGAACTGGCAGACTGACAAATTCCGGGCGCTCAGCAGCAAAAAAGGGAGGGTAGGTGAACATGCGGGAAGCGAGCAAAATACATACATGTATAAGTACTCAGTACTCAGTGCAGAAAGTGGAAATGAGGAAAAGGCGACTTCTGCTGGAGTTGCTCTTCTGACGGGGGGAGGTGTTAGGGCCCCCACTTTTTTATTTGCAGAAAACAAAGGAATACTACATATTAGGGTTTAACCACTTGGGTTCCCCCCTCCCCACATTTTTTTTAAACACCGGAAGTGACACCAGAAAAAAGAAAATATTAAATTTCGGTTTTTTTTTTATTATCATCATTGTTACTATTATCATTATCATCACTTGTTTCTATTGTTGTCCGTAAACTCTACTGATTTGTTTTCTACGAATATTTCTGTATTTAAGGGGGATGGCTAGTAACAAATCAGTCGGAATCAGTGGGAATGCTGGGGGATGATTGTTCCAATCCTCGTGGGATTCACTTAAGAGTACATTATGTATCTATTGTGTGAAAATTATTTGCTTCAGAATAGTCTCATATTCAAATAATGTGCAGATTAAGGTACAGTGACGGGGCGATCGTTAACGGGCCGCTAACGATCGCCCCGTCACTCTACAGGCATGCTAACCTGGAAACATCAAACTGCACATTACTGTACTTGAATATGAGACTATTCTGAAGCAAATAATTTTCACACAACAATACATATATAATGCACTCTTAAATGAATCCCACAAGGATTGGAACAATCATCCCCCAGCATTCCCACTGATTCCCACTGATCAGTTACTAGCCATCCCCTTTATAAGCTTAATCCACGCAATTCGGTTCCAACAGTAGGCCCTACTGTTTAACAAACTCTTTTAGGGAAATAAAAGTGTAGCTGCAGTACTCTGATGTCATAGGAATGAGCTTTTCCCACGGCTTGGTATTTAATATACCCCAAAGTGTGGCTGAGCAGGAAGGACAAACGGTCGTTACATGAAAACGATCTCTTCGAGAGTCTAGAAGGGTTCTGTGTAAGAAGTCAAAACTATCGAATGAATCTTTTTGCCGACTTCTTGTATTGGTGCTGAAGAACGATGACATTTAAAGGGGCATTCCAGACAATTTTTCATAATTTCACATCATGTAGTACATAAATCGACAGCTCCATGTATAGATTCGTGGAATTTATTGTGGCCCTTGAGCAGCGAAACAAATTAACTGAAAATCTTAAACAAATTACACTGAACAGTGTTGATGACATCAGAGCCTCACATATTTCAGAAATGTAGCAGTATAATTCCATTACAATATACCGCTTGCTCAACAAGTTCACCTGTGAAGAATCTATGCATGCCTTCTTCTTTTGTTCTTCTTCCTTGGGCCCCAACTCATGCATTCTTATGGTGAGGCTGCCATGTCATCATCCTTGTTCATTGCAATTTGTTATAAATTTTGAGACTGTTCTCATTCCTCATCCCAATCACTATAAATTCTGAAACTCTGTACTCAGTATAACTAATTTATATTTGTTCAAATGTAAAAGTCTGAAAATCATCCGGAGGTTCCCTTTAAGAGTATCATCTGCCTATTTTGCCTTTGGTTGTCAATCGTGTGTGTGTGTGTGTGTGTGTGTGTGTTTGTGTTGTTGTTGTTTTTTTGCGATTCATTAAATTTGTATAGTGACGAACATTTTTTTCTTTTCTTAAGCAAAATCAACAACAAGCTTTGTTTTAACAATGTGTTCCATGGTTCTTTTGTTTGTTTGTTTGTTTTTTGTTTTTGATTGGGTTTCTTTAAGAGTATCATCTGCCTATTTTGCCTTTGGTTGTCAATCGTGTGTGTGTGTGTGTGTGTGTGTGTGTGTGTGTGTGTTGTTGTTTTTTTTTTTGCGATTCATGAAATTTGTATAGTGACGAACATTTTTTTCTTTTCTTAAGCAAAATCAACAACAAGCTTAACAATGTGTTCCATGGTTCTTTTGTTTGTTTGTTTGTTTTTTGTTTTTGAATGGGTTTGAAGTCCTCTGCTTGAACAAGTAGGTCTTCAAATTTAGTTTGAAGTGATCCAGTGCTGGTGATGATTCATATTCAGAAGAGGAGTAATTCTATTCCACAGCCTGGGTGTAAACATGATAAAAATCCACCGATCAGGATGCTGCATCGCCATGTAAATGTTACTTTGACTTTAATTTGAGAGAGTTTGCAATGTGTTGACAATTTGTCAGGTGCATTGGCCATGACCAAACAGACACCGGCCCGATGTTCTACCCGACTGAGTACTGTCTGACTGTACCGTCGTGACGTGCACTACATTTTGAACCCTAACAGTGCTTGTTATGAATACCTTATAATAACACCTCGAAAGTTCTTACCACGTTTATTGAAGTCTAATCTATGTGTGAAATGCGTATGCACTGCACGTGTTGGGGCCATTGGTAAAGAGGTGGCTTAGATCGCTCCAGCGATCGGGAATAAAGACGGATTTCAGGACAAAGGACTTGGAGCTGCTGTGAAAATGGGAGGCATAACAAAATTGCACTTCTATAGTGCAAAGCAGGTTAGCACTACGGTCTTATCCAGTGAGCTACTTATATAGGCTGTATCATACATATTGAGCCAAAACAAAATATAAGCAGTGAAGTTTCCTGTCTTTGTTTCACATCAAAACCGACAAAGAAAATATCATGACTGTGCGGAGGATAGGATATGCATGCAGAGCCCGGCCAGTATACATTATGTAAATGTCAATTTATTTGATTGGAACTGTGTTTCTCTGTGCAACGATGGATATCAAACGAAGTAGACGTACATATTTCGCAATACTCCTGGTCATCGTTACCTCCATAGATATGGTGAGTACTCATGGTCCATCGTATAGGCCTATAGTCAGTTGAGCCTATTCTGAATAGACGTTTCTGAAGGTGATGGCAGATATAAACAAGCGTGCTTCTCTATAATCCTTCACTGGTCTCTTATTCATTTTATGTCTTTACTGTGCCACTATAGTGGTCGAACTGCGATGATCTCTCAGTGCCAAGCATCTGCAGCTAGGATACATGAAGTTCGAGCTTATAAGCTTTCCAAAATAGAGCTTGGATTTGACAATCAATACAATAATCTCGTATCAATACATCACAATGTGCTTGAGTAATTTGTTTTCGGAGCTATATAAGTGTTTTACAGTATATATATATATATATACATATGTATACACTTTCACGAGAGACCATAAAAATCCTTACATCCCAACATTCTTCCGATACGATGAATAGCGCATACCCATAACCGTAATTCCCACGCAGCTCTAAACAAACATTAATATACAGCTGTCATATGATTTTTTCACAATAATGATGATGATTATTATAGGTTTTCCCATCCATTTTTGCACTGTTGTCATTCAGTTTCAAAGATTATTTAATTTCGTCCCGAGAAGCACGTGGAACGTAGATCCTAACTTCATTTTCGTCAATTGTCATTGTAATTCGTTTTTCGTCAAACATTTTCGAAGACATAGCATTCAGAATCGTCGATTGTCATTCAAATTCGCCCCTCCCGCTGACGGATCGCAGAATGTGAAGATCAAATTGGTCTTTGTTCACACAATTTCATAAATTTTTCATTCAAATTAGTCAGATGTTGTCGATTCTTTATTTTGAATGTGAACCAACTTTAAGCCGACATATTTTTACTTTCTCTCGTAAATTGTATTGTTACACATTATTCCCTAACCATTTTCTTAGACAATACACACGAAAAACATGACTGCCAACCAAAATTGATTGATGGATAAACGACAGTCGAAAGTCATATCCCAGGACAGTATGTCAGTGTCACATTTTGAACTTTAACTCGTAATGTTCAGGTTTTTGCATCATAATGCATGAAGCAAACTTTAAATTGTGTACCCTGGAAAGCAGCAAACATAATTGTGTTATCCATTCTTTGACATTAAACAGGCGACAATTCTACACTTAGATTTTGTCTTTAAATCATGTTTGCCTAGAAATCGTTTGTCAGTGTTTTCGTTTGCGAGACAGTACGTCTGTTTGTATCAGTGTGTACTCGGATTGCTTGTGTGTGTGTGTGTGTATCTGTGGTTCTGTGTGTGTGTGGGGGGGGGCACTTGTATGTATGTTAACTCTAAATGTAAAATGTGAACGGTTACAGGAAAAAAATACATGAATGACTGGAAAATCACACCGGATAGAGATATGAGACGAATATGAATGAAAATTTAATGAAAATGGTTGACAAAAGACGAAATCGATCCTGCTGTTTTGAGTGCTGCGAGTGAGACTGACGAATTTGAACTGTAAATGACGAAAATGTACGCCTAATGACTAAATTGAATGGACTTTATTTGAAAATGAACGACGAAAGACGAATTTGAAAGTAAGATTGGCCTATTCCCGACATTCTGCGACGAAATTGAAGTAAAAATTTGTGAAATTGAATGAAAAAAGTTTGAAAATGAACGGGAAAACCTATATTATCATTATTATAAAAGATATGTTTTCCACATCATAATGCCAACGTAATCGTAATATATTAGGCACCTATGCTTACGAGAGGAACATTATCTTGGTATACAACGTTCACCTCAATTCACATCATGCAGTATGCCGTACGACCTCTGTTCACTCATAATAGTGAATGGCAAGATTCATAATATACAATACGATAGTGTATTTTGTTTCATATCAACTATAGTCAAGCTATATGCTTGAGACATGAAGATGGTCTAAAGCTTCCAGTTATTTTTATTCTTTTTCTCTTTTTTTTGGGTGGGGGAGGGGGTAATCTTTAGGCTGTAAGTGTTCCCTCTTTTAATGTACATATATTAAAAATCTTTACTTTATACCGTAACTTTCACCGTTTTCTTTGTGTGTGTCATGCTACATAATAATGTATTTTCATTTTGTACTCAATAATGTCGACACTATTATGAGCTTTTGTGTCACTGTATACTGGCAATGGAATGCAGAAATAATACTGGACTTAGCTGAACTGAACTGATATCATAGCTCCTGCACGACCATACTGCTGGCGCAACTATGCCTCTGCCTCCCTATTATTATTCTAACGTAACCCGACTGAGCTATTTTTTTCTGCCATCTAATATTTCTACCTCTGTTGCTATGACCACCGATGTATTCATCTCTTTCGCGGAGCTATGCCTGCCTACAGATATCCATTATGTTCTTCCTCCTTTTAATCGTTATTGACGATCATTTCGTTTCACTTCAGCAGATCCAAGATGAATTGATTGCTATTGAATGTATTACAACCGTTTTAATTTCATCGCTTTCATTATTTTATTTTTTATACAGCCATGCAGACGACGTGTTAATAATTAATCAACCCTAAGAGGATGTTACGTTCCATTTTTATATCCCAACACACACACACACACACACACACGCACACACGCACACACACACACACACACACACATAATGACCCACACTTTTAAACAAAATGATTGACTGCTTGATGCGACTGAGAATTTGAGCAGCCTCTTTCCACCTGTTATACCATATAGTATCATTCTCTTCATTATACAAATTATACAAATATGATACATATAAAATAAAATATATATTGAATATAAAATATTTCCCGGTCACACTTCGATTCCTATTTTTGCAGCCATGGTGGTTTCATGACGTCAAGTGATTTGCTTTTCAGTCTTTTACAATACTTCCCTGTCATTAAGTCTGACATGCAACATGAGGATGTTGGGCCCAACAGTTGCCCAATGTACATGTAGCTTCACTTTGATGAGGAGCTATCTTTGGTTCGGGGCGTAATTATTTCAGCAGCAGGTATAACAAGCCCTAAATGATAGTCAGAAATAAAGGGGACAAGCTTTGGAGATAAAATGGTTGAAAGATGTGCACAGAATGGTATGCACATCAATGCTTTTCATCTTTTATTCACCTATTCTGGTGAATTCTGGTTCAAAGGGAATCTGAACGCAGTGTCATGAGGTTGACGTGAAATTTATGGCCGACTGAAATTTAATACAAAATGTAAACGGCTTTGCGTTGGTCCATTATCTTGCTTTTTTGTGTTGGTCCAATATCTTGCTTTCGCCATGGGCGATCATGGTCGCCCTGGTGGAGCACGGGGGAATTCCCTTATTTCATAATAGGAGAAGCGTCAACCCTGTCGTTATGACTCGCAACATCGCTGATGATGCCTGTGATAAAAATATTCACGACGTAATCACAGGACAGTTCAAACAGACTGCAGACATAAAGGATGTCTGGAAATTGGAGCATTTGACTTTGCTAACTGCGATGAAAACTTTAAACGGCTTCTTCAACCTTTCCTGACATTAAATCTAACATGTGAATGAAGCTGGGCCAAGTGGGCTTCTATAAATAAATCCTTTGTTTGGTATAGTGACTATTCATTTTACTATATATTTCTGTAGCAAGCTATATGAATACAGTTTAAAGGGAGAGAGATATGGAGAGGGAATGATAGCTTTAAGTGAGATATTGAAAGAAGCCACATAATAATATTCGAACGAAAATGACGTGCTCTTTTGTTCACTTATTCTGATGACTTCTTGCTCAAAGTAAATAGGATCACACGCAGTATCATTTTTAATGGGGACACGAAATTCAAAGCCGACTAGAATGTGATGTACAATATAAATGGTCTTCCTTCGTCCATTATTTTTGCTTTGTCGCCATGATCGCCCTGGTACAGCATGGGGAATTCCCTAATCTGTAATTTTTCGTAATCTGGTAATAGGAGGATTGCCAACAATGTCGTTGCTATATGACTTGCAACTTTACTGATGATGCGTGTGATAATCATGTCTTGATTGTAGGACAGTTCACGAGACTACGTATCCTCATTTTACCCAAGGATGCTGGAAAAACAAATTTTGACTTTTTTTTTTGCGATTATGACATTTTGGACCTATAGTTTGAGTTCATTTTAGTGTAGATAAAAATTGTATTGATAAAACGGTTGTGGGCCAGATCATGATGTGATCACTGCAAATGTGTCGACAACCATTATACATTTTCAATGTATTATGCTTGAAGATGTGAGCACATTTTTTTTCAGTGATCACCTGATAACATCCGTTATTTAGGCGTCTCGGTGGTTTCGGTATATAAGACGAATGTTTGTATGGCTTACGCACCTATCTTTATATCCAAGATTGAGTCAGTCACTCAAGTCGACAGTTTCCGTATTATCATATCTCTTCTCGATGGGCTAAAGTAGTGAAAAATGAAAACCCTTATTAGCAATTATTTTGCTGAAGGCTGGTTTGTACTTAACAGTACTACTTCACTGAGGGACCTCTTTAAACTGCATCAAGCAGTCTTTTGTCTTATCCTCTAACCTTTCTGTCTTCACTAAATCTGAATGTTCAGTTCAAATTCGGTAAATAAGACAACTCATATTGTTAGATATTACTTGAAAACTATTTCACATTGTGTTGAATGTCTGTAAAGTATAATGCTACCATAATGATTAGTTGATACAGATTTGAAATTTAACTAATTAGGCATGCATTACTATTAAAAAAAAAACTTTACACAGTGACCACACAAAGGAGAACTGATAGACTTTCTTTCATTTAACGAGTTTTAACGAATTTACGTTTTTCAACTTTTTGTACTATTCAAAACACACAAAATGTTTAGTATTGTTTTTTACAGGGTCCTCTCCCTCTTTAGCAAAGTTTCCTAAATTTTCTCGATCATGTGAACCTCAATTCACATCTATTGTTCTGTGTTTGTAATGTAAATAGTCATATGCAATGAGCTTTATAGTTGTCATTGACTCTTTGTTGAAAAGCGAAATAGATCCCAAATGATTACCGGTAATGGAATTTGTCCAATTTCCCAGAATAAAAGGTTCATAGGGTGATAACAATGTATTTCTTCCAAGCGGAAGTTTCCTTGTACGTAACTATAAATTTTGATACACTGGAGCGCGGAAAATTTCTATTTCTTCTCCATGACAAATTTTGCAAGGAAGTACACTTAAAAAAAAAAATCGTTTCACTGTAACAAATTGTATCTGAGTTTCCATTCTGCCTTCCAATACGACATAACTTTATATGTCTTGTTGCCAAACAGACAATCTAACACCATAATTTTGAATATGGTTTTGTTAACTTTTTCTTCTGTTAAGGAACTAGGATTCTGTTCTGTTTTTGCTTGATTGTAATCTATGGCATTCTTCTTCTTCTATCTCTAAATTCCTAGGCGACAGCTCTGGTCAAGGTTTCCTTTCAACTCGAATCGTATTCCAATCCAGATCACGAAGAATTAGACGGTGGCTGTTGCGACGACTTTTTCTTTTTCTGCAACGCATGCGACAACTACTTCCTCTTGTGTTTCTCCGAAGTTAGAAGGCAAGTAATTTTGAGCACGATTAGAGAAGTGTGATTAGGTGGCCTGAAGCTCTATAAGGCGCGTGAATAGGAGAGCACAGGTCCAAATCTTAGTGGCGCCCCTGCAGTGTCACTCGTATATAACATATTTTTAACGGTTCTATACACGCAGAGTTCGGGGACATTCTTCCCGATTTATTTATCAGGGAAAATCTTTCTTCCGCAGGGAAAATTGTGACTAAGATGAGCAGAGGCAGATACCTCTGCTATTACATACGTCGTTGTGTAGATGAAATGAAAAGAAATGAAGGCCTAATCTTCTAACGTATTATGTACTGTTTTTGCTGGATATGTAAGAGCGCCATGAGCATCATTCTTCATGGACTTCAGCGCATTATAAGAGGCCGCTATTATTATCATTATTATCATTATTATTATTATTATCATTATTATTATCATTATCATTATTATTATTATTATTATTATTATTATTATTATTATTATCATTATTATTATTATTATTATTATTAATCTATGCAGTTAATCGAGTGACAACGATGACTTTTCAGGCATACATTGGGATGTATTTACATGCAAATGGCCTATAGATAACCCCCTAGCATGGGAAAGATGTTCAGGTTTCATTGTCCTGGACTTTAGCTGGTCTTGGATCCAAACACCAGAAATTTTTACCACGATGAAGAGAAGAGATGATTCAGTTTATTGATTGCAATCAGTTTACTTCACGTGCAATCTATCCATATTGTTGTACTCACAGCTCGTTCACACAGAGCTCTTGTCCCTACGGCAAGCACGAGACCGACAGATTGTATAAGGACAACGATGACTTTAACTTTCCTCAGACTTTAGCGAACACGGTTCAAAACCCTCTTGAGCTCTCTATCAACTCGTGGCAGGTGAGATAACCATCTCCTTTTCTAGTTCACTAATTATTACAAATGTTATAACATTTTCTGTGTTAAGGTTAATCAAAAATCGGAATGTATTTCAAACTGCATTCGTGTAAAAGGCTATTTAGTGATTACCTGTTGAAATGCGTGACACAAGAATATGCGATACTGTGCCTTTTTCCCCATTAACTTGTGCATAACCTTAACAAAACAAAACCAAAAACAAGAACAAACTATTGTTCTATGGGCAAATGTTCTGAAAACAAAACTAAGTGGAGGCAACAGATTTGCATTACTAATGCAGTGTGAAAATCTAAATGAAGGTGCAATCCTTTCCCTCCAAGTTGTATCCTTCAGCAGTGGCGTACTGGGGGGGGGGGGGGGGGGGCAAGTGGGGCACGTGCCCCGGGCGCCACTCCTTGGGGCGCAAAAAAAACCGAAAAAAAAATACGAAGAAGAAGAAGAAAAAAAGAAAAAAACGAAGAAGAAGAAAAAAGAAAACAAGACGAAGAAGGGGAAAAAAACTCGCCCGGAAGGGGGGAGGGAGAATGGTGGGGGGGGGGCAGAAAACCAAATCAAACAAGATAAAAACAAAACATGATGATGACGCGGACAAAATGACGATGTTTACTGTGTTCACACAAAAATACCATGTTCTGCGAGCTGAAATACAAAAATTTTCGGCTCGTTCGCTGCGCTCGCTCGCCAAAATTTATATAAAAAAGAAGGTAAGAACAAAACGTGATGATGATAAAATGACAGTGTCTATTGTGTTCACACATGTCATTTTATATTTAGCAGGCAAAATGTTTCACGGAGCAGCGGCGGCAATTTCTTTCGTTCTGAAGCGATCGCCAATTGGATCAAAAGAAGGCGTCAACGGTTTCGAACATAGCACGGGGGGGGGGGGAGGCGAAAAAACAATCAAACAAGATAAGAACAAAACGTAATGATGACGCGGAAATATACAAATTTCGGCTCACTCGCTCGTACTAATTTAGAGTATTTTTTCAAGTACTCAGTTTGTTGGTATAAATCGTTATCTATAAGGCCGTCACTATATCTTGATTAGAATTGTAAGATTTAATAAGCAAAAACTGACAAGAGTTTCATGATTTGTAAGCTGAAATACAAAAATTTTCGGCTCGCTCGCTGTATAAAAAAAAGAGAAGAAGACTAGAACAAAACGTGACGATGACGCGGACAAAATGATAATGTCTATTGTGTTCACTCATGTCATTTTATATTTAGCAGGAAAAATGATACACGGAGCAGCGACTGCAATTTTATTCGTTCTGAAGCGATCGCCGATTGGATCAACAGAGGACGCCAACGGTTTGGAACATACGGGGGAGGGGGGCGAAAAAAAAATAAAAAAAGATAAGAAAAAAAAAACTTAATTATGACGCAGAAATATACAAATTTCGGCTCACTCGCTCGTACTAATTTAGAGTATTTTTTGAAGTCCTCAGTTTGTCGGTATTAATCGTTATCTATAAGGTCGTCACTATAATTGTGAGATATAATAAGCAAAAAATGACAAGAATTCCTTGTTTTGTAAGCTGAAATACAAAAATGTTCGGCTCGCTCACTGCGCTTGCTCGCCAAAATCTATATATAAAAAAAGATAAGAACAATACGTGATTATGACGAGGACATATACAAATTTCAGCTCAGTCGCGCGCACTAATTTTAGAGTATTTTTTAAAGTCCTCAGTTTTTCAGTATAAATCGTTATCTCTAAGGCCGTCAGTATTTATCTTGATTAGAATTGTAAGATTGGTAAGCAAAAAATGAGAAGAATTCCATGTTTTGAAAGCTGAAATACAAAGATTTTCGCCTCGCTCGCTGCGCTCACTCGCCAAAATCTCTCAAAATTCATGACATTTAAATCACCCTCGAAAGATCCCTTTTAAGTGCTTGAAAAAGCATCATGTGGACTTTGTTTAAAGTCCCTACCGGGATGGGGTTGGAGTTGAACACTTTTTCAGAAATTGGGGGCGCAATTTTCGTGCTTGCCCCGGGCGCCGTTTTCCCTAGATACGCCACTGTCCTTCAGTTCTAACTTTAGCAATGCATCTACTTTTTGTAACACATAAGCCATAACCCTACATTTGATATTTTAACTGTAGGAATAATCGTGCTACTTTGATTCTGTTTCACAAGACTGGATGTGTTTCAAGCTGACGTGCTTTTTTCGCCATCCACATGCTGCTTAATGTACTCTTTGGGTGTTTAATTATGATGTTTGTCACAATTTGAAAAGGGACAATTCTCAATACATTATGTTCAAATGATTTAATGTATTTTTAGATATCAATTCATCACCCATGTATAATCTTAATTCGTTTGTATCTTTGTTTTTGTCCGTCTCTCACTCTACGTTACCAACCTGTAGGGCGGATTTAGAGCAAATATTGAAGTCCTTGACTTGGATCATTTGAATGACCATGATCTGATCGACCAAATCGGTTACAACTTCCAAGGAAGCTTGTACCAACCATTCCGATCAGCCGCGCTGGCCGAGACGAGGACTCTAAATTTGAACCATGGGAATGGACACGCCACGTGAGTAGGACCTTTTCTTCACTTTATACACTTACGTCTTGGTTGTAACGCTAAAACAAAGGTAAATTATCATTTTATGCTTATTTTCAGGTCTTTAAACCTTGAACTATGATAAACTTTTTCTCCAGTTTGAACTTAATGATCAAGTAGGGTGTAATACATATTCATATTGAAGAAGAGATAATCTAGACGCATAGAGTGAGGTACCATTTACTCTTAGAATCAATTCACTTTTTTTGTTTTTGTTTTTCTGATAAAAAGCATCAGAGTATCGGTGAAGGTTTACTGTGAACAGCATTACTACGACACGTCGGCCGGTTGCAGTGTTTACTGCTTGGCTCGGGACGACAACTTGGGCCACTACGACTGCGATGACATCACTGGGGCAAAGATATGTCTCTCTGGCTACGAAGGGCCCGACTGCAACCAGGTAAGAAATGTCGATTACAGCCATGGTGATTATTGCAAACAATAGTTATAGTAAAATTGTGCTTGGAGAGAGGATAATAAACAGGGGTAAATCAAGTTTGTTGATTAGGGGTCAACTGGCATCTGTAGGATGATGGGGACGAACAAATGTGAAGACATTCGGTTGATGTGAAAGAGATGGCGAAAGAGAATGAAAGGCAATGAGAGGGGGAGAAAATAGAAACAAAGTTTCGAGATGTGAAAAAAAAATCGACTGGGAGGTGTGCCGTGGGTTATAGGGGAGGTACAGCTGGAGAGAAAATACAATTTTGGATGTAGCGGATGATAAGGAAAGGTAAACAGGGACATGGGTTACTTGCTATGGAGGAGGAGAAGGAGGGATATAGAACAGAAACAGAGCTTTGTTTATGCCTTGGTGAGAAGAAAGAGAAGGAGAAAAGGAAGAGGAAGACGAAGTAGAAGAAAGTTAGTGGAAGAGTCCATTGATGTCAAGGGGATTTTACAAAGTATCAAGAGTCTGCACGTGAGGTACCAAAGTGTATTGAACATTATCTGAGGAAGTAAGAAAAACATCAAACGCGAGTAAAGGAAGCAGTGATGGTGGAATTGGAATTGTGACTAACCCATCTCCTCTCCGGCAGGCAACTGATGAATGTGATTCCGCTCCGTGCTTGAACGGCGGGATCTGCGTCGATCTCCACGACGACTACCGCTGCAACTGTCTTCCAGGAACAACGGGTACATAGAGACAATTTCAAAACGAATTCAACTTTTGCATGTGCACCGACCCGTTGGTGCCGAACAATATTTCTGTCGACAAACATTATCGAATACATTTATTTACAAAATAAGGAGGTAAATATCTACATTAATATGATCATGTAGATACAGCCAGTGACATCATAGTTGTTATTCTTACATCGACTGTGTGTTGATATTATCAACACACAGTATATAAGAGTAGCAACTATGTTGTCATTGGCTGTAACAGTGGAAAACAAATGAAACGTAAAGGTCCGGTCTAAGATACTTGGTCTTCTTTACTCGATGCGACAGGTGTAATTGAGATAATTGACTGGATCATGCAGTTTCAGTGAGAAGCATAAGAGCAACAAAAGCTTTGCGGATAGCTTGATGCCAGATTTTGTGCTGAAGACACGTTGAAGGGACAGGCGGTGCAAACGCACCATTGTCTTTCCCACGCTTCCGTCATTGTTTCTCCGAAGGGCAAACTAAAAATCACAGTAGACGTTTTGAGTTTCACCCCGTTTTCAATGACTCAGCAGTGATTACGAATACAAAGTGACACCTACCATGGTTTGTTTAAAAAAAAATATGAAATTCATTGTGATTAATGTAATGTAATGTAGATTTAATTTCATTGCCAACGTTATGGCTGACTATGGTAGGGCCTATTAATAGTTTCAAAGGACAACCGTTATCTTATTTAAATTTTCACGTCGATTACATAATTGTAATTCTGTGAATACCCTTTCTTGTAGTTTATCCATTTCGCGATGTGATATTATACCGAACTATAATTTGTAGGACAAAGGAACACATTTTCGGTCAGCCTTATGAGCCTCAAGACGTTCGCAATTAGTTAATGTCCATCAATTTTTACTTTGTGAGCCGTTGTTCCTGTCATGCTCCTCGTTTTTCTCTTCGTCTTACAGGAAGTATGTGCCAGATTGACATTGATGAGTGTTTGAGCAGCCCATGTGTACATGGCACCTGTTCCACATCCAGTGGAGTATTAGACCAGTACACCTGCTCCTGTGATCCAGGCTATCAAGGAGTAAATTGCGAGGAAGAGATCGACGAGTGTGCCTCAGACCCTTGTCAGCGAGGTGGCACTTGCGTTGATGGCATCAGCGCCTACTTCTGCTTTTGTCCGCCTGGTTCACAAGGTTCGGGGACTTCACTTCTTCGAGGGTTTACCGGTTTATAATTTCACCGCGTGATATATTGTGCGCAATACTTGTGGTCGTGTATTTTGTGAATACGCGTATGTATATATCTATATCTAATTAAGTTGCAATATAACTACTAGTATCTATATTCCTATTGTTTAAGTGTATGTGTTCTGATTTATCTATGGCACTGATTATAAATTCTTAGAAATGTTAGATAGCATTTTACTGTCTCCCTATTTTATTCATTAGTATCGAAGAGATCTTTACCAACCCGTTTTCGCTGTCATCATCTACGCATGCAAAGTTTTGATAATAAATGGATTCGGGTCAATAAGTCATCTTGATGAATGTACTACACAAATGAATAGAGTAATGTTTCTTTCACTGGCATCGTTACAAAACCACCATGACCAAGATGCCCAGTGCAGAAACAAAAGCTCTCATGTAACTTTGCGGGATCTTTGTGTCAATTGCTTTAATTACACGTGGTCAGGGAGTTGGCATCTGTATTTTTTTCACACAAACAGGGCCCCGATGTGAAATTGATGCCGATGAATGCGCAAGCCAACCGTGCCAGCATGGCGGCACGTGCTCCACGTCGCAGGAGATGTTGAATCATTACCACTGCGAGTGCCTAGGTGGTTACACGGGCGTCAACTGTGAGTTGGACGAGGACGAGTGTTCTTCGGTTCCATGCCTACGCGGAGGAACTTGCCGTAACCTCGTCAACGGGTTTGAGTGTATTTGCCCTGCTGGCTCAGCTGGTGAGCCTATAGTCAAAGCCTTCCAGATAAATTGACAATTTCATCAATTCTAAAAGTCTACTATCATGAGTATGCTGTGCCTGTATCCACTGATGTAAAGGTGTGAGGGATGATGGCTCAATGAGATGATACTGATATTTTGACCTTGTAAGCATATCGAGCCTGTTTGCAATAATCAACAGGACAAGTCATGACCGTAATAGAGACTCATTTTTATTTTCAATAAGAATAGTTTAAATATTCTGCTTGAACTTGATTGTTAAGATCTTTATAAATCGGACTTTGATCCACTCTTTCCTTCCACCTGCCTTCTCTTTGTATGCATGTCAGGAGTACTCTGCGAGATGGATATCAATGAATGTCAAAGTTTCCCCTGCGGGTATGGTGGCACGTGCAGCACTGACCCTTCGGTACTGGATTACTACTTCTGCACCTGTCAGCAAGGTTTCATGGGGTCAAACTGTGAAATTGACGTGGACGAGTGTAGCTCCAACCCTTGTCTGAATGGTGGTGTCTGCAGTGATCTCATCAACGGATTTCAGTGCCATTGCTTACAAGGCACTCAGGGTAGGAAGCACAAAACGTCACAAAGATGGGAAGGGGTTAGATTGAACCTGATTGCAGAGGGACCATTATTTTGACACAGTTTAGATACATTTCCTGTACAACTATTTCATACTTGACTGATCATGCTTTTTGTTTTTAGTGTGTGTGTGTGTGTGTGTGTGTGTGTGATGAAAAGGCATTATTAAATCGTAAAAACGGATACTGGCACAAATGATGCAACTTTCATTGTCTGCTGGGACAGGAATGTATCCCCGCGATTACTTAAAAGCATCTGTATTCATGAAGAAAGTCATGGAGACAAACAATTGGATGGATAAGGTGGGATTTCGGATGGACATGGTGGGATGTGGGGAGGCCCTCTAGAGCAATTCGTGAGCTTGCCGAATAATGACCAATAGTTTTTTAACTATATATTTAACAATATATATATATATATTTAACTATATATTTAACAATATATTTTAAAGGTATAATGCTTCTATTCTCATAGCTATAGCCTGTGCAATCTAAAGGTGATTCGTGTCAAATTTTGTCAGGTGACAACTGCGCAATCGATGTGGACGAGTGTTCCAGTAGCCCATGCCTGAACGGTGGAACATGCTTCACTACCGTAGGGCAGTTGAATGTCTTTACATGTGTGTGCCCAGAGGGATTCACAGGAGCAAGATGCGAGGCGGACATCGATGAGTGCGCTTCGAATCCGTGCCAGCGAGGAGGACTTTGCGTAAATTTGGTTGGCCGCTACTTCTGTAACTGTCCTGCAGGCAGCACAGGTAAGTGTATTTTTTCTCGCATTTATATACAGATAATATATATATATATGTATATATATATGACCGACTTTAGTCTGGTGTGACTCGTCTAGTAATAATTCATGTAGGAACTCTAGTCAAGGGTAGCTGAAAAATTTCCTGGCATCTCGACTTTCATCGTTACTGATTTCAATGAATCAGTAAATGTGATAAACTCGTTCCTATGTCCTATCTTATACCTTCAGGTTCCCAATGTGAAACTGACATAGATGAATGCATCTCATCCCCGTGCATGAACGGTGGGACCTGTTCAACACCTTACGCTCTGAATATTTACACGTGCGACTGTCCGGCAGATTTTATCGGAGTGAACTGTGGCGGTCATGTCTGCGATGCCAACCCTTGTTTTAATGGTGCTACATGCGAGTCAGTAGGGGGCGTAAGGCACTGTGTTTGCTCACCTGGATACGAGGGAATCTTCTGTGAGGCTGAGATAGATGAATGTGGAAGTAACCCGTGCCTCAATGCTGCAACATGCCGAGACATTGTTAACGGTTACTTGTGTCAGTGCTCAGTGAATTACGGAGGCATTCACTGCGCGGTCGACAACAATATGTGTCGGTTTGGTCAGTGCCAGAATGGAGCACATTGTGTGAATCTTCCTGGTGATTTTACCTGTAACTGTCTACAAGGTTTCACAGGTGATCTCTGTCAGTTCAACATAGATGACTGCCATGATCATCTATGTTTAAATGGTGGCACGACCGTGGACGGCATTGGTTCATGTACTTGCATTTGTCCGATGGGGTTCACTGGCCCCAACTGCCAAATAAACGTAGATGAATGTAGTTCAGGCCCATGCAGTAATGGAGCAACCTGTATTGATGGTAACAATCACTTCACCTGTATTTGCACGACTGGGTATGAAGGCGCTCTCTGTACTGATGTTATTGATAACTGCGCCAGTTCACCTTGCCAAAACTTGGCGCAGTGCGTCAATGGGCTGGCAAACTATGAATGCAGATGTCTCAATGGATTTGTCGGGATGAACTGTGAGATAGATATCGACGAGTGTGCAAGCTCTCCGTGCAGAAATAACGGAACATGCACAGACCTCACAGGCGCCTATGCATGTTCTTGTCAGTCCGGTTTCGAGGGTTACCAGTGCCAGGTAAATGTCGATGACTGTGCCAATAACGTTTGCCAGAATGGTGCCACGTGCATAGATGGAATCAACACTTATGTGTGCCTGTGTGGGCCAGGATTCAACGGACAGTTCTGTCACCAGCAAATCAACGAGTGTTCCAGCAATCCCTGCAGGAATTCCGGCATTTGCCATGACTTCATCAATGGATACATTTGTTCCTGTGTGTCTGGATATCACGGCGTTCACTGTGATTGTCCGCCGGGAACAGCAGGTATGAGAAAATATTGATGTCAAAGAAAGCGAAATGATATGCATAATGAATATGCAAAGGTAGGGAAGTTAGGATATCAAGTTACCTGCACAATACTGTGCTCGTGTGCTGAGGACTTGTAATGCGTAACATGTAATAGATCATGTACAATAGACTGCGTTTATCGAAAAGGGCTATTACGGACTTGTCGCATTTGATGTATCACTTACAATTTGAGCCATCAGATCAGAAACAAAAGTGATGATAAATTACAATATCAAATTGACAGGTTTAATTCTAAAATACCGAGGTTTCGCAACATTTCAATCGGTTAGCTTTCATTTCTATATGTTGGTAATTTTCGTGACACATAATACGAAGTTCATTGTGCATAATTCGTTGCCATTACCAATGACTTCGTTCAGTTCAAAAACGTGACAGGAGGTATCTCCGTTCTTATGAAAATACAATGAAATGCCTTTCATCCAAATTGGTGATCACTTTTTCCTCATTCTCTCACATGAAGGTCAGAACTGCGAAATCGATGTAGACGAGTGTTCGAGTTTGCCATGCCAAAACGGCGGCTTGTGTGCAACATCTGCGCATGTCTTGAACGCTTATACCTGCACGTGTCCAGCCGGATACGAGGGCAACAACTGTGAAACTGAGAAGAACGAATGTGGCTCCAATCCGTGCCTCCATGGTGGCTCCTGCTCAGACAATTTAAATAGCTTTGTTTGTTCATGTCCACAAGGAACTACAGGTAAAGGTCCATAGATCACTAGATACTGACATATGCCGCGAAATATCTTTTAATGTGGGGGGGGGGGAGGGGGCGATGCCGGGATCCCACCGTAATGTTCCTGATGACGGTGCCCATGAGCGATATGTTTTTATAACATGCATCCCCTCTTGTTTGAGGACTGTTCAATTTCCAAAATTTCGAGACTAGTCAAACTACGACATCAGGCAACGATGCGCAGTTCGTGTAGAATTGTGACCCCACGAAATGTTCTACTAGAATGGAAGTTTAGATCGTGTAAGTTAAATTTTGTAAACCTGCATTGCGGGCCATAAACCTGAAAGGCAGCTGCGGGGCTGCGACCCCTTAAGCTTTCTTCCGGACTTGCTGCCTATATATATTTTGTATGAACATTTGAGCCTTCAGTGTGCTTTCACAATACGATCAGTATTACCGAGGTCGCCGTAAAAACCCTGCTAAACTGTCACATCATCGTATCGCACCACAAAGAGGCGAGAATGTTTGCTTGTGATATGTACTGCAATGTCTGTTTCAAATGTATCCACAAATGTTGAAACCGCAACACTAGTGACTACAGTGTTCATGAAAAATATTCTTCGACGTGTCCCTCTTTTCCCTTAAACAAATGTTTATTGGTCTGTTTGTGCAAATGATGTACCATTATGACTGTCCAAACAAAGCACTTCTGTTGAATGTAAGGTATGAAAGAAAAATTTTTAGGCACATGCATACGATATGATATAATTATATAAATCATAGATATACATATCTATTACACATCATATAGGTGCTCAATGTGAGATCGATGTGGATGAGTGTTTGAGTTTCCCCTGCATGAATGGTGGGACCTGCCAGACTAGTCCCAACCAGTTAGACTTCTATGACTGTCTGTGCAAGCCGGGCTTCGACGGACAGCACTGTAGTGTCAACGTTGACGAATGTTTGTCCGATCCATGCGACTATGGTGGCATATGCATAGACCTCATCGACGGTTTTCTGTGCGATTGCCCACCAGGCACTTCAGGTAACTATTTGAGACATAATTTTGATTAAACGTTCTAAAACATTCCATATCATAATCTTATTTCTGACTTGTCTAAATTTATCAGAGGTATATGTTTCGACATGATGAATTGTACAATCTATTCATCAAAGAATAAGTAAGATAAGATTTGCATAAGCACACATTGATCGAGTGCGTTTATATTAGATCTAGTTCATACTTACTTATGACATGTATCAAATGTCTATTCTGAGAAACCGTATTTCCTCACGTTCAACACACAGGACCGCGATGTGAGACTAATGTTGACGAGTGTGAGAGTTACCCCTGTGTTAATGGAGGAACCTGCTTTCAGTCACAAATGCTGGACTTGTACGTCTGTCTGTGCCAGCTTGGGTTTACCGGTGTACATTGTGAGGTGCAGATTGACGAGTGTACATCGCAACCTTGTCTACATAACGGAAATTGTGTCGATCTGTTGAACGAATTCAGCTGCGATTGTCCACTTGGAAGTACAGGTTAGTAAATTTCACTTATGTTTTCACAATCAGTCCCTCTTTAATCGTCGCCAACATGATTCGATATTACTGTTATTGTTACTTATTTCACATTGATTCATAACTTGCCTGTTATCACTCTTGTCATGCTTCATGCCAGTTTGATTTCTCATCTTTATGTCATTTTGATATGTTACTTACTTTAAGTCCCACATCTGACCGTTGCAGGTACGAGATGCGAGTCTGATATTGACGAGTGCCTGTCAATGCCTTGTCAGAATGGTGGCGTGTGCTTGACAAGTTCATCTCTACTCAACCACTACAACTGCCAGTGCCTCGATGGATATTTTGGCCAGAATTGTGAGATTCATCTTTGTGACTCTAACCCCTGTGCAAATGGCGCCACGTGCGAGTCTCTAGGTGACACCATAAGATGCCTCTGTGCGCCTGGTTACGAGGGTTCCACCTGTGATGTTGATACAGATGAATGTGCAAGCAACCCATGTGCAAACGATGCCACGTGTCATGACGCTGTGAGTAGCTACGTCTGTCAGTGTCCTGATGGCTATGGGAGTAGTCACTGCGAGATTGATATCAACACGTGCAGGTCTGATCCATGTCTGAACCAAGGAACATGCATTAATTTGGTAAATAATTTCCAGTGTAACTGTGTTCCTGGTTATTCTGGGTTCCTCTGCGAGGAGAATATTAATGAATGCAACAATCATGTTTGCCTTAATGGGGGATTTTGTGTAGATGGCATCGCTTCATACACATGCGATTGCCCACCTGGTTTTGAGGGCTACCTATGTGAAGAAAATGTGAACGAATGCATGAGCAATCCTTGCCGAAACGGCGGAACGTGTACAGATGCTATAAATGGCTATTCATGCAGTTGCGTTCTTGGATTTGAAGGTCCAAACTGCAAAAACGTGACTGACAACTGCCGAAGCGCCCCATGTGAAAACAACGGAACTTGCATCAACGGTCTGGAGTCATATTCATGTGGATGTCCAGAGGGTATCATGGGAGTGCGCTGTGAGACAGATATCAATGAATGCCTTAGCTTTCCATGCAGGAACGGAGGGCTCTGCGTCGACCTTGTGAACAGTTACGAGTGTAGCTGCAGAAATGGTTTTGAAGGGACACACTGCGAGACAAATACCGATAACTGTGGTAGCCACAACTGTCAAAATTCGGCTGTGTGTGTTGATGGCATCGATGCATACGTATGTCTTTGTGGCGTTGGGTACACAGGGTCCTACTGTGAAACAAACATCGATGAGTGTTTGAGCTCGCCATGTCTTAACGGGGCGACATGCCACGATCAAGTCAATGCTTATTTCTGTGCGTGTACAGATGGATACGAAGGAGTCAATTGTCAAACCTTCACTTCGAAGTGCATCAGTAACCCTTGTCAACACGGTGGAATCTGCGCTGACGTAGAGTATGGGTACACCTGTTGGTGTCCCAACGGATTCTCCGGCAACAACTGCGAGATGGACATTAATGAGTGCCTAAGTGCACCCTGCAAAAATGGAGGATATTGTCTTAACCTCCCAAATCGATACTTATGTTCCTGTGTTTCTGGATTCCAAGGAGTGAATTGCCAGGAGAATTACAATGACTGTCTATACCACCAATGTGCCAACAACGCTACATGTGTCGATGGTTTCCAAAGTTATACCTGCTCCTGTACCAGTGGCTTTACTGGTTCACTCTGCGATGAGGACATTGATGAGTGTGAAGAGTTCGACAATGTCTGTCCTCCTGGGAGGCTGTGCTCCAACACGGTCGGAAGTTACGCTTGCTTGGTGGTGCCGACTACACCCCCTGTGTACACCGGTCCATGCCTCACTCAAACCTGTTACAATGGTGGAATTTGTGAGATTCACGGAACTGTTTTCAGGTAATGTCATACGGTGTTTCCAGGTGTTTTTTTTTTTTTTCAATTGAGTTCATACTAGTTCATCGACAGATGAAAATACCATGATACAAAATAATATGCCTCATACATTATCAGCAAATCAAAAGATCATAAAAGATCAGTGAATAAGTAGGAATACAGTTTTATTCAAGTGCTAGTAAGTTTCAGATATAGGTATTATGAACTGATTATGAAGATAATACCAAATAATGTAACTGATGTGTTTCGTTGAAAGAGGATGTAATTATAACATGCCAGAAGAGGCCATTAACTGTGAGAATAAATTAGAATCGATACAGCGAACGATCTGCCTTCTTTTAACTTAGATTAAACCATGCTCTCATGTTTGAAGAAGATTACCTTATTACCCTGCACTGTCATCGATGGATATTTTCTGTCATTTTGTCTTGCTGGTCAGCTGTGACTGTCCGCCAGATTTCACAGGTGATCTATGCGAAACCGTCGTCGATGTCTGCCAGAGCTCCCCGTGTCTCAACAACGGTTCCTGCCTCCAACAATCTCTAGCCACATCTGAGATTGTCCATCGCTGCAGTTGTGTTTCTGGTTTCATTGGCCAGAGATGTGAAACTGGTATGACCCGTTTTCAATTTTTTCTTTGAGACAGTCGTTTCGTACCCATCAATAAATTGCATGTGAACTCCACGGCAGGATGAACTGCTTATCACTTCAAATTACTACCTACAGAGACCTGTGTCCAGTACTTCGATGCTTTATCAGTAATTGCACTCAAACTGGTATGAATAATACGTTGCTCCTTATAGGAATACCTGTATATAGATCACTCTTCTCTTGCAAGAGATACACTGTGTACAATAGAAGGAAATACAGTTTTCTAATAGCATTGCACAACCCGTTCATCAGGTACTTTTCAGTGCTGTATTGTTATAGAAAATACGTTTACACTGTATAACTAATAAGCCAAAGCGTAATCATGGATATATAGTTCTTCACTTTAAATCACAATGAAAATACTTGTTAAAATAACTAAAACTTGACAAGAAAAAAGAAAGAAATCACCTCGAAATCCCTGACTGAATAACATCCATAACAACCATCTGCTTTCTTTGGAAAAAATCGAAATCTCACTTTCTCATACATTTTTTTTCTCGAGGTCTTGCCTAAGATAAGGAAACATTCCAATAGATCCCCCATGCTTCAACTACCACGACCATGCTTCAACTACCACGAACAAGCTTGAATATTGCAGAGGTAAATTTATTGCCCTTGTCATTTTTTTTTTCTTCCGTTGTTACATTACCCAGATTTGACTGGAATAATCTACTCAATTCTCTTTGAGGACCACCTTCGTAATGTAGACGGTCTGAGCAGTCGCCTTGATAACCTGGTTGCCATAGCACTGGGTGTAAGTGGCGCCACAGTGGAAGCCGTCCTTTATAACATTTCGTTTCATGAAGCGTCTACAGGGTAAGTGTTCGTCTGGAATCATGAGAGCAAATATGAGTACAAAATTAATGTATGAATGATTTCGAGTTTGTAAGCTTAATAGTAGCGTCTTAGCGTTTGCATGACAGATTTAAAGCTCTCTAATTATTATTATTTTGTCCGCGATAAGATGACGTCACGGAGACGACTCTGACGTCCCTTTGAGTCGCCTTATGTTGAAAGCTTATGTTGAATTTTGTTTTTGTTTTGTTTCTTTGTCGCACGAGTTGCTGAAACTAATCCGTCGCAGTTTTCTTGGCGACGTCTCCTCCAGTGAGATGGGCCCATTAAGGAGACCTCTGGATGATTTTCAGATTTTTACATTTTAACAACTACGAATTGGTTATACTGAGTACAGAGTTTCAGAATTTATAGAGATGAGGAATAAGAATGTTTTCAAAATTTCTAACAAATTGCAATGAACAAGGATGACGACGTGGCAGCGTCACCATAAGAATGCATGAGTTGGGGCTCACGGAAGCAGAACAAAAGGAGAAGGCATGCATAGAATATACACAGGTGAACTTGAAAGCAAGGGGTATTGTAATGGGATTACACTGCTTATACATTTCTGAAATATGTGAGCCTCCTGTGTCATCGTCATTGTTCAGTGAAATTTGTTTTTAGGTTTTTCAAATTATTGTTTCTCTGCTCAAGGACCACAATAAACTCCACAAATGTATACATGGAGTTGTCGATTTATGTACTACATGATATAAAATTATGAAAATCGCCTGGAATGCCCCTTTAATTATCCAGCATTATCGTGAAATAGTCCACCACTCCATTCACCGCCATTCATTTCGTCATAGCCGGTGACTGCTTTCAACCTCCATAGACTTTGCACATAGTGAAGATGCACAGGCAGAACAAGAGGGGACCGATATCACGATTTAGCCAATTATCCGTTTCAGTGTCCCTGTTAGAACAGAGAAACAAAAAATTTTTACATTCTATATGGTTTTTCCTTGTAGGTACAGAAAAGTACAAAATTGTCTGAAGTGTGGATATGAGGAGTTAGAATCTTATAGACGTGAAATGCAGTCCCTTTACCAAAGCTTCATTGGGGTACACAATTCTTATGACCTATGATTTTTTTTTCTTGAAATGTATCCCACTGCTGACCGCCATTATTGTTACAAATTTGCTTTCATCGTACAGACAAGAATACACAGACATCGGCTTCTATGCTTACGTTGACAACGTCTTTACCAGCAGCGCAGACATAGCACGTGGTCTATCGAATCTCGACGTACACGTCCAAAATGTTATCGTCCATCCTTTTGAAATTTTCGTCATCCATTACCCTTCATCCTCTCAACCAACCACAAGAACAGACCCTCCTGGTGTGGTCAGTAGTACCGCAGAATCTGGTGGCGGTTCTGGGATTAACAACCTCTTGGTAAGAGCTTCAGTATGTGCATAAATATAACTCTCACATTTTGAGCAGTAAATAATGGTATATTCAGTGAAATGGTTTTTATTGGTTTGTAATGAAGTTATTTCAAAAACTTTTGTCGTTATGACTTTTTTATGCCTCCGCCACGAAGTGGTGCCGGAGGCATTATGTTTTCGGGTTGTCCGTCCGTCCGTCCGTCCGTCCGTCTTTCCGTCCGTCCGTCCGTCCGTCCGTCCTTCCGTCCGTCCGTAATGAATTTTGTGGACAGGGTAACTACCAAATCCTTTTGAGGTATCCTCATGAAACTTGGCATGTATGTGTATTAGGGGGTGAAGTTGTGCCTATCAACTTTTGGGTGCACATGCTCAAGGTCAAAGGTCAAAAGGTCAAGGTCAAATGCTTAAAATTTTACTATTTCCCCCATATCTATGCAATGCCTGAAGATATTTTCTTGAAACTTAGTGTATACATGTACTACCCAATTAAGATTCTCTGGTGAAAGTTTGGGGTCATGAGGTCAAAAGGTCAAAGGTCAAAAGGTCAAGTAAAATGTTAAAATTTCACTTTTTTCTCTGTATCTTGGAAATTGTTCAAGGTATCTTCATGGAACATAGTATATATGCATCTACTGACTGGCAGTGGTTATCTAGGGAAATTAGGGTTCATGGGGTCAAAGGTCAGGGGTCAAAGGTCAAGGGTAATACTTCAAAATTTTATTATTTTCCTTATATTTATGCAATGCCAGCAGGATTTTTTGTTTTAAAACTTGATGTATGCATGTATAACCCAATAGAGATTCTCTGGGATTTTTTTTTTTGCCAAGAAGGTCAAAGGTCAAAAGGTCAAATATCAAGAGAAAGTGCTGAACTTACTTCTTTCTCCATATCTCGGAAGTGGCTCAAGTTATCTTGAAACTTAGTACATGCTGAATTTATGTATGTTCTGCCTGACAGTGATTCTGTTATGAATCAAAGGCCAGATGAAAATGATATCAATTTACTGTTCAATACAGAAATTGCGCTTTTTCTCCATACCTTGAAAATTACTCAGTGCATAAACTTATGAAATGGTCAAAGTCAAGTTAAAGTTCTTAAATCCCCAAATACATGCTCTCTTATTCATCCAATTAAACATAGGTCAAGGAAGGTAAACATTCAATACATTTGTGACAAACATGTCATTTTAATATTTTGCCAATTTTGTGAAAATGTAATCACACATTGTCCACATGTACTATAGACCTATTAGGAGAACCATGCATTATGGCGGAGGCATACCAGTCGCCATAGCGACATTTCTAGTTTTATGGTCTATGTTGCATATGCTGAAAAAAAAATGGGTGTGATTGTAAAGAGACTTTCTACTTATTACATACCCTTTGATTACTCGTGTATACGAAGTAATGACATGAGCCTATACTGATTGATTCCTTTTCAAATTTTCACAGTTCGAACAGATTGGTGGAACAGGAATACCAGTATGGACCCTCATCCTTGCCGGTGTTCTAGTGATGATCATGGTAGTCTTAGCTGTCGTGATAATCTTAAGAAACAAAGGGTACGTCATTTTTGCATTTTGTTTGGTTTGTTGGACCCTATCAATCTCGAGGGCATACTATATTGGTCCAGTCTTTTGATATTTGCACTGGATATTCCACGTGGAGTTAGCATGAATTTTAAACAAATATAACCATGTCTGGTGTGAATCGAAGTTCTATTCTTTTTTTTTTTCTTATAACAAACACTCTAGAGCAAAATAGTGCAACTCTATTCGCCTCCCTGATTCATACTTTCATATAGTAGCCAGCAGAATCCACATTCTGAAGTCTAATTTCAACAATAATTCGAGAAAAAAAAATTCAGAAAAAGTGTGAAGCTAGGAAGGGCTGTGAGCTTATAAGGCGTTGGTTATAGAGCAAATTATGTAGAAAAGGGATAAAGAATACGTCAAATCTAAAATATCTGCATTGTCTTCTCACTTTTTTTTTCCATCGAGGGAATATGAACCTGCGCAAATCTGGTTGAGAGAGGGCAAAATTTCACTACAATCACATCAGAAATTCCCTATTCGACCATCTTATCCCAGATTCTGTTATCAAGATGTGTGTCTCTTTAAAACAATGATTGAAGGGTGTTGAAAGTCCTCATAAAACTATTGTCGAAGTTCATGAAACCTCCTATTATCATAATATCTGTTCTCTGTAACAATGATTTCTTTGATTACAAGTGTACCATGCAGAAACAATAAATGAAATGAAATGTTAGCTTTGCAAAACTCGACTTGGCAGCTACAACAGAACCTCTCTCTCTCAAAAATGCTAAGTTGCTTCTTCTGTTTCTTTTGCTAGTTCGAGGAGAAGGAGGGGACCAGAAGTACCAGTTTTATACGACACGAGCTTTCCGAGTGGCTCTTCGCAACAACCGAACATGACTGGCGGCATTGGGTGTGGTTCTTCGGCGTCGCCAAATCCTCACTATACCAACAACTTTATCAATCCGGGCTTTGAAGGCCCAGCCGATTCGGGTACGCCACATGGCTATGGGATGGCCAACGGCATACAGACCAATAGTTCTGCAAGAGAGAATGACTATATGATATATAGCACGGTGGATTGACTGAGCGACAAGGAGTCAAAGGGAAATTCAACGCTCTCTTAAAGTATAAAAAGGGAACTCCATCCTGATTTTGTGTTGCTTTGTATGAGGAAAAAATCAGAGAGGTTGATCATCTAAATTTCGTTGAGAAAATCAGACGCATAAAGTTATATAAAAAATTGTAAAAAGTAAGACAATTAAATTAGTAACTGTGTAAGTTAGGTGTTGAGTATCTCTCCATTCACTTTCCTCCAATGACCTAAAAACAACCGGTTTTCATTTTTCTCTCAAGAAAATATTTCGTCTGACGTGTATTTTGTGTGTTTGAAGACTATTTTTCTTTTCCTCTCGAGTAAATGAGTTTGGTTGGGGCCCAAATATTCAAAATCGTTTATGAAAAAAAAAAACATACAAATGGAGCTCCTCAATCTCTACAATATACTTAAATGCCAATTTGTCCTACTCTATAAACCTTACAATAATATTCATAACTTTTTATTTGCCCAATTTTCCCAAAGTTTTGAGAAATTTACTAATCTGATTTTACTGCTTTATACAAAGACAACGTAATATGAAGACGGAAAATCTCTTTGATACAAAGACTAACCTGAAATAGAATAGTCAAAGTTTCATTTAGATAGGTCAAATTTAGAGAGTTGTGGAATCGTGAAGTTGTACATGGTATGGGTAAAAAGAACAAATCCATATTAGGCGAGGAGAAGATGTCGAAAGCTTCCCAATGTTGTGCACGTATAATTGTTTTGCAATAGTGCTTTTTCTCAATTTTTCAAATATAATACCCCTCCGCTTTAAAGAACAATCATTGTCAATTGCATATGGTAACTATTGGAAAACTATTTGATATCCGTGATATTCCCTTCGTATATGAATCCATGTCAAACAAGAACTTAGGTGTGAAACTAATGCGATTTGTGTGCAGGGTGATAGCGGGCTTGTATGACATCATTTTCTCGTGTAATGTGCATGACATGACTGTGTCTGGTATCATATTCTTCTTCTTTTTTTTGGGGGGGGGGATCCATGACATTCTCTTCTCTACTAAATGAAGCTTTGACTATTCCCTTTGTTCGATTTTACTCTATATCATGTCATATGAATGCCAACTTAAGCACCGAATTTGTTTGTTTGTTTGTTTGTTTGTTTGTTTTACAGCTGTACATTCCAGCACTATACCTTCAATTGTGAAGCGCAATAATAACTGGTGTTTTGTGGCTAAATGTATGTACTATACATAGTATTTTTTCACTGTTTGAATGTACAAAATAACAATGAAATTCCTCTTTAGCATATCGCATTTTACATGATATCACGCTGTATACCGGAAAATTGGGGAGTATAGCAGGAAATAGGGCTTTATAGGTGTTTAGATTACAATTTCAGCGCAAAGAAATACAAATAATGGAAATCTGTGATAAGCAATATTTGCGTAATATCAAAAGCTTTGCCTAAGAAAACATTTATATTACGTAATTTGCAACATTTGATACAATGCTGTCGTCTTCATATAATGGCGAAAAATATTGTAATCGTTTACAAAATGTCTGAAATAGCGCATTCTTGCTGAATATATATATACATGTATATATATATATATATATATATATGGTGTTAAATGTGCATATTCACACACATGTCTTAACATAGGTTCCTCTTGTACTATATTCCATTGCGATTTAGCGTATCGACATGAACATTCATGAACTATGTTAAATGATGAACTTTACAAAGTGCCAGTAATGACGTCATCTTATGGAAAGTATGATATACAGCTGTATGCTTACTGTAACTTCTTCATTGGACATATTCTGTGGAGGCCCCCTACATTGCACTTGATTATTGAGAATCAGTGTAGGTCAAAATGTTAATATTGATATTTTGGCTTAGGCCATTGACTGTTATAAATAACTGAAGGTGTCAGAATAGCATTTCAGCTAAGGAAATTACACATGTACATAAATATGAATGTTGAATTGTGAAGTTTTTTAGTGCCTAACTTATATAACCACTGACAAATGACGTGAGTGGGCCATTATAAGCAGAAATGTAATCAACAATTTGTTTACATCGGGCAAGCCATTACGATATTTTTGCTAGGATGTTGTGAATATTCCTGTAAATGCCAAGTGTCGTCGTCAAAATGTTGAAAGTAAGTGTCATCCTCAACCAATGCACAAGAGAAGTACAGTTTCACGTAAAAAAAAAAAAAAAAAAAAAAAAAAAAACATGTTTGAGTTGATTGTATCAAAGTGAAAATCTTATCCGTCGTTAAGATTATGGTGTACATCAACCGATAAATCGGAAAGTTATGAAATGTACGTTCCTAACATGTTTTCCCAAAACAGTGACATTAGTCACAGTAACACGAGGAAATCAGATGAGATGAGGATTTTTCACCTGATAAAGAGACTTCCTAACTCTCCTGCACTGAATTCTTTTCCACAAATTCAAAACCATATCCCTCTCATGAAATGGTTCTAGAGTTGTGACCATTTAAGCATTGACGATTTGGTAAGTAGAAAAGCTTATTAAGTGTAAAATTAGTGATGAGAGTTTTTAACGATGTACATTTAAGCGCAAATCAATAGAACAGAAATGACATGATCACCTTGTCTAATTTCCATGGATTTGCAATGGGGTTGTGACTGATATCAATGTGTCATGCAAAACTTCAGATTTATAGAACCTTCTTTTTATCCATCTTTTAACAGAAATCTCTACGCGTCTTGATTCTTCAAGTACAGACAACTTAGATTTGATTTTCCACTGTATTGTGGCATAATTACTAGTATGTGGCTACTTGATTAACGAAGTTTACAGCGTATTTACCCGTAAAAATAATGTCTCCATAATAACATTTTTTTTTACAAAGTCACAGCGATGCTGAATATCCCTAACAATGAAAATGTTATTATGTTGACTGAATTGTTGCTTTGCTATAGCATTGTCTGCGATTTGTTGAACGAATTATACAAGTGTACTTACAATCAGTGTCATATATATCCAACCATTTGTGTGTGTCTGTGTGTGTGTGTGTGTGTGTGTGTGTGTGTGTGTGTCGGGCGGGGCCGGGGTCAGAATCAAGAATGACCAGAAAAGAGTAAACAGGCCCGTAACTGCAGCATTTTCATGGACATGATGGAGGGGGGTCAAAATCAAGTATAGTGGAGATTTCATAATACAGGCGACTCCCGTTATCATGGTTTTAACGAAATTCTCGGAACCGGCACTTGTCTTTGTTTTATCGAAATCAATTTTGTTGTAACTGAACAGTATGAGGGTACAAAGATTGTAGATGATAAATTTTGGACCTAAATTTCAACTAAAATTTTGTTCTAACAGTGTCCGTCACAACCGGAGTGTATAGTATATCAAATAAGAAAATATACCCCTCCCATAAGAGCCGTACCCCTAGCGTACGGTCTGGGTATGGTGTTGGAGGGGGTAAACCTACATTTTCAAATATACATATATATATATGTATATATATATATATGTATATATATGTATATATATATATATATATATATATATATATATATATATATATATACATATACGTACTTCACGTTAAGACCAGGCACAAACGAATTGTTTTATGCATTAACAAACTTGACAGCCAAATACTTATAATGTGTACATCAACAAGTACAAACAGTAAAATATACATAAAGAACATACTCAAGAAATAGAATTCAAAAGGTGATTAACATGCGCAGAGTGGAGATTGCAATAAGAAGATCAATTCAATGTGTATCTCATAAAAGTAGTTATATTATGTCAGAAAATAGTTGACTATTACAGTTAACAATATATTCAATGGAAATTTTTTCCCCTGCTGAATGGTAGTTCCACTTTTTGACACGCATTGATCAGTGTTGATTATTTGTCATATAAAATTTACCAATTAGGGTCTACTTTAGTAGTGGAAAATGATGAAGACAAAATTGACACAAATGTATTTCAAATCTGCGTTTAGAGATCGGGCACGTAAAATCAACCATACACATTGACTGTACATAATTTCCACCAGTATTGGAGACATGCATCGTCATATTCTTCTCAAGATACGTTAATGGCATAAACGTATTTTCATTTTTCTTTGGTTAACAGAATTACTTGAATTTTATTCTACTCGTTTATCTTACGAATCCGTCTTGGGATTCTGGTAACGTAACATTGTCGTTTTACTATATTTTGTTATTTTTCATGTATTTTTCTATCGATAATTAAAACTGATATTGAAATTTACATGGGTGTCGATTAACGCTGAACTAAGAAAATATATCAGGATGTGATATATACATGTATCTACACTTGGATGTAGTCAAAACACAGCTCGTAAATTGAAGAGTGAACAATAATATTCTCTACCCTATATTCAATTGCAAACATCCCTGGAATGTTGTTGCACATTCTACGACGTATTTTGAATTATTGAGGTTGAAACTTGATTGAGCCAGTCGTGTGCAGAGAAATGTGCATTGATCTATCTTTCAGGTTCTACCCCAAATCCAAACTGACAGAGTTGAGTATCCAAATTATTTCATCCAAAGATTGCCATTGGTGAGACTATCTATTGCAAATTTGAATATGCTCATCTTATGGCTCCTTTTCACAAATAAGTTTCGCGGCACAAGTTGATCTCTATTACACAGTTTTCATAAAGTTCTTGACCTCGAAAGTTCTCATATGGAATTCTGATCTGTGTATGAAATTTGTGATAAGAACTTTATGTGTTGGCGTGAGGCAAATGGTAAGATGTGGCTTAAAGCGCTCCAGCGAATGGGGGAAAAAGACAGATTCGTTTCGGGATAAAGAACTTTGAACAAACAGCTGAAGCTAAGGTCGTCTAGGATGCGACGTATTTTGAGCCATATTTCATTATTTGGTTGCCCGTCAATAGGTGACGCGATCGATTCTAAAGATCTAGCCGGTGTCGTTAGCCGCATGATAGACTCGGGAAGACTGTGATACCTTTGTGGTTAGACTAAAGCAAGGAGGCCTGGCAAATTGCACACTCGTTCCAAATAAGGCAGGTTATCATCGCGGTCTTCGACAGTCAGTTATCCAGATCTCACCATTCATATCAATTAAAAACTGATTATAAGCAGCAAGATTCCTATTTTGTTTGACATCAAAACTGACAAAGAAGCATATGACCACGTCGAGAATCTAATCTGAGGGAGGTGTAAGCAGAGCCCGGTGGAGTTAGAGAAAATACTTGACTGGAATTGTCTTTCTTCTTGCGATGATGGATTCCAAAAAAGGCCGTACATTTTTCACAGCACTCCTTACCATCTTAGCTTCAACAGATATGGTGAGTACACACGAACCTGGCCCAAAGTAATCTGAATAAAAGATGTAGAACATGTACAAGGTGATGGCAAATAAGCAAGCGTGTTTTTCTATCATCCTTCACTGATCTATAGTTGGCACATCCATTTACGTCTAAAATGTGAAATACTGTATCACTATATACACTGTAAAAAATTTGTTTAGTTTCTAAACACCTAACTAAACACTTTTCTGTGACAGTTTAAAAACACTGCGACGCGTTTATATATTAAACATGTTTACGAACTAAACACTTGCTGTGTTTATTTTCAGCACACCCTAGGTGTTTATCACACACACATGTTTATGTTTTAAACGGTTCTGATGTTTAAAAACTAAACACCTGCTCTGTTTATAGCCTAAACACCAAACGTTTACACCATAATCACTCACAGTGTTTAAATACTAAACACCGCACAGTCACATAATCACCCACAATGTTTAAGATCTAAACACTGAACCAAAAAATAAACATGACGCACTGTTTACAATGTAAACACTGCGACATGTTTATTCGCTGTGACAGATTAAAAACACTGCGACATGTTTATTTGCCATTTGAGTGTTTATTCTCAGAACACATGTCTGATTTTTAGATCGATCACAAAATTGCATACACTAAACATGTGACATGTTTACATATTAAACATCGCAATTTCTCAGTGTTTATATGATACATGTTTACACCTTATACATGCTGAGTGTTTATATGAGACATGTTTACACATCATACATGGTAATTTCCACGTGTTTATATGAGACATGTTTACACATCATACATTCATACATGCTAATTTCTACGTGTTTAAATGAGACATGTTACTCATCATGCATGTTAATTCCCATGTAATTATTAATGTAAAGTGGATTGTTTCCACTTTTGCATGGAATGAGATAAACGCATAACATCATATAGAATTTACCCAGTGATGTACCAAATCATCAGCACACTTACAACGCATAATACCAGGGAAGACCTGGGTTAGCTTTCACAAACATTTTGGCTACAAGAGTCAAAGGCACTTCTCTGAATGTAAGTTATCAAAACATCAGTCAAAGCTTGGGCAATGTCTGATGAATAATAAGTTAAAATCCTTTAAAGGGGAAATCGAGTCCAATAAATTAGATAGTCTGATAAAAAAGAGTAAAATCTTACAAGTTTAACAGTAAAAATTTGAATGAAATCGGATGAAAAATAAGGAAGTTATAAAATTTTGAAGTTTTGCTAATTTCTGAAAAGCAGTTAAAAGTGGATATGAATATGCAAATGAGTGAGTTGACCATGTCATAACCTCACAATTTTCCATTGATTGTGTACAAAAAAAAATGATGAAATTCAATGTTTATGTTAATGAAATGTGAAAGATTATGGTATTGCTGGTTGAATAACTTCAGAAAGTGATCAGTTATTATATCAGGACTTGAGCCTCGGGAATAATTGCGTTTGGATGAAAAACTTTAAATTAAGTAAGTGGGGAATGACATGCCCACGTTGCCATTTGCATATTCATAAATAACCATTCAAGAACTGTTTCCTCAAAAATTAGCGAAACTTCAAAATGTCATAACTTCCTTATTTTACATCCGATTTCGATCAAAATTTTACCAATGAACTCTTAATATTTTACTCTTTCTTATCAGACTAACTTGTATTTTCACTGGATTTCCCCTTTAGATATTGCCATGTTTTGCTATACGACACCATACTGAGTTAAATGCAAGATACCTGGGAGTCACTGGCCTGTACAGGAAGACGTAAATAAAATTCTCTCCTATACAGACAGTAAAGTTTGTATATGCAGGAAATGGCACACAACTCATTTTGGAGAAAAAACAATATTGCATTTAACAATTACTTTTTAGTTACATATAATTCTTGGCCTACTTTCAAGAATTGCCGTCTTTCTACTGTATTCAGAACTAATTCTTAGTATTGTAAAACAAACTAATAAACTTGTTGATTGTGAATTGCAACTCAACGCTTCGGAAGCTTGACATATATGTAATACCTCCAGGAACATAACTGCAGTCTGTGAACAAATCCAAGATTGCATCAATTATTGGCAAAGTGCTTTGGGTACCCAAACCAGATTAGGCTCACGGCAAATTATACCATGCACAACACTATGGTCGTATTGGTACTGATCAGGGAGTATAGATGATGCACTCCATTATAAAGAGACCCCCCCCCCCCCAAAAAAAAAAAAAAAAAAAATGTTTTCACTGTATTTAGCCGGTGGTGAACATCTGCACTCCCTGATCAGTACCAATAATGGAACTTAAATACATACATGATATTGTTCTTTTCACTGCGACGATCACTGAAAGTACATGTAGGCTAACAGTACTGTATGGATTTTTCACTTTTGCTATTTTGAGAGAAATATTAGAATGTTAGTGGATTTCAAAGGGTGAGTGAGAAAAAAATTATACAACTGTACCTTGCTAGAACCTTGGAGAAAGAAGTCAAACTCAATGGGTATACATGAATAGTCTATTAGAGTCTAATCAGTTTCATCATACTCCACATAATCATGGTATGGAGGGCTACTTTCAATCTCGACACAGCAGAATTTTTGGTAAAGACAAGAGGATATGAACAAAGAAAAAATAATGCATTGCAACTGGAGGCGGGAGGGTATGCAAGGCTGTCATGAACACGCGATGTGATCAGCAAGACTCCTCCCTTGTCAATTTGTCAGTCAGTTGCAAAACTCCTCCCTATTCTCCATACATGTTGTACTACATTTCTAATACCTCTCTCCATGTGACCGATTTAAAGAATATCTCAGAAAGAAAATATTAACTACCGAATACTGCATTTCATATCAGGTCTACAAGAAAATTGCAAAGAATTCCGAACAAATACAACTACTGGCCTCTTATTTGCGTCCAATATCTGCTGATTGTATTAGGAAGCACCTGAGGGGAAAAAATGAAATGGCAAATATTTTGATTTGATTTGTTTTGATTTCTATAGTCCCTTTTGCACAAGAATGTAACAGAAAGCCAATCGAACAAAGTTCTTGAGTAATATCTTACAAGGACATTGGTTGATGAATAAAATGAAGTGAATAAAACTGTTTTTCTTAATAGTGCAAAACGATTTCGAGCAAGTGTCTTTACATAGTAGACAAAATTACAATTTTACGTACCAGCTGTTAAAAAAAGACAATTACACATGTCTATGAATGAGCAATAAGAATGAAGGTGACCATTATCGTAAGGACAGAGGACAATAGAATCGCTTTGTTTTGGATATCCCTGCCATTTTAAAACCAATTTTCATCAAATAAGCTTTGAATTCCTCTTCGAATTATATAGGCCCCCTACCTTCATATTTCTTTAGAGGTTCGTCATTATGTAATACACACACGCATACACACACACGGAGAACTGAAGCCCTATCGCATACAAAACCCTATCATCCCCCATATGATTTACTTTATTCTAGTATACAGGTTTACATGCACACTGTCAGTGAAGAAAAAAAAACAATAGAAAGGTTGCTCTAACAGGTGGGGTGCCTCCTAATAGGTCTGTAGTCCATCATGACGTTGTGAGACATCACACGGATAGCGGGAAAAAGATTATTAATATTCAAAATTGTTATCCATGGTTCATTTCCTTCATATGGCATGTAGGCCTATAGATATACTGTATATCAGTATATCTTGCGATGTCCTTGTAATCCTCAGATGTTTGCACTTTTAGACGGGGTGTATAGTAAAGCGCATGCATCTTTCATTCTAATCCAGACAGGTTTGGCGTGATCCCTGATCAATTCTTCCATGACGTACTGGTGCTGGTAAAAAGAAATGATTACACAAGGAAAACAAATCAGTTGGCTTTGCAATACAATGGACTTAACTGCTCCCATAGATTCTGAAAATGAATGGGTAGCAAAGAAGTTGACTGAATCCATAAGCAAGTTCAAATTTAAAGGAATGACAGAATCCCTTCGTCACATTAGCACTTAGTGTCTTGCGTCAGTTTTTACTTACTTTGCTGAATTTTCTGGACATAGTTCAAGTCTTTTTTTGTTGTTGTTGCTTCTTTCTTATTCATCATCATTATCAAGCAGAGTTACGACCATTACTGTATCCTTTGTCTCTTGGGTGAAGATTTTCACACCTGTAATTTACACTTTCAACAATATTTACAATAAATCAAGTTTCCATATTTATTTTAGGTAATGGAATGGATTCGGGAGTCGGGAGTAGGTCCCCCCCCCCCCCCCCACCCAAAAAAAAAAACCACACACACAAAACAAAACAAAACAAAACAAACAAACAGACAAACAAACAGAAGAACTTAAAGCATCTAAAATCTGCATTTTATAGAAAATCATTTACATGCCCTTTAAGTACATAATATTCATTGATTTGGCTCTGTAATTCTGTGTACTTACTTGATTTCCACTTTCCACATGGGTAGTATACAGTGATGTACTATCCCCAGTTGATTTACTCTGCTGACTGCAGCATGCCTCGTTCTCTGCCAGCAGAGGTAATGTCTTGCAGAATTTATACAGTCGTCAGGACATCATCGTCACCCACTTTGGTGTCATCGGCATCCCTTTCCAAGACATCCTATTCTTACGGGCTTTACATTCAATTTTCACCACCTGTTGAGTTATGAAGAATTTACAGGGAATAAAACTGAATTTCACTCATAATATAGTCACTAACCCATCGTCATTCACATGAAAGATACTTCATAACTTCGTAAAAGATACAGTGAGTCTACCCGCTAGGCCGAGTTTACCCATAACTACGGTACCGGTAATCTGTAGAGTGTAGGCCTATTGTAACGTTAACAACACTAACACGTTACAGTTAGAGCGTTCCCCGTGGAGAACGTTAACCGTTAGATTTAGAAATAGAAAACTAAAACAAACGAGCAAAATCTTTAAGGGCGTAGCCTATTTCTACGCCTACTACAGTTTACATTAAACGAGGGCAATTTTGCAATAAATCTTGGTATTCACCGACTTAGCAGGCTTAGCAGACTTACCGCTTTCATGCAGGCCGGCCAGGCTAGAACTTTATCGCTTCGACGCCATCTTAGCTAGATCCGCTATGCAGCAGTATTACAACAGTCAGTGCAGTCGATCGAGTCGTAAGTACAGTGTACAAGTGTAGTGTGCCAAGCAACGAATGCGCACGTACTGTAGGCCTATACGCACATCACGCTGCTAGGGCAGCACCAGCCAGCCATTCAGACAGAGATCCATCCGTATCCGTACAGGTACGTACGTGCACATCTTCTTTCCCGCCAATTGTGCATTGATTATGGTCATATAGCACGAGTGTGCGCTAGAAGCGCACGCACAGGGCACCACTGCGTGCGTTGTGGCCGCGGCCGTCATGTCACATGCGCTGCTGACTTGTAGAGTACGAGTATCACAGTGTTTATGTTAAACATGTGCGGTGTTTAGAACGTGTTTACGAGGCGTTCTAAATATAAACGCGTCTGTTTACCCTGACAGTAGAAGTGTTTAGGCCTAACCAACAAACATTTGGGTAATGCCCTAAACCATGAACGAAATCATTAACAAAGGCAATTCCCTTTTTTTTTCTAGCAGTTAAAATATAGGACTGTACATGCGAAACCAAAATATAAATTTATTACAGTTGTGTTACATATTTTTAGGTTATCCTTTTTCCTTATTGATTAGGCATTTCCATGAAAGGCCTAAAACATGAATTATTTCATAGTGCATCTTGATGTCGTAACAGTTTCCACTTTCTCGTGATAAAAGGAAACTAGAAATTGCAATTTACACACCATTTCCAACACTTTTACATATATATATGGGCATATCTAGATTAACATAGCGTGACCAGAATAAACACTCCAACTAAACACTCCAAGCTAAACACTTTAACTCTCAATACTTTAAACGTGCTATACACACCGGGTGTTTAGATGTTAAACAAAGTGTTTATATTTTTAACACTGTGTTTAGTTCATAAACATGTCGCATGTCGCATTTTTTACAGTGTACAGTGATCCAACCGATACCGACAATGGGGCATGTAATCTTTAATACCAAACATATTTTGGTCCATACGTCTATCAGGTTCAAACAAGAGCTTTTCAATATGTAGCTTGGTTCTGCCGATATTGTACCTTTATATTCTTTGTCCCGCGCCTCGTCGTTGCTAAATATATCTTATAACTAATTGAATAATTACGATACATAAATATTTGGTATAGTATGCGATAAGTGACCACTTTGGTCTAATGAATTTTTAGGACTATAAAATGCTATACATTCTTGGCATCATTGATTTGGGCAATTTACATTTGCGTGTTTGAATTTTTACAACATTCTGCCGAATTTGTTTTGAAGCACTTTTCAGGATTAGCAGAGTAATATCCCTCTTATTTTTTTTTTCATTTTTGTAACGTTATGGAGGTCGTAGTGTATTTTGTTTGTTTCGTTTCACGAAATGCCTGTTTGATGTGCATTACATTATAAAAATTTCCTAAACTCCGAATTCTTCTGTTTGTTGTCCATATTTTACCACTGAAACAAAGCTTGAGACCTCCATCACATTCGTCTGGTGTCCTTAGGGCCAACCACGTGTGCCCTTGTTAACTGCACCATCATTATAACTTGTACTAATACTACCACTTCTGGTATTAACTGCCTTCTACCTTCTACCTCCGGTATTGTGAGACCTTCGGATGATTTTCAGACTTTTTACATTTGAACAACAATAACATGGTTACATTGAGTACAGAGTTTCAGAATTTATAGTGATTGGGCTGAAGAATAAGAAATGATAATAATTCTTGTTCATTGCAATTTGTTATGAATTTTGAAAATATTATTTTCAAAATTCATAACAAATTGCAATGAACAAGGATGATGACATGGCAACCTCACCATAAGAATGCATGAGTTGGGGCTCACGGAAGCAGGACAAAAGAAGAAAGCATACATAGATTGTACACAGGTGGATTTGTTAACCAAGTTGTATTGTAATGAAAATGAAATTACATTGCCACATTTCTGAAATATTATGTGAGCCTCCTGTGTCATCAACTTTATTCAGTGTATTGGTTTGTCTGCTCAAGGACCACAACAAATTTCACAAATCTATGGAGTTGTCGTTTTATGTACTATACATGATGTGAAATTATGAAAATCTTCTGAAATGCCCCTTTAAATGATCTGATAACGCAGCTGCTACGACCACTGGTACCCTTACCTCTTGTATACTATTCCAACCAAACCCGGCATGGCTACATCTGGGGGCTACTTCGTCCCTGCCGTACCGCCCACTACCTAATGTTTCTATTTCTGGTGCCATTCCTGACTACGGATTTGGATTATGATTGTTAAACTTCCATTAATCGTCATAAAAGATCATTAGATTTGTTTCACTTGAGAATGTCCCTCCTGAATCGGACCCTAAATGCTTGACGAGAGTTTCATTTTCCTCACTTTCATTGTCTTTCTCTCTCTTTTTTTTTTGCAGGCAGTGCCTGGAGTGTTAATAAGTCATTACCTGTAAGGAGAGGTTTTTCCAGCTACATGTACCCCCCCCCCCCGAGAGAGAGAGAGAGAGAGAGAGAGAGAGAGAGAAAGAAAGAAAGAAAGAGAAAGTGACCCACATTCTTGCAAAATATATGTACAATGAATTATTATATATATTATAGCTACGTAGTATACTCGATGGAAAACTGAGAATTTCAGCGACTTTTTTTTCAACTTGTGTCAGTAACATTTCATTCACTGTGCAAATATCTCACGATTATGCTTCGTTTCCAATATACAAAAGCTGATTGCAACCTTGGTAGTTTCATAGGACCAGGTCCAATCTATTGTGTGTGTGCGTGTGTGTGTGTGTGTGTGTGTGTGTAAAGTTTATAATACAGTTTCTAAACTTCCCTGTTGTTACATCTTACATGGGAATGAAGCTGAGACCAAGTATAGCTTCAGTTTGACGCGGAGTTTTATCCTTTGTTCGGCGTGTCAATACTTCTACAGCACATATAAGAATAATATAGTCAAAAAGATAGACATAGAGGAAGATAAAAGGTTTTGAGAGATAATATAGATTGAAAGTATTAATGTTTCTCTTTTTCTATATAATTTTTTTTTCTATTTATCATTTGTTCACCTGTTCTGGTGACTACCCGTTCAAGGTGAATCGGACGGCAGTATAATATTTTCAGGGCGACACGATATTTAAAGCCGACTAAAATTCGATGTACAATGTGAACTGTTTTACGTTGGTCCATAATTTTGCTTTGTTATCCTGGTCGCCCTGGTACAGCGCAGGGAAATTCCCTAATCTGTATCAGAAAATTATTAAAACAGCCATTATAACTTGGAACTTCACAAACAAAGTCTGTGATATTCATGATGATCGTAATTATCATAGGACGACTCAAAAGGGATACAAATATTTTCCCAATTCCCCCAAGGATGCTAGTTAACCGAACTTTTGTATTTGCTGACGATACAATCGCTGATTTTATATGGCTTCGAAGTCTTTCTTACATTACGTCCAAAGTGAAGGTGAAGCACCGCCAAGTATAGCTTTATTTAGACACGGAGCTTTATCCTTTTTTCTTATTTTAGGCTTATTTCAGCGCCATTTGTAAATGAATACCGAGAGAGAGAGAAGGAGAACTATAGGAGTTATTGAAACAAGCCATTATTATTCAGATAAAAAGACCTGTACATAGAATATCATTGTATGCACATCAGTGCTATTCAACTTTTGTTCGCATTATTGCGGTGAATTCCACTTCAAACAAAGGTGGACCGCACCATCATGATAATGTAAGGGTACATACAATGTTGCGTGAATTTCACAGCCGACAGGATTTTGATGTACAATGGCAACGGCTTTGCGTTGATACATGCATTTATCTTGCTTTGTTGTCATGATCGGCTTGGTACTGCACGGGGAAATTCCCTTATTTCTATTTCATATAAAAGGATGATCATTGACACAGTCAATATAACTTGAAAATGATGATATTCAAGACGTTACCAAAGAACCGTTGAAGAGCCTACAAATATCTCGATTTCCCGCAAGGATGGTGAAAAAAACCAAGAACATTTGAATATGCTGACTGCAATCAAATTGTTAAGATCATAAATCATCTGACATTTTAAAATTAATTTGGGCTTGCGTTCATACAACGCGTCATGTTTGTTCAGATAAGCATAGAGATCCCCTGCTGGAAAGAACACAGTGTTCCACAGTGTGAGAAACACAGTGTGTAAACAGTGTGAAATCTCTTCACACTGTTAAATTCGAGCGTTTTGACAGTGTGAACACAATGTGAGTCATCAGTTCACAGTGTGAAACAAAGCATTACTATGGGAACATTCTGTGAAAAACACACCACAGTGTGAAATCATCTTCACATTGTTAATTTCGAGCATTTTCACATACTTAGTAGTCGACTATATGAACTCATTGTGGGACACTGTTTTTTTTCCAGTAAGGGTCACATGATCTGGTCCATATACAGTAAGTATTGAAATAGTTTTGCTGAAATGTGTTCTTCAGATGAGTCTATTTTCATGTCCAGGATCACGTCAGTAATTCGACCTGATAATTTCCTTATACATCCTCCTCCTACCACGCTGCAGTAAATGTTAATTACCCTTGTTAAAAACTGTTTACAGAAGACTAGTTTGTATAAAACAGTCCGAAAGATTGAATCATCTGAGGGTATCTTTAAACTTGATTTTTTTTTTTGATTTCGTGTATGTATTTTCAGAGGGTCCCATACCCTACAAGCTTTGCTTTTTAGTGGGACCCTCCATTTCGTTCTAATCTTTGTGTTATGTATATACCTTAGAATAGGGATTTCTGTTGTTACTCGTGATCACATGTATGTTTTCTTTGAAATTGTTACAAATATGTTCTGTTAATGTATTGTATATTATTTTCCCTGTTTATTCAATGGAAATGCAACATTGAAGTTGAAGTTGAACTGCATCAAGATTGTCCAAGTCTTTGCCTTGACTTCACTACATCTTAAATTTTATTTAACACTTCAAATTGGATAAACAAAAGAGCACAGTGAGATGTTGTTTGACAAACAACGAGGATCCAAAATATTACTTTGACGAACGACTTGTTGAAACAGATTCGAGATTGTATACTGGGATACGCATCAGTATAAAAGAATAAATGACCTTACGTTAGGGTTAAGCACTGATATGATTTTTATGAATTATTTTCTTCTGTTTCATAGTCATACGATCGGGGTCATCCCACAAGACCGACACCAACGAGTCATACAGCCCACGACTTCAACATTGAAAACAGGTCCATGAGTCATACAGGCTCTCACGAGTCATACAGCCCATGAGTTCGAAACTAGGTATATAGAAGCAGCCCACGAGTTCGGCAGATACAACACGGAGCTTATGTGCTGGTCTCGTGGCCTTGTTAGCCTAGTGTGGAACTCATGGTCTGTAGGACTCGTGAACTGCACAATCTATGGACTCTATGACTCGTGAGCTATATGACTCGTGGGTGAAGAATTGCATGAAACTTAACCTACATAAACTTGACACAGAAAATGCACTAGGATTGATGAAATAAAGGTAAAAATTACTCCACTTGGGCGTGTCTGGGGACAAGTCTGATATTTTGATTTATAAAGAACTACACTTGAAGATTATATACCACACCCGCCAGTTTTATTTGCGAAAATTAATCAGAAAAGTGATACAATCGGTTTTCCGGGAAGGTGTAGTTTCAGACGCTTTCACAACAAACAGCTCTGATTTATAGGGCCTACACCTCCATGCGTGCACATATTTCTGGACGGGATTGACTATTCTTTAAAATTAACGCCTTATTATTTAGTGACATTTCATTCAAATGAATCTGTAAACAAGCAAAGTACACGGGACCAATCTATGGTAGAGTTCAAAATTAATCTTCAGATTGCTGTAAAAGATGGCGGCATTAAACATCGATTATCACAGACTCAAATGCACCTGTGCAATTCTTGTATTTGTGTACATCCTTAGAAAACTGACAGCTCTTTGAATATGACCAGTTGGGACTGCAGCGTTTGAATCTTCTTGCCTTGACAGAATCTCGCCGATATTTTTGTTGTTTTATTTCTTCTATCAAGAGAAAGGCAGTAGCCAGAGTTCTGTTTTGTATTTGCTAGACCTGACATACCTGACAGTGTTCTCCTATATCTTCCTATAGGTTTCGGCTGTTGTCAAAGTATCGTTTCAGCTCGATACATATTCCAATTCAGATCACGAAAAATTAGACGGTGGATGTTGCGACGGCTTTTACATTTTCTGCAACGCATGCGACAACTACTTCCTCCTGTGTTTCTCGGAAGTTAGAAGGCAAGTAATTCTGAGCATAATAAGATATGTGTGGTTGGGTGGCCTGATGCTCTAGGCGCGGGAACAGGAGAACCCAAGTCCAAATCTCGCCCCTGGCCTGCACAATGTTGGATACGCTGCTTTACGCTCATGCATCGCCACTCTTGACTCGAGTGTATGACGGTTTTGGTCAAGTTGTGCATAGCTCCTAATTAATTGGTTTATGCACACTGACCCAGAGTTAGCGGACACGTTTTTGTCAGGAACAGTCTTTCCTCTGCAAGGGAAACCGTTAAAAAATGAGCAGAGTCCTATACAAAATATTACTTCTGACAGTAACCATGTCCTTTAACAAACCCCCTCCCCCAAAGAAGAGGAATATTATTATACAAGCTGTTTGATAAAGACAACTTTTAAGGCATTTATTATAATGTATTTTCATTCGAATTTATATGGAATGTCTCCAGTGTAGATCTATATTCACCATATGGCGATACTTTAGTCTTATTCCCTCTTAGCATAGGTAAATATTGTTAAAGTTCCATTGTTTTGGACTTCAGGATTTAGCGAGAAGGATTCAAATGCCAGAGATTTCGACTATAGCTGAGGCTGAAAAGGAGAGACACTTCAGTGTAATGAATGCAATCAATTTATTTCACGTGCAATCTGTTCATATTACTTATACAGCTCGTTCACACAGAGCTCCTGTCCCTATGGCAAGCACGAGACCGACATATTGTATAGGGACAACGATGACTTCCACTTTCCTCAGACATTAGCGAACACGGTTCAAAATCCTCTTGAACTTTCTATCAGCTCGTGGCAGGTATGATAACCATCTCCTCTTCTGGTTTAAAAAAAAAGCTTTTAACATTCTCTGTAGCAGGTGGATTTCATGTTAGGATAAACATGTATTGCGTTTTCTTCGTGTAATAGCCTGAGTAACAACTCATAGAAAATAACAGACAAGAAAATCTGGCAAATTGGCAAGAAAATTTTTCTTCCCATTGTCTTGAAGAAACCCACCAAAATACTGTTGCGTGTTATTAATAGTTACAAGACGTAGTTGTTATTTAGCGGGTTTGCATTTATATGTAGTGTCACTCTTTATAGGATGTACCAATTTGCATCTCAGAGATCCAAACATTACCAGTGCATCTCCTTTTCTGATAAAAAGCCCAAAGGCCTTATTTGATTAGCTATACATAGCTCATTTGCAATATAGTCCTGAGGCTTTCGACCCCACTCCATAAGCCGAAACATTTTTTTCCACATCGACATAAATTCGTAAGTTCATTTCATAACAATTATGTGTTTACCCTAAATGTGTATCATCTAATCCTTCATGCCCAGAGATGTATAAAATGATATTTTATCTAATTCGTCAAAGATATGTTTATGTCTACTTAAATATTCATTAATCATCCATCGGTCTTCATAACTCATCTTCCTCTCTTTCCATCTAACTATTCACCAATGCGATGCCAACCTGCAGGGCGGATTTAGAGCGAACATTGAAGTCGTTGACGAGGATACTTTCTCTGGCCATGACATAATCGACCAAATCGGTTTCAACTTCCAAGGCAGCTTGCACCAACCATTTCGATCGGCCGCCCTTGCCGAAACAAGGTCTCTGGACTTGAATCAAGGAAGCGGACAAGCCAGGTGAGTAGAACTTTTTTTTTCACGTTACATCTACGCCTTGATTGTAACGCGATAACAAAGATAAATTTTTATTTTGTGTTTAGTTCTTTAAACCTTGAATTATTGACCACTTTCTTTTTTCTCCAGTTTGAAAATTATCTAGTAAGGTGTTGCATATACGTGTATTCGTATTGATCAAAAGATAATCTAGTGAGGACCCATTTACTCCGAAAATTAATACACTTTTTTTTTTCGTTTTGACCAAAAAAAAACTAAAAAAACAAAACAAAAACAAAAGCATCAGAGTCTCTGTGAAGATCTACTGCGAACAGCACTACTACAACACGTCGGCAGGTTGCAGCGTTTACTGCTTGGCTCGGGACGACAACTTGGGCCACTACGACTGCGATGACATCAGTGGGGCGAAGATGTGTCTCACTGGCTACGAAGGGCCCGACTGCAACGAGGTAAGAAATGTTGATTGTTGTCTAGCAGATAAATGCACACAATATAGGGATAGTGATGTTGTGCATGGAGAAAGGATGATAAGTAGGGACAAAATCAGGTTTGTTGATTCGGAGTTATCTGGCAGCTTTAGATGACAGGGAAGGAGGAATATGAAGAAATTTCGGGTGGTGTGAAAAAAGAACGCGAGAGCAGAGAGAGAGAGAAAGAAAGAAAGACGAGAGGCAGAATGAGAGAACAAATAATGACAGGAACAAAGTGTCAAGATATAAAAGAAGATCGACTGGGAGGTATCCCCAAAGTAGTGGACGAAGCAGGAGAAAAGACTTAACATATAAATATGTTATGATAAGATATCATGATATGAGATAATATAAAATATATATGGAGAGAGGGAGAGAGATATGTAGTTTTAATGTTACTGAAGATGAGGAAAGGTAAATAGAAACTGTGTTCTTAATAGCTTAATTGATGTAGAGGACAAGAAGGATGAGGGATTCAGAACAAAAACAGAACTTTGTTGATGCCTTGGAGAGGCTTTGCTACAATTGGGGTACTGTGGCATGATAGACAAGACTCTTGGAGGACCTATGCTTGGATCCAAACCTTTGTCCTTGGACAAGATTTTTAAAAAAAAAAACCCACATCCTCTTTTACAAGCTGTAAAGCTTGGCACCTGGCAACACTACGGCAATGAGCATGGCAAGACCCTCTTTAGAGCAGCGACAACACTGAAGAATGAAGTTTATTATCATCATCATTATAGTTGTCATTATGATTATGATTTTGATGATGATGATGATGATGATTATGATGATTTCGAGTATGATTATGATAATGATTATCATTATTATTATCATCGATCTGCATCATCATTGTTATCATTACTAAAAATTAGTCGAAAAAAAATCTGTTTATGGTCAAGGGTTTTTAATAGAGGATCGAGAGTAAACATATAAATTATACCGAAGAGAATTGAATATCTCTGAGGAAGTCGAACTCGGAACACAGCAAAGCAAAGAAAGTTTATACAAATGTCATTGCCAGTAGCGAATGAATTGAAATGGTGACGAACCCATTTGCTTTCCGGCAGGCAAAGGATGAATGTCACTCCAATCCATGCTGGAACGGCGGGACCTGTGTCGATCTCCACGACGCCTATCGCTGCGACTGCCCTCCCGGAACAACAGGTAGGACTAAATGAATACAAGTTCCAAGCGAAACCTAACTTCTGTAGGTATACTTACCCGTTGGTGCCAATATATTTTGTTTTTCGACAAAATTATTGAATTCATTCAATCACGAATGATGTGAAATTTTAAGTGATATGAATACATTGTCAATTTACGAATAACTGGCTGTAGAGTGGAAAATGTCAAGACGGTGAGTACTAACCGCTAACGAACCTTCGGTAAAACGAATCTGATTTTATTTTCGGATTAATATGATTTACGAACCCTCTTGAATAACAAACCTTTTTGTTTTAATTTTCGAATTAATGAACCTTCAGAGGAACGAATCTTCGGATAACGACCTTCAGAATAACGAACCTATGGGATATCATAAACGCAATGTAATTCGTTCAAACGGATTCTCTGGCAACAACTGCGAGAGATATTATGATAAATGCCCAAGTGCACCGTCTGAAACGAGAGAATATTATCTGGACCTTTGAAACTCTTATTAATTTGCTTGTCTTTTTTTTAATTTAAAGGAATGAACTGCCAGCAGGGCTTTAATGACTGCCAAAACCACCAATGTGCCAACAACGCCACATGTGTCGACGGTTTCGAAAGTTATACTTGTAGCTGCACCAGTGGCTTTACTGGTGCGCTCTGCGATGAGGACATTGATGAATGTGAAGAGTTCGACAATGTCTGTCCTCCTGGGAGGCTGTGTTCCAACACGGTCGGAAGTTATGCTTGCCTGGTGGTGCCGACTACATCTCCTGTGTACTCCGGGCCGTGCTTCACTGAGGACTGTCACAATGGAGGAATCTGTGAGAGTCACGGAACAGTCTTTAGGTAAAATTTCTTAACTTGTTTCTAAATTAGTTGCTTACTTGATTTTTGTCGTTCACCGACAGATAAGATACAGTGTCTGATACACAATGTGCCTCATACATCATCCGCAAATTACAAGATTTAACGATAATGACTTCTTTATCCAGGGTAGCCTCTTCAATGTTGCCACTGCTCTACCAGAGGGCCCTGCCATTATCATTACTTCAGTGTTGTCAGGTACCAATTTATACACTTGAGTCGTGAAGGACGTGGTGGGTAAAAATTAAATGCCAATAATGTAAGGACCTGATGGGAATCGAACTCGGATTCTCCAATGTGGAGTCTCGAGTCTTATCCACTGTGCCACAGCACCCCACAGTCATATTATATCACAGGATATAATAATATTAAGTGTTCAGCAGCGGATAAGTAGGAATAGAGTTTTCTTCAAATCAACTGATTATGTACGTATAAGAACTTCATGTTTCGTCGAAAGAGGATGTGTAATAATAAAATGCGTTACACACGATTCATTGAGGGACTAAAATATAGAATTGAGCCAGCGAACGTTGCGTTTTTTTCAGCTTAGATGAAATCATGTTTTCATGTTTGAAGGAGATTACTTTACTGTCATCAAGTAATTTCCTATTGATGTTGTCTGCTTGCCAGCTGTGACTGTCCGTCAGATTTCACAGGTGAGCTATGCGAGACTGCTGTCGATGTCTGCCAGAGCTCCCCGTGTCTCAACAACGGTTCCTGCCTCCAACAATCTCTAGCCACATCTGAGATTGTCCATCGCTGCAGCTGTGTTTCTGGTTTCATTGGCCAGAGATGTGAAACTGGTATGACCCGTTTTCAAATGTCTCACCAAGGAGGTTCTAGAGCTGGAGTTCCAACTGGCGATAATAATTCAAACATTTATCAGATATCTATGGATGCACAAAAGAATTCCACAGATGCATTTGTACCTTTGACGTTCGATGTCTGAAGCCGCCATCATTCTGGGCAATTAGAAGGATTTTGAACTCTAACATTATATTGGGTATATCTTGCTTGTTTATTCATTAAATGACATTAAGTTTCTCCTTATGATAAAACATTTAAAACAAAGGTCAAACTCGTCCAGAAATACCTGCAAAAGTGTAAATCGGAGCTGTATGTTGTGAAAGTATTTGAAAGTACACCCTCTTTGAATGCCGATTTTAACATTTTTCCGCTAACTTCCGCCAAATGAAAATGATATGGAATAGTCTTCGACAATAGTTCTTTATAAATCAATATGTCAGATTTGTGCCCGGACATGACCATGTCCAGTAAACTTGATTTTCATTTCATTTATTCCTTTGTGATTTCTATCCGCGCATCCCCTGCCTATACCTTTTTGTATTGCTCATATTCCATAAGTAGGGATGGCGAAAAATTATTTCCATCATAAAGACATATCTTTCCTAGAAGGTAGCTGGTCGTTATGCAGTGACACATGAATCAATTGTCTTCCTATCTGTGGGGCAGCTCCAGTTTGGTACATACTTCAAATATTTCTGAGTGGCGGCTTCGAACATGATTTCAAAGGGAATATAAGAGTTGTGACTCCAATCTCTTGAACCTCCTTGGTCTCACTAAGACATTTACGTATTCTCACGCTCATCAATAGATTGCACGCGAAGTTCACGGCAGCACGAACCGCTCTTCAATTCAAATCAATAATGACATAGACTCGTATCCCATACTTCGTTACTTTATCAGTAATTACACCCAGATTGGTTTTTCAATCAGTTTGTCATATCAAAAATATAAGGCACTGAGGACTGTTCTTTGGGGAAAAAGTAAATGTTTAATGGGCTTTTCTAAGAATAAATTCCTTCCGTAAAATTGATGTTTGTCTTCTCATCACTCAGTGTCTTAGCATTTCGAAAACTGCATTTGATCTGCTAATGATATGCGATACTGACAGACAAACGTTGTATGAGGAAAATCACATACGATCATTTCATGCAAAGGAAATTGTTAACTACATGGCATGAGTGATAAGTGACTCTATAGAGGAATCTATGGATTACTCTGTTCTTTCAAGAATCGCACTGGTGTAGGTACAGTTCAGCATTGCAAAGGCCGTTAGTGAAGTACCAATCATACAGTATCTTTTTTATCATGAAGGTGACGTATCAGGTAGCATATCAACGAGAACTCTTTAACCAGTGTCATTGAGATATGGACTTTATAACTCTTTTATTTTCATTCATGTGATATAGTTCTTCACTTATAACCGTGATGAAAGCTGTCGTTTGATGAAATTACATGGATAAGATAAGTTAAGGACATCACCGTGAAGTTCCTTAATGAATCACACTCATTATAACAACGATCTGATGTTCTTAAGGAAAGAAAAGAAAGAATCGATAATCTTACATTTCAATACATTTCATTTTATGTCTTGCCTTTGAGCGTTCTTGAATAATTATGATGAATATCAGATGAAGAGGGCATTGTGATAAATCGCCCTGACTCAATTACGAATGAGCTTGAATATCATAGGGGTAGAACCATTGACTCTATCATTTCCTTTTTCTGTTGTTACATTACCCAGATTTGAAAGGAATATTCTATCCAATTCTCTTTGAGGATCACCTTCTCAATGTGGACGGTCTGAGCAGTCGTCTTGATAACCTCGTTGCCATAGCACTGGGTGTAAGTGGCGCCACAGTGGAAGCAGTCCTATATAACATTTCATTTCATGAAGCGTCTACAGGGTAAGTGACTGTTTTGAATCATGAGAGCAATCATGGTTACGAACGTTGCAATGACACGAGCTGTTTGATTTAAATTGATTTGATTTGATTTGATTCTATTAGATTCTATTTGATTTGGCATAATGTCACATCAACATAATCAGACGTAATATCGCATGCAATCATTGAATTCCAATGAGAGTGTGAGTTAGAATGTTAAACGTGAAATGCGGTCTCTTTACCAAAACTGCATTAGGGGTGTACTATTCTTTTCATCTTGTAAGACTCTTTTTCTTAAAAGGTATTTTACTACTCACTACCATTATTATTGAACACTCGCTTTTTCCCATGCAGACAAGAATACACATACATCGGGTTCTATGCTTACCGTGACAACATGCTAGCTCGCAGCGTAGATATTGCACGTGGTCTATCCATACTCGACGTTCAGGTCCAAAACGCCATTGTCCATCCATTCAAGATCTTCGTCGTCCATTTCCCGTCATCACCGGGAACAGGCCCTCCTGATGTGGTCAGCAGTACCACAAAATCTGGTGGCGGGTCTGGAACAAATGATCTCTTGGTAAGAGCTTTATGTTCACATTTAATTTTATCGCGAAGCAAATATAACTTTCATCTCACATAAGGAGTCAAAAGTACTACGTAAATGAAATTACTTAAATCAGCTTGTGAAGAAATAATTAAGTACATAAAAGCTTTGTTATTATGTCCGTACTTCCATACTCTACAGTGGAAATGTTGTATAAAAAGATATGAACCGATTTGACGAGACTTTCTATTTTCGACTTGTTACATGAAATCTGACTTTTCTTTTTAAACGCGAGTAATGACGTCTGGCTTTAAAGCTTACTGATTTATTCCTTTTCAAACTTTCACTGTTCAAGCAGACTGGAGGAACAGGAATACCAGCATGGGGCATCTTTCTTGTTTGTCTTCTGATGTTCATCGTGATAGCAATTTTTGCTATTGTGATAATCTTCAGAACTAAAAGGTACCTTGGTCTGTGCACTGGGTTTTGTTTTTGATAAACACACATATTGAATTACTGAATTAAATTTCTGAAAGTGCACTGGTCTTACATTCGAGACACAGTGACCATCACGTTTATTTCATACTTTATTTCACATCTCTACATGTACTTAACAAAAAAGAACAAGAAAATACAAACAAACAATAATCAGCAAGATAAAGTTGGTCATGGCAAGAAAGTGTGTCAGCATATGGACATAAAAGACAAATCTCTATAACACGTGAAATATGAAGGAACCGCCACAGCAAAGCTTGTGATCGCGGGTTCCAGGAAAAAAAAAATACCATTGTAAATTCGTTTTGCAATGGAGATAAGACACAAAGTACAAATAAAGAAACTACTTAGTATATGAAAGCTGAACTAGCAAGGTACAAAGGGCAGAATAAGTAAAAGAAAAGAGAGAAGAGAAAGAAAAGGGAAAAAGAGAAAAGAAAGAAAATAAGCACTGATTGATTTTAAAAAGATTGCATAAAAATACACAGGTATACCGGCATGTCATGTATCATCATTATCATATGTATCATGTAGGCTCCTACATGATATGTGTCAGCCATGAAGAAAAGAGTCTAATTTTCTTCGTGTCTGCATGTAATCGTTCTCGCCTATTACCTACACAACTCCAGCATCCCGTTGCTGGGCTGAGAAAATCTTGTTCTCATTTTTTTTTTTAATCACCTTTAAAAAAAAAGATAATTTTCAGATTAATCAGTAAAATGATGTCCCCTCCAAATTTTAGCTGTCTTACTCCCAAAATGAAGCCACCATGGCATGTCAAAGGAAGGGCAATCCCATTTAAGTGCTTTGGCTGCTATGTGGCGTTTTGGGCTTACGGTTTTCGCTCTTCTGAACATATCATATCACATTTTTTAAAATACGATTTTCATCGTCCCAACAGCAAATTCATCCTTCTTGGATTTATGTTACTGCACATTGTGACCACCGAGCAAGGGGAGGGTGTGAGTGCGTTTGCATTTTCAGAATAGAAATTCAAAGATCTTGTCGAAAGGGGGCGATCTTCCACTAAGATCATATCTTTACGAAGACTGCAAGTACATTCATGGCATTTATCACGAATAATGGCCTACTCAACCATTGCCCGAGATTCTGTTATCAATATTTTGTCACTTTATAACAATGTTACAAGGAAGTTAAAAAATCCATGTAAAACTAATGTCGAAATAGGTTACAAGGTCTGCAAAAACTCATTTTATTTCGTAGCTATGGCAAAAACATTTCTCCAAAATGACAAACTGCTTCCTTTGTTGCGTTTGCTATAGGGCGAGGAGAAGATTGGACGAACCGGCAGAATCGCCTTACGCCATGAGCTTTGCCGGGACTGTCAGCAGCGCGAATGGGACTGCTGCGTTGCCAAGTCCTCACCAGAACAACAGATTCATCAACCCGGGCTTTGAGGGCCAAGCCGATTCGAATGCGCCACAAAGCTGTGGGATGGAGAACGGCATACATGTGCAGACCAGCGTTTCTACAGTAGAGAATGTGTATAGCACCATGTATTAACAGAACAAGTAGTCAAATTCCATCCTAATATAGTTTATGCTGCTTTGCACGAAAAACCGAAGAAGTAGATCATTTTCTTTTAAATATATTTGTTAGACAGCTCTCTATTCAGTTTGAACACAAGCAATTTTTATTTTTCTCCTGAGAAAGAAAGAATCTTCAAACCTGCTTTATTATACATTAAGAGTGATTCTTTTTTATAATTATTATTATTTACGTGTCCTCCTCAGCGGATGTATTTTTTTGTGTTCAATTTGCAAAAATGAGAATTAGCAAGATTTTGTGTGCGAAACTTAATTTTATCTATAGGTCACTCTCTCTGAACTTTTACAATTCATAACTTTTATAAGTGTCCGATTTTTTCTCAAATTTCCATGGTTTCACTTTTCTGATTTTTTTTCTGTTTTCTTACAAAGCAACATAAAAACAGTGGTTTCCCGGTTATGTAAACTAAACTTCCACTGAATAGTCTAAGTTTCATTTAATTGGTAAAATATTTGCGAATTATGGATGCGAAATTGTGTTATGGGTCACAATCACATACGTGATTGTTTGTTTTACATTGTTTATGTAATATGTAAATGAGATAGCTCCCTTATTGTTCTGCACGTAAAAACTTTGACAATGAATAATTTCCTTTGTTGAGTTTTACTCTTTATGTATCATATGAAAGTCAATTGGAACGTACAAGAAAGCGTTCTTTTTTTGTTGTTTCTTTTGATTTTGATTTTGCTTTTTTTTAGCTTCACGTACTAGCTCTATGCCTTCATTTTCTTGTCAAACACAAGAGTAATTATTGCGGCTATTTTTGTCTATTGGTCAGCCTCAATCGGAAATTATTTTACTGAATGTAGATAAACTAAAGCAAGAACCATTTTAATCATTTAACATTTCGCTTTATACATGAATGAAACCATACTGCGTATACAGTACTTGAAAATAGGGAATGATTTAGAAAATGAGCTTTTGGTGTTTAGATTAGATTTCAAGTATAAGGGAAATACGGATTATAATTATGTAAACATTCTAAACCAATGCATACATGTATTAAAAGGTTAACGTGGGGAAAGATATGAGATATTCCAAATATTCGATATGCGACGCAGTCGTCTTTATTCTGTCGAAAAATTAGACCGCCTAATGTGGCCGTTTACGAAATCTCTGAAACAGCGCATTCCTGCTTAGAAATATGGTTTATTATGTGTATTATGCATGTTTGAATGCAAAATCAGATATATCTATAATCATCAATTTGAGATATTTGAAATCAAAGCTGATGAAAAGCAAAATGATTAAAACATATGTGACAATTGTAATGATACCTGCCAAAAAAATTCTTGTAATGTAATGAGTATACAAATTTCATTGAGAAGATTTTATTTTTTCTCTATTTGATGATGACCCTACTTTTAAAAATTGTAGAAATGGCGTTTATCTGTTTTAGCGGTCAATCTCTTCATAATTTTATATCGATATGGTAATATGCATGTACACACACTTGTCTTATACTATGTGCTGTTTGTGAGATATTCCATTGTATACGCCCTGTATAGATATAGAAAATGTTTTGCAAAGTCGCACCGATGATGAACAACCCTGCACACGACATTGTGCTTGTGTGGAGTAATTTCTGCTTTATTGCAGTATTGTATTGCATTTGTCTAGCGAATATACTACTTGTAATCAACAAACGTTGCATCGGCGTCAAAAAAGTCCTGTAAATCATATTCCTTCCAACCATTGTGGGGATGCGTGTGGGTCAAAATGAAGGAGAGTCGAGAGAGAGGGTATAGAGGAGAAAGAAAGAGAAAACAGGAGATATACCATTTGTGTTATCATTGGAAAACAAGAAAATTTAACAAAATATACAACATGAATGAACACATCTTTATACATGGCACTTGATAAAGAACCCGAGCAAACGATACTCAAGATGTTACATACGGACAGTTGTACGGATAAGGAAAAACGCGGCTGTGTGTGTATGTGTGTGTGTGCGTGTGTGCTTGTGTGTGTTCGTACATGTATAATTATGTATATGTATATATATATATATATATATATATATATATATATATATATATATATATATAAAAGAGAGAGAGAGGGGGGCGAGAGAGAGTTTTGCATATTGACAAATATCTGCAATTAGAAGCAATCCAACAGCAGTGGGAACCTAGCTGTGTAATGTGCAGGCAGAAGAAGTTATCGTTTCGGGCTCCAAATTCTAATACACAGTCTTTACCAAGAGAGTCCTTTCTTGCAGTGTAATGTTTAGAGACTAAAGATGAGCAGCTTGTAATATGTCTTCAGCCGAATTTACTTGTAAATATTGCACTTCACATTTTAACACAAAGAGATATATAGGAATATTCCCCATTATGTCATACGAAAGAACAACTTCTTTCGAAAGACGCTGATTGGCTAAGTCGGTAGCCCGTCTGTCTCTAGATTCAAAGGACCGGGGTTCGATTCTCGACTCTATAACTGAGCAATACTGTGTACAATCATACCGTCCCCTCTAATAAGAGGCAAAACACACTGTCCCTCGGATAGGACATAAAATGGGGGCCCCCGAGTATGAGAGAGTCACTACCCATGCACGTAAAAGATCCCGCTTAGTTCATTCATCGCAAAGAGCATGGTGCCATCCCCGGTGAAGTGGTGCCACCTCACATCCAACTGAACCCCATGGAAGACCAGATAGGCCTATCTTGCCGCTGAAGATAGGCTATCCAGCCACCTTCTCAGGTGGAAAAATGAAACAAACAACTGACTATACATTGTAAACTATCATTCATCGCAACGCAGTGGCCAGACTGGTAGCATAGGCCCATGTATCATCTACATATTGCAGCTCGAAGTCCACAAAAACGCAAGAACACAGTATTTTGACCAGTTTTCAGATATTCCATACAAACGGACTGTCATGACTGACAATGATTCACCATTTTAAATGATGGAGTTGTGCCCTTGTTGTTGTCTTTATGATATGTAATATTTCCGCTCCGGTTGAGCTGAAGAAATGAAACGTGGGAAGTTTTCAACTCGAGCGTACATATTCACTTCTTTGTACCCGTTTCCACCCCAATGAGTTTCTATATAGTTTGTCTGCGTATGCATCGAAACGGGCAAAGTGTGATTTTTCTATGATCTTCGTCGGAACAACCTGAGCTCTGTAGGTGCGATGGACAGATTAAACAACGTGCAATGATTTGACAGTGGAAACCAGCGATTAACGACTAAAAATCTGAGTCTGGTTTGAGTTCATCGCGACAAAGCAGGTGGAATGATATTGAATCTGAAACAGTAAGATCAATACGCCATGGATAGATATATTCTACTTTGTACCCTGATGACAGTCATTGTCATGCTTTCACATACTAAGGTAAGTCAATAGCGTACTCATTACAGGCCTGTATAGGTCATTGATAGTGCTAAGAAATACCATTAGAAATAAGACAGGCAACACGTCATGCCAAAGGCATGTAACGAAATATGAAGTTGACATTGTAATGACCATTGCGTACCTGCATTGTAGCCTAATCATAGCGTCTGTGTACAGAAATTCAGGAAGCAAAGAATAAGAGACGTCCTAAAATCTATTTGTGGGTTGTATCTCCTTCGAATGAATAGACTGCGCTGTGCCTTGAAGACTATGTAGGCCTATATTATACAAAAATCTGATAAACTTTCCCTTGAAAGTTTCTGCTTAAAACTATGGGCAGAGGTGACTCCAGAGTAGTGCAATTCACTGAGGGGCGCAGGCCCGCATAGTGAATAGTATTTTTGGAGGCACCAAGGTTTGTGATTTTAACAAGATAGTCGAAATTAGGGCGAATATGTTTGTTTTATATGTGGATCAAAAATTGAAACAAAAGGATGTGAAAATGTGAGGCGAGAAGTCGTGTAGTGGACGTGATATTGTGGAGGCATCCTACACTGACCATACGTAGTAGCCAAAGATGTCAGAATTGCTAGGGGGGGGGGGGGGGTCATCAATTTAGTCAGATGTCATGTGATTAAGTAATATTCAACCCAAATGTGACTACAAGCATTCACGGAATAGTGATTGGCAAACCAAATTTTGTAACTCAAGGGCCCTTTTAGTAGTGTACAATTGACCCTTAGCCATTGATTATTTTATCTACCTACGCGTAGACTGTATTCTTTCTTCCCTCCAGCCTTCCTTCCCTCATTTTCTTTCATTTTTGTTTAATGTGTTACTCTATCGAGGTCGACGCCGTGACTGTAGTCGCCTTCAGGTTCAAGCGATATCAAAACCCGGGGCACCATGACAGCGACAACGAGTGCTGCGATCCACAGCCATGGCTCTTCTGGGACCCTTGCAACGATTGCGACAACCGTTTCATCGTCTGCTTCGACACCGTCTCGAAGTAAGTCTCCTGCTGCTTTTGCACAGCTTTTTGCTCACTCTATTCTATACCATCATAATGATATGACCGGATTTCGGACAGTTTTTCTTTTTATTCATTTATTTCCACATCCTGATAAAAGCATTTACAAAGAAAACAACAAATAAACATAAACCATTAGAACAATGCTGTTAATGTACAACTTGTATAACAATTTGACAAGAGACAAACACAGCATAAAAACAGTTATTTCAGTTTGTGTGGGGTGGGGGATCAACAAAGACTGTTGGTCTTTCTATGGCTGATCCCAAGAATTACAGCTAAAATAGTTACATTAATGCAATACAAAGATTAGAAAACTATACTACAGAAAGAACAGAATACATATAAGAAGGCGAGAGTCATCAAATTGAGGTGCTTATACAATGAATAAAACTTCAAACTTATAGCATATCTTTATGAACAAGAAAGAATTTGTAACTTCTTTTAAATATTGAAAGTTTATTAGACGACTTTATTTTATTTGGCAAATCATTCCATAAAACAGGTCCCGTAAACATGTATTTGAAAGTGTATCTTGAAATGCAGTATGTAAACTTGGGGACATAGAATTTATTCATCTGTCTAGTATTATAACTATTTTTATTTTGGATGAAGGAAATATCGAAAAAACTTCGGCAAAATGTTGTTCATATATGTGTACATAAAAACAGCGAGAAAGAATTTAGTCATATCAAAAATAGTCAATATGTTATGTTCTTTGAATAGAGGACCTGTGTGACTGAAAAATGGTATATTACTAATCATACGAATTGCATGCTTTTGTAAGATAAAAAATTCGCTCTAAGAGATACTTAGCACAATTTCCCCATACAATGTTACAGTATGATAAATAAGGCATAATCAAAGGACATTGAATTTCAGAAGTTACGATTGCACCTATTGCTCTGGAGATTTCACAGCATACTTTGTTAACATGATAAGCCATGTTAAATGGTCATCTATAATAACTCCAAGAAACTTGGTAAAACTTGATTGTATTAGTTGCAAGTGGTGATGAAAAAAGTTAATGATAGAATGGCCCAAGTAGCTTACGCCATTATGACAATGTTGTGTTTTGTTCAGCCATGAAAGAACTGAACAAAAAGAAAAATGCGTGCCGAAGGACGCAATACTATTTGTGTTTTGTTTTCCGTTTGATTTATGTTATTGTTTGCGTATTTGAACGCCTGTGTCTTGTCAGTTTTTGTTTCATATTATTGTTGGTGTAATTTTAGGTTGAGGGCAGAGGGATTGGGCACATGAGTTTGCATGCAAAGCCGCATCTTAATATTTTGTAATCGCTAATCAACCAGCTTGTCTGCATTCTAATGCATGTCTCTGATATTTTTTTTTTGTAGTTGTTGTTTTCGTTTATATGAAATGTGCAGCAAATAACATGAAATCTTGGTGCTGTTAAGGTGATAATTTCAAATGAGGAGATTGTTAATGCCGTGCATTGGTATCTATAATTCAAATATATGAGTGCAATCGTCGTAAGAGATAAAAGTTGAGCCATGCAAGATGAAATTGTTACCTCTGACAGAACACGTGGCTCGAAAACTAGTTGGTCAAACATGTCAAGAAGAAGATGAATCCAATAGCCGCAGAATGAATCCAGTCCCTTTACAAACCAACAATATTTTTTCTTCTATATTGGTAGTTAGTATTCCTGAACAAGCAACTAATATCTCTTTTAAAGGTAGCAGGATTCATCTAAACCATTTAAACATTTTAGACAAGTCATCGTATTTTCTCCTTTATTTTGTGTTCTAGTGATCTCAACCTCCATCCATGCACCTATGGAAGCTTCTCCACCAATCGTTTGATTGCTGATGACGATGACTTCTACTTTCCATCACCACTCGCTCCACTGGACGAGGAGGATGATGACATCCCAAACCCGTATCATTTTACGACATCTAGCTGGCAGGTATGCTTGACAACTTCACACTCAGACAAACAGAGCTATACTAAACTCGTTTTACTTTAGATATAATATATATAAACAAAATAAGATAGATTAGGCACTAATACGTCTACGTCTTGACATGACATCATTGTAATTTACTCATATTATGAAAAGCTATATGATGATGACAACTATGCCGATGACATAAACTACATTTTAAGTCCATATCTTTATTTCTGTAACAGAAAATAGGACTGTTATGCAGTTTATTTAGCAGGATGATAGTGATAATTCATGATATGGTCACATCTAGGGAAGCATCTTAAGGGTTGCAACTCACTGTTCTTGCACAGGGCTCTGCCATTATCATTTTCTAAGCATTATCGGGCATACCCTTTTTAAAAATGCTTCAAGAAGGACACTGTGGGCAAATATCTTGTCAAAGGATAAACGCACCGGACAGGATTCGACCCCAGCCCGTCTGTTCACAAATTCAGAACCCTATCCACTTAACCGTTTGCTCCTCTTACTAGAAGCAAATGTTGAATGAAAATTGTAATTATGTTGTTTCTATATTTTGTAAATGTCGTATGTTGATTGTATAGCGCATTGATCAGGTCCTGTAAAAGCGCTCAATAACAAAAAGTTAGTATTATTGTTGTTATTCTTATTCTTATTATTATTATTATTATTATTATAAAGTGATCCAATAGTAAGGAGAGATAGCTTTTCAGTGCACAAAATTATTGAAATAAGCGTTAGACATCAATATAGTAGAGATGATGTCGTTGTTATATCATAAGAATGCGATTTCTATAGGGGTGCACGTCACGAGATCGACACCCACGAGTCACACAGCCCATGAGTCATACAGCCCAAGAGACATACATTCCATGAGCTCAACACTATTTACAAAACAAGGCTCATGAGCTAGACAGCAATTGAAATAGGCCCACAATCTATAAACTAAGAAAGCAAGGCTCATGAGCTCGACATCAGATAAAATGTGCCCATGAGCTGTATGGTTCACCAGCACGAAACAAGGCAAATGAGGCCCATGAGGTCGACACTAGGCAAGCAAGGCAAAGAGCTCGACACGAGGCAAAAAAAAAGAAGCTCACGAGCTTGATATTACATCACGGGGCTTAATGTGCGCAGTGTCGAGCTTGTGGGCCTTATTTGCCTGGTGTCGAGCTCATGGACCTTATTTCCCTTTTATCGAGCTGGTAGACCTCTTTTGGCTAGTGTCGAGCTCGTGGGCTGTATGACTCGTGGGTGTCGAGCTCGTGAGCTGTATGACTCGTGGGTGTCGAGCTCGTGAGCTGTAGGACTCGTGGGTGTCGAGCTCGTGGAATGACCGCTTTTATTAAGTGGTGTATAGAACATATATATTTGTAGAATATTTAGTATTAGACATTTTTCCAAAGGGCAGGCACTGCCTAACATGAGAAGCAAAGACAAAAAAAAAAACGAAAAAGGAAAAAAATACAGAATGCAAAGGGGTAGAATTAAAGATAAAAAAAAAGAAAGGATAGTTGCAACAATGAAATAAACTTGGAGAGAAGGTCAGGAAGAAACGCAAGAATACCAAATTGAGCTTAAAAAGTTTTTATGCATAGAAAGATAGAAAGAATATACGTAAGTGAGAAATTAAACAAAGAAGAATTGAACTACAAAAAGACAAGCCGCTGGATTATTCCTACTTAAGACCATCTATGTCGTAAATGACCATCGAAATCAGCTGAAAACTAACTTCAGCAATCTTCGTGACACATCTTTGAATCATAGGATGGGTTTCGGGTCAAGATTCAGGTGTGGGATTATGACCCAACGAACGCCGACGACCTCGTCGATGAACTTGGTTTTAACTTTGAGGGAAGCCAGTATCAGCCAGCTGCGAACGAAGGGGCAGCGACAACATGGAACGAGGAGATCCTGCACGATGGGCAGCAGTCAACGTATGTCCGACTTACATCAGTTATAACAGTCATTTGCAATACAGTGGACTCCCGTTATAACGAAGTCCTCGGGACAGGCAGTTTTCTTTCGTTGTGTCGAAATTTCGTTATAACCGAACAAATAAACAATAACAAACATAGAGCTGACAATGTTGCGGTCTGAATCTTTATTTCGTTGTAACCGGAATTTGTTACAACCGTGTTCGTTCTAACGGGAGTGCACTGTATTGAAGTAATTCAAAAGGAAATAAAAGCAATATTTGATCTATACTATCATATGGATAGCACACTGGCCGCAAGAGGAATACTGCTCTGAAGTATATGTATACCCTACAGTATGTAAGATTCAAGCTTTATGTCATTGTTCGAACAACATACCATCACGTTCCTGAATGTATTTAATGTCTCTTACGTGCTTCTATTTGTAGCCATGAGAGATAATGCTGGTAGAGAGACACAATACCGGAAGCTATTCGATGAAGAAAATATTAGTTCTATTAAGCCAGACATAAACTGGAATGTGCATCGTCATAAGGGTAAGTGTACCTAATTCATAGCTTTATGCCAGTAGACCGCCCACATTATACCTACACCCTGGCTTTATCGCTTGTTGATGAGGTCATTATTTGAACTAGAACCTAATTTTAGAATCCATATCTCTTCACAATGATTGCAATTTTTACCTAGCTATACTAAGCAGTGGAAGTAAACACGGATTCAAAGTGCTTTTGTTGTCATTTTGTCACGGTCCATGCAGAATCACAGTGGAGGTGAAGATCTATTGTGAGGACCATTATTACGGTCCTGAAAACGGGTGCGCCACCTACTGTTTACCTCGTGACGATGACCTTGGACACTATGACTGCGATAGCGTCACGGGTTCAAAGGTGTGCCATCCGGGGTACGTCGGTGAGAACTGTGAGCAGGTAAAAACTAGGAACCACAATCCGACATTTCGGTGGAAAACATTTCGATTGCGCGCACGTTCGTTCAGTCATTACCGCTAGTTATTAGTCAATGATATTTGGGACCGAGTGCACATGTTTCTTTTTTTTTGTCGTCATAGAAGCTTTCTCTCTGTCTGTCTGTCTGTCTCTCTCTCTCTCTCTCTCTCATTTATATATATATGTATATATATACAATTATATATATATATTTATATATATATATTATATATATATATATATATATATATATATATATATATATTATATATATATATATATATATATATATATATATATATATATATATATATAAGTGTGAGTCGTGTGTCGTCAGCTAATGATGAACCCCTGGGTCGTCGCATCTTTTTGGAGTGTGTATGTAAACGAGAGTAAAGAGGCGGTAGACGTTGCTTAATCCTCACAAGTGAGTTTACTCAAGCTTTCGGGCTTCCTGCCCTTTGTCAAGACTGGGGACAAGATACAAAACATGGATATTATATACACAAATAGAAAATAATAATGATGATCAAAACAATAGCGGAACTGATAACTAAAGTGAAGCCGTCTCTGCCTCCTTCACTTTAGTTATCAGTTCCGCTATTGTTTTGATCATCATTATTATTTTCTATTTGTGTATATGATATCCGTGTTTTGTATCTTGTCCCCAGTCTTGACAAAGGGCAGGAAGCCCGAAAGCTTGAGTAAACTCACTTGTGAGGATTAAGCAACGTCTACCGCCTCTTTACTCTCGTTTATATATATATATATATAATATATATATTTATATACATATAATATATAAATATACAGTATATATACAGTATACATGTGTGTGTGTGTTTGTGTTTGTGGGTGTGTGTGTGTTTGTCAGTGTGTTAAACGTGTTTCCCTCTCCAAGAGAGCTGTACGCCCACAGTAATGATAATATTATCATTTTCTCTACCCAGAACTTTGACGAGTGCATGTCGAGTCCCTGTCGAAATGACGGCGAGTGCTCCGATCTGGTAGACGCGTTTAGCTGCTCATGTCTCCCTGGAAGTTCGGGTAAAAATATACTTATGAATTGAGCATTCCACACCTACATTACGACGTCATCATAAACCCGTTTTGTATCTGTTATTCAGAATGCGCCCGGTTTTAATATGGTTTTTACTGATCCTCACTTGGGGCTTGAGGTCAAAATTTATGTTCCACATTCAGTGTTTATTAAAGTCACACCGAAATATTCTTGTTCTATATAGTATTTCTTTTTTTATTTGCTTTGATACTGGACTATCTTATACATATATATATATATATATATATATATATATATATATATACATATATACATACATACATATACACATATATTTCTCGGTGTATCCGCACCGAGTTGAAACGATGTTCAAGACAGTTAACAATGCATGACGTCTGCACATAAATTTAATAGCCTTCATTTTTCACTCCTTGTCACTCATAGAAACATAATTCGCTGAATATATCGTAAATAAATAGTGAAAATATCCTTCTACCCACTACACTCTCTTTAAATGATATGACGTTAGGACCACAATGTGAGATCGACCTGGACGAATGTGAAAGCGCCCCCTGCGTCAATGGGACTTGCATGACCATCCCCACTGTCTTGGACTACTACACGTGTCAGTGTGAACGCGGTTTCGAGGGAGTCAACTGCGAAACAGAGATAGATGAATGCGCCTCCAACCCGTGTCAGTACGAAGCTTTGTGTACAAACCTTATCGGTGGTTTTCATTGTGATTGCCCCCAGGGAACCCAAGGTAACTATATTCCCCCATTTTTAACTTTTACCCCTATACGTAAATAGTACAGAAACTACTTCTTTCAAAAGTTTAAAGGTACTAGCCCACATTTTGCAAACCCACGAAAATCAAAACTGCATAAAACAGGTCCAATATGACTTCAAGTACAAGTTATAACAGTAACATACCTCACCTGTTGCTCTTTGTCTATACCATTCGATAAAAGAGAGAAAAATCATCGTTTTAAAATCAATTTTCAAACCGGGTCAACCCGACCCAAAATCGAATTACGAGCGCGGGCTAGCTACGTACTAACTGCGACCAGCCCCAACGTGCAGCGTTGGGGCTGTGCCGTTTTCGCATTCAGATCGAGGAGTTGTACAAAACGGGTGCCGTTTCGGCGCTATATTTCCTTAATTTTTCAACAAAAACTACTAGGAATACTTACATGGGTCGATTAAACCTAAATGATTAATTTCGGCGACTGTTTGATGCATTTCATTGTTTATGATGCAGAAAATGTTGTCTTATAACGCGAATATCTTCAGCTCACCGATGCTCACTGAAACTCATAATCACTTGCACAGGCGCACAGCATGCATGCAGTGCAGTGCATTGAGAGCATGTGTAATGCGTACTAATGGATATAGCAGCAAGTCTCTCCACTGTTGCACTAGGGCAGGCCGCTTATTACTCCTGAAAAAATGTAGAAAATTTTTCAGTTTCTAGATAAATGGGTGAGAAAAACCAAGTCGAAAAGGTAATGTATTAATTGTCACTGTGTTTATGATAGAAATTTAGCCGTGCTTTATTTGTGAAGTCGCGGCGCGGTCTCCGGGGCTAGCTACTAGTACGTACATGTAACTTACACATGTATCGCATGCAAGTAGTACGTACGTGGACCGGAGCTAGCGAGCGTTATACGCATGCATACGGTGCATTTTCATTTATTTTTATGAAAGTAATGGACTAATTGGAACGAAATTTTGCACAGGTGTTACTGCAATCATACCCAAACCCCATGCTAACTATGAGACCAATTGCTGTAGGTTTACAAATGTGGGCTAGTACCTTTAAGTTAAGATAGTGAATTTTTGCCAAACCGATGAGATATCATAGGTAAGCTCGCTTTTATAGTACCGGACAGGGGACAGGAGACATATTAGCTCTCAAGATTATTTGCCATTTGGCGACAGTGTCATCAGTGCATAGTGGTAGGCCTTTATATAATGAATCTACCTCAAGAACATGCATGACAGGAGTTGGATTTATTTTGTTACATATTTCTGTTTGTCTGATGTATAAATGTTTTTGTCGTGATTATTACTACTGCTGTACTATTATAATTTCCAGTACATTTGATAATATTCTTGCTAATTTGTACATTAGTTTCGCATTCTTGGTATTGCTGAATGACATATTTGATGGTCCATGAGCCTAGTTATTTCCTAATGGGGCTGTATCTCTACTGATTTTTTAATCGTTTTCTAATGGTTCAGTCTGTCACTTTCCATATTGAGGACATTAGCCTAAAAGTTTTATAATGGTTCATTTGAATAATAATGGTAAAAAACTCGAGTGGAATTTTAACGAGGGTGTGTTTTGTTCCTTCTTTGGAGGTTCGCGCTGTGAGAACGACATCGATGAATGCGACACGTTCCCTTGCCAAAATGGCGGTTACTGTACGACCTCCGCCGCAGTGCTGAATGATTATAACTGTTCATGTCGAGCTGGCTACGAGGGAAAGAACTGCGAACTTGATGTCAACGAATGTGGGTCTGATCCGTGCGAGAACGGTGGGAACTGCCTGGACCGGGTCAACGATTATGAGTGTCAGTGTCCTCAGGGAACAGATGGTGAGTTTGCACTGGTCGGATTCAAGGAATCCTACTTATATAGGAGGGTGAAAGTATTAACAGAGTTTATTTATTATCACCGGTACCATCCCAAGCGGTATGCATTATCCAGCTCATATATTCAATCAAATTATATGACTTCACCAACCTAATCTGGCTGGATGCGCGGGTTAAATGCAAACAATTATTTGCTATTTTTCCACAAAGCACACAGCGTGTTAGCATCAAGTTTGGTAGGCCTTTCATTGTAGAAGGAAAAGTTTGTAACCATGGCATCCAGGGATAAGATATTCCCTCTTTTGTTTTCTGAAAAGGATTCTAGTGAGAGCGTCACTCTTTGGATGAAAGGATCAAATGTGAGGATTACCATCGATATGTTTGTGTCATATAGACAAGGAACGATGGAGCAAGAGCTTTCAACGAATGTCTTTTTTTCTGTTCGTTCTGATGGTAAATGAAAGAAGACGTATACTAACACCACTTTTATCTTGCTTCACATTACATTTCATCTAGTTGAATATTATATTCATTGGTCTTGTTCAAGTGTACAAATGCCTCTTATCATCAGTGTATACTTATGCCTTTGCATACACTAAGGGACACGGTGTGAAATCGATGTGGACGAGTGTCTAAGTTTTCCCTGTCAACATTCCGGGACGTGTTCCACTTCTCCTGACCGACTCGATCACTATATATGTAACTGCACGGGCGGATTCAGTGGTACCAACTGCGAGCTGGACGTAGACGAGTGCGCCTCCCAACCGTGCTCTGCCGCGTCGACGTGCGAGGACCTCGTCGATTCGTTCCGCTGTGTGTGCCCGGAAGGACGCGCAGGTATACAAGTCGTTTTTGATTCGACCATTGATGACAGTCTTTCACTCACCTCAAAAAGCATGGTTACTACGAATTTTCCTCGACTGCCCTGTAAACGCGTTTTTAAATCGGCGATATACCTCATGTTTATTTCGGTATTGTTCAAAGACATCTTGGATTAAGTAGGTATTGGAAGATGAAAATGACAAGGGGCCGAGTCGTTAAATTTAAATGAGCAGATATGTCGAAAAGTTCCGAGGAAAGTGATACTATACAACTTTTATTGCACGCAATAACACGGCTTTCCATCCAAGCGACAGCTAACATTAAATATATGTATGTATATATATATATTTTTTTTTTGGGGGGGGGGTTGCACTTGAAACTTGAAATTACGTAATTCATTGAGTCATTTATATATAATCGACTATGAATGTACATGTACAATGATAACGCAGAAACCAATAAATCAAATTAAATCTAATCTAATCAATTTTAGCTCTAAAACTTTCTCTTACATCAATTTAAACAATTATAATTATTTTACCTAATCTTTGATATGGGGCAGGAGTCACATGCGAGGAGGATATAGACGAGTGTGCCAGCAGTCCCTGTCAAAATGGGCTCTGTGTAAATCTTGACAGTCTGAGTAAAGGTTTCCACTGCAACTGTTATCCCGGTTTTTCTGGCACCACTTGTGAAATCGAAGTCGACGAGTGTGATTCAAGCCCGTGTCAATATGGCAGCACATGTACTGACGTCGTCAACGGATTCGAGTGCGAATGTCGGCCAGGATTGTCTGGTAAGCCGTTGGTTCAACTTTACGAGAGAAGCAGTTAATGTTTGTACATTAACACATGGCAAGCTCTAGTTATACCAGCGAAGTTATACATGTTTCTCGGGGAATGGCTACTAGAATTAGAAAGCAAAGTTTACGTGATCACCGTCATGTAGTTCGTTCAGCCTGTGAACGTAAATAATTGATAGAAGATCTTTACGCTCCCGCTAAAGTAATACAATCTTTAAGATCCTATTGGTAAAGAAAGTAATTGTTTGCACAATACTTTATTACCTCTATAACAAGAAGTTTTCTTTAAAAAAATAAATCATTGATGAATTGTTTCGTGGTCAACGGAAAGGAAGCTGTAAATTAAAAAAAAGGTGTTAAACAATCTTAAGAGAATGTCGTGTATTGGTAACCTCTGTAATCTGCGGAAATTCATTTTCGTTTGTTTAGATTAGAGTGAAAGCAAATAGGAACATTGGTTATTTAAGATAAAAACGTAAATGCATTTTTGAAAGGCAGGCATAAAGTGGCTTCTCGTAGGCCGCCCCTGGATATAAAGAGTAATAATAATGATTTTACGATCTGCAGTGGTTTCGGCAGCTTCTTTTAATGACAATAATGATATTGAATCCACTAGCATGAGATGGTACCCCCAAGGAGACCTTGATGGATCATTGGATATTTCCTTCAATAAAGACTAGTTAGTTCCTCTCAAATCGATTCCTTCTATGTGTGTATGTTTTCAGGTAACCAATGCGAAGTAGACATAGACGAGTGCGATTCGTCACCTTGCGAGAACAGCGGCACATGTGTGACATCTCCTACCGAGTTAAACCTCTATCGATGCAGTTGCCCCGACGGTTACATTGGAACAAACTGCCAGGCACATACTTGCGACAACCACCAGTGTATGAATAATGCCACCTGCGAGGCCTTCGACTCAGACACAATCTGCTTGTGTCAGCCGGGATACGAGGGAGACCTCTGCGAGGACAACATCGATGATTGTGTCAGTAGCCCGTGTCATCATGGAGCGACGTGCATTGATGGGATAGATTCGTTCACCTGTGTCTGTCCTCCCGGCTTCGGTAGTGGAAACTGCGCCGTTGACGTGAACACCTGCAGATCACAGCCTTGCTTAAATGGCGCCACATGCAACGACCTCCCGGATGCATTCACATGCAGTTGTGCCAAAGGGTTTACAAACGTAACCTGTGACGTGGACATTGACGATTGTGTCAACCACCAGTGCCAGAATGGTGGCCAGTGTGTCGACAGAGTGGGTGGTTACACCTGCGAATGCTTCTCAGGATACAGCGGGGCGAATTGCTCGATAAATATCGACGAGTGCCTAAGCAGTCCCTGTAAGAACGGCGGTTCCTGCACAGATGGTATGAACAGTTACGAGTGCAACTGTCGTCCCGGTTTCGAAGATGCCCGATGCGAAACCCTTACCGACAACTGCGAGAACAATCCCTGTCAGAACAATGCCACGTGCATCAATGGTATCAACACATACTCTTGTGGATGCTTGGAGGGATACATGGGTTTCGACTGTGAGATGGCTATCGACGAATGCGCTAGCTCTCCATGCAGAAATGGCGGTACCTGCAATGATATGGTAGCAAGCTACACCTGTCAATGCAGCACTGGTTTAACCGGTACCCACTGTGAAATCTACGAAGATAATTGCATCAACAATGATTGTCACTATACTGCAATGTGTGTGGATGGAATGGATGATTACACCTGTCTTTGCGCACCGGGATTCACTGGCCGCTACTGCTCAGTTAATTTGGACGAGTGCGCCAGTAGTCCGTGTGAAAATGGAGCATCTTGTAGAGATAAGAACAATGGATATTTGTGTAGCTGTGTCAATGGGTATACAGGAGTACATTGTGAAAATGAAATCGATGAGTGTCTGAGTGATCCATGCAACGCTGGTACAGGCATCTGTGAAGACGAGGTCGACGGGTATCACTGTAATTGCATTGCGGGATATGAAGGTGTCCATTGCGAGATCGACGTGAACGAATGCATGAGCAATCCTTGTAAGAACAGAGGGATATGCATTCAAAGTATACCGAATTTTTATGTATGTTCTTGTGATCCAGGCTACGCTGGCACAAACTGCCTCCAGAGCTCAAACGACTGCGACGAAGACTCATGCCTGAATAACGGCACCTGCATCGACGGGTTCCAGACATTCTCGTGCCAATGCAAGGTGGGTTTCACTGGGTCGCTTTGCGAAAGCGACGTCGACGAGTGCACGGTGTACGACCAGGTTTGCCCTCCCGGTGCAGCTTGCACTAATGTCTTCGGCGGCTACCGATGCAGCGAAGTGCCGACGCAGGAAACCCCACCAGCTGGAGTGTGTCAGACACAGGGTTGCTTTAATGGCGGGACGTGCGAACTAGAGGGAGAAGCATATGTGTAAGTTATGTCATCCCTCATTCCGGGTCTCATTCGTAGTGTTCAAATTTGTTTTCTCCAAATAAAATCATCATCAATGATCCTCTTGATTCAGTTCGGGACCTGTCAACGACATTCCTACATTAACAAAACAGGACTCCACCAATCCGAAGGGCGGTCTATGTCTTAATTCTTAAAAAAAAAAAAAAATGTCGCAAAGACTACAAAATGAATGGAGGGCCCCAAGATTGTTTATTAAGAGCATATTTTCAAGTATTTCAAGTATTACGCGCAATAATAATCAGCATACAACTCATGCGATGCACTGCATTCACCAAGCACATACAATATCATTATTTTCTTGGGTGTAACTTCAGCGTTATTGCAATTTTTCACAAGTCAACCATGTTAATACGTATTATATCGAATAGGTAAATATTTCAAATACTCACGTATCCAATTTTAAGGTACCTGTCTAATATCATTGAGTTATATAACCAAAGATAGTATGCTGAAATAACGGAATGATATCTCTTATTTGCAGATGTATCTATATTTAACCAGTTGAGATACTTTTTCATTGTAATGAACCACCAGATCAATGTCATGATCATCGGCCATTTTCTGTGGTCTTCTACTCCCCCACCCCAACCCCTCTCGTCTATGATCTAGTTGTCGATGTCACGCAGAGTTTACGGGAGTAATGTGCGAACGCCGATGGATTTCATGTGTACCCCGTCCCTGTGCCAGAACGGTGGCACATGTGTGGAGACCCATGAAGCCGATATGACCACCACAGCAAGGTGCGAATGCGAAGAAAACTTCGTGGGCCGAACATGTCAAACAAGTGAGTTCGGATAACAGAGTACGTGTACTGTTAGTGTGTTTAAGTACATCATTGTAGACAAAATCAAATCCGAGAAAGAAAAGAACACGCACAAATTTCGCTGGTGACTCCAGTTTTCCCTTTCTTCTTTTTCAAAACTAATCGCGTCCTGGAAACCAATTCCCATGGAATGATGTTTTTACCTTTTTACCATGTACATGTACTTCAGGTATAGAGTGAAACATTCCCTTTCACTTGAACGTTTGTTCGTCAGTACGATTACTTCTTTTGTTGCAGAATTTTCTAAAGCCTCACAATAATGATTGATAAAAATCAAAGCACATTTTTTTTTTTATTTGCAACATATATTTAAAACTGAGTTTCGGATTCCCTCTCAAATTGGTAAGTTTGGGGTTAGCTTACTTCTTATTTAGTGCAGATATGATAGATCCAATTAATCCTCTCTGTCACATTTGCAGTGAAATTTAGAGATACACTGTACTTGTTTCACCCTTTTTATACCAATGAGTCAATGAGCTATGGACAGGTAATTAATGTAGCACGCAGCGAGTTTGCGATAGCAATGCAGATTATAATTTCTTCCGTAATGTTTCCCTTGGATTTGACGGTGTATTTCAATTCTAAAGGCCTTCTCGTGTGTGATTGTTTCCACTATTCATCTTATTCATACTTTTTCCTGTTGAGAATCCCTTTATTTAAAACTGCTTGTATCTCAGTCACAGAATTTGAAGTTAAAATAAACTACTCGTCACTTAAGCGCTTAAAAAAACTCCGAGTTTCTCCTCTTTTCACCTTAGATTTGCTCGGCATATTCTATACGATTGAGCTGGAGGATCACATTCAAAATCTAGAAGGCCTGAGCAGCAGACTAAGCTCTCTTCTAGGGGTGGCTTTGAATAACCCGAATTCCATACTCACTGTCATTATCTTCAACACCACTCTACTCGAAGCATTTACCGGGTAAGTCCTTTGCAGCACGTTTTATCCAAGATATGCACGTCATAATAATGACTATGAACACACGTATTGATACACTGTATGATAATCTTCCAATGACCATTATCCCTTTAGTCACTGGAATACAATTCACTCAATTGCACTAATCATGAACTTCTTACTGTTGTCAACATTATTCATGTACTCTGCTAATTTTCCTGAATGTTGTGGGGATTAGAGTGCTATCAAAGCGAGCTTTGCAGTTTGAAATTACATGTCAATGTTATTTCGAAAGGTTGCGTCCTTCCCTATCCTTAATTGGCGTCTGATTTTACAGGCAAGAGTATACAGGGGTTGGTTTTTATGCTTACGTGGACGAGAGTACCGTGACTGCAGAGGACATATCAACAGGTCTCTCAGCAATGACAGTGACCGAACAGAATGACATCATTCATCCCTTCAAGGTGTTCAGACTACGACTTGAAACGACTACTGACGCGAACTCAACACTTCGGTCTTCAGGAGAACAAGGGGTAAGATCTCTGCATGTCTTGGGTCTGCTGTTTTGCCCTGTGGAATGACAGCGAAAACTGTCGAGATTGAGGAGTTGGACACAACGTTATGGCTTTACTTTTATAATTCATTTTTGGAAAACAATCAAATTGCCGTGTAGTGCTTAACACTCCTTGCTCGTTCACTCAACGTCCCTTTCATCAATGATAGACTCCAAGAGCTGTATCTAAAATCAATTATATTATAATCAGTGAAAGCTGATATTGACGTCTCATGGTGAATCTGTATGTGATAATCTCCGAACTTAACAAAACAAAACAAAACAAAAACTCGACAGTGGTGGATTTCTGTGCGGTCGTTAGAATGTATATGCGGACATAATTATACATTTATGCATATAATATGCATATAAATCTATAAATGTGTTTGTGTGTATGCATATTGAAACATGGCTAGTGTAATCATCACTGTCGTTTTAGTGTTTTATCAATAAGCTTTTTCGTGTAGTATAATAACAACAAAGTGATTTCCGGTTCCGCTCCTTTTGCTTCTGTTTTGTCTCTGGTTTTGTTAACCGTAGAGTGAGGAGCCCGGAGTGCAATCATGGATTATCATCCTGGTGGTTTTGCTCATCTTGGCCATCGTCGTCATCGTTGCAGCCTGGGCGTACTATGTGCGCAGGTACGGACACTAGCTTGCTGGATGAAAAACATACAGGGATTGTGCATGTCTTGATGTGCTTATCAATTACCAATTAATATGTGTGTGCGTGTTTGTGTTTATGTGTGTGTGTGACTGTGTAAGATAGGGAGAGAGAGAGAGAGAGACTCTGTGTGTGTGTGTGTGTGTGTGTGTGTGTGTGTGTATGTGTGTGTGTTTCTGTTTGTGTTTGTGTGTGCCATAGTAAAGAGGTATCCTTTTATCCTGAAGGTTTCGGGTGAACTACTGTAGTACGGGAAACGTTATGATTGGAGAATTAAGCCAGCGATCTACGTAAACTGCATTTCACATTCTGATAGCTTCGTCAGTATGCTTTGTTCATCCTTTTTTTTTTCTTTTGCCTCTGTCATGATTGTAATTGTGATTTTGATAATGTAATAATGATAATGATATTATAAATATCATAGATATTATCGCCATTATGAAAAAAAAAATATTGCTTAGAAATGCAAGTACATTATTGTACATAGAACTAATTCCTGTAGGAAGAGGAAAGGCGTGGTTGAATGTGACTGATCTGTAGGCTTCGAGCAAGCCCCATTAATATACATGTAGACTGAAACTCGAACTTTAATCACTGTTACTGAAAGTGCATGATTCAATTAAAACTGTCCTTGTTGAAAATTTCAGAGTTCGCATACGACGCAAACATGCCATTCCCGACGAAGTGGCCGGTGCGGAGTCGGCGGGTCTCCGCTTCGATCAGACGAACTTGAATGCGTCCAATGGAATCGGTGCTGAAGCGGGATACGCTTCGGTACCAATCAAATCATCGAAGGATTATGATAGCGTCTATGATAATCCCGTTTATGAAGAAATGCCTGAGGAGAATGGGGCCAAGGTAGGTCATTTGGTAGAACTGGCGTCCAACGCTTCTGATCCCACCGGGTGGGATACCCCTCCGCGGGAAAGACGGCTAGGCGAACCACAGAGACAGGCAGAAGATAATCTGTATCAGAGCACTTTGAGGTAGATGTCAACGAAACAGTTTTAGAACGATAATCTATACCCTCTCACCACAACACCTATATTCCTAGATATCATCAAAGATCCATTACAGTATCAATGAGAGGCAGGAGGAACACCGTCTCATCAATAGCGATGTCATTTTCATATTGGATCGACATGGGCGCGGGCCGAAAACCCGTCTTTCATCTTACGAATAAGAAAATACTGAACAGGACGTCACAATAATGTAATACTGAACAATTCGATGTCTTCATTTCATAGTTCAATCATTCATTTCATATGGGGTGGATGCATTTATTGATTTTGAAGAAAAAAGATCGCGACCATCACAATCTTAACATTTTCGCTTAAAGGATCAATCGATGGTTTCACCAATACAATTTATGTTTATAAGTTATATAAAGCCTGTAAAATATTGAGAGACATATATTTTTTTTTCATCGTATAACAAAAGTTCCTGAACTGGATCGTCGGTTATCCGGTTTCTCCTCTTTCTTAATTATCATACCTCCTCCAAGATACTGACATTCTCATGGCTGTTAAATGACGACAACATGTATGCTGGTCATATGTGTTCATAATTATTTCCATTTATGCTTCAGAGGCGTCGATACAATCAATCGCACAATGTAATGTTCCGACACTTGATCCTGCCTTGATTATGATAATGCAAATGCCTAGATATATAGACATATTGACAGGCTGACAAAGACAAGTTTTCATTTTTATGTCAAGAAATAATACTGAACTGCAGCATGTATCAATGCGTTGTATTTGATTCCGATGCTATGTGTCATATTTGCGATGAATGTCTCAAATATACATTATCATTATTACTATACAAGTACCACTATCATTATTGTAATATAGTGGTAGGACCGAACTTGTCACTATTTTATGTTAACTTGGCTTTTTTTCAGCAGAATATTAATCATATATACACGAATTTTTTAGAGAAACTGAACAATGGTGATAGGAATGCGGCAATTTTATGTAAAATGTAAGTAAGACTGCACAGCTGCTATAAGTGTGTGTATTCTCTATAAATTTTTGTCATATTAGAAAAAATAATGTTGCTTTTGTCAAATATGTCATTTATCTTTGAGTCAAATCCTTCAAGCTAAGCTCAATGTACCTTTACACACGTACCAATTTTGAAATACTAATGAAATGTCTGCAGAGACTCTGTAGACTTATTAGAAACGTGACTATTGTGATATCAAGAAAGCATAATGAAATTATGTACCACTGTAGTATATTTCTTATACATTGGAAAATATTGAAAATCAGGGGTAATCGTGCACTCCCTGTGTCATACCTTTTTCACAAATGATTGTAACCATGGTAACGACGGTAAAAACATGGATATCTGTTCATCTTTATACTTTCGTAAAAGCTGGATTCATTATAAGCATAATGTACAATTATGTACAACAGTATTTTGTCATCAAATCTCGTCGTGTTCTTGTAACTATTCGTTGTAAACAAGTTCTTCCCGGAAAGAGCGTTGTTAAAAGATAACAAAATTACGTTTCAGTTTTTGATTAGTAACGAGTTGATTGTAACTTTATTCTGATTATACTTGACCAATAGAGAAGCAGTAAAATGTATACCAGTATGGTCATATTGAAAGTAGCCACAATGAATCTGTTATGAAATCACCAAAAAAATGTAATCAGTAATGACAAAGATTAAAATGAATGTGTCATGATCCTCAATCTACTGTTTATTGTCGTCTTTTTTATGCTCAAGACACAAATCAATCGGCTCTTAATAGACACCATACTGTCAAACGTTTAAAAGGAACATGATCACAACGCAAAATGGTTGTTATTCACCATATTTTTTTTTGATTGATTAAAATGATATTACAACTTGTTGTTAATAATATTCCACTTTGATTACGAATAGTGCAACAACGAGAAAATCACATAAATTACGTAAAGGGATGATTGCGAAGTCTTATTGCCTATTTCATGCATAATGGAGTCTTTAAATTTCTTTATGATTAAAATCTGAGTGGCGAAAAATGCACTTTAGGCATTTGAATCATGTCAACATATGGGTTCAAAATATATCATTATTCGTTTTGACAACTTTCAAACGTTCCTATCCTGTTAAGTATCCCCAGTAAATGCTAATGGCAACATTAGACAAGCAAAATAGCTTGAGATAAATTGGTTTGTAAAGGAATATGTCCATATGACATCAGCAGGAACGGAGATAAGTTTATGATAGAATTATCAAAATGATAAATGTAGAAGAGTCAACATAGCGAGAGAGGAGTTGACTATAGGCAGGGGCGGATCCAGGAATTCCGTAAAGAAGGGGCGCCTTTACAAAATTAAACGGGGCGCACGCACCCCTCCCCATTTTTTCTTTTTGTTTCTTCTGTTTTAGCAAAAAAAAAAAAAAAAAAAAAAAAAATTAAGGGGGGCGCCCCCTGGATCCACCATGCACTGATAGGGGGTTAAAATTAATTGAAATTGTTGAACGTTTGCATATTGAAAGTGCCAAACTGGATCTGCCGCATAGATAGGGAGATAATAATATTCTCTATTCCATATCAATATCACTCTTCCATGTCTCACTGCTTAATGACCAGCCACTCTCTGGGGAGCAGGTTCTATGTCTTTAATGATAATGAGTGACTTTTTAGTATTAAAGAACTCGTAGTCTGGCTTTGCGAACCCTTGGACAGAGTCTGCGCTGAAGAACCCCCAATGGAAATTCGATGGATGAAAGGGTATATCTCACTTTTCGGCTTAAGGTGAAGATGAAACACCTCATTTCTCCCAGCTATATATTTTACAGATTTATTTTTCTTTTTCTTTTTTCTTTTTAAATTTAACACACGTCTCTATGGGGAAATATTTACCCGTGTCAGGGCCTTATAGGGTAGTGTCAGTGGTGCATAGTAGTCTCGGCGCAGACTCCTTTACGACCAACAAAGGTTTTTCAATGTCCTTGTAAACTATTCCTCTTTTATAGGTAAAACCAGGGAGCATTGCCGCTGTGTGCGTTTCTAAGCGTTTATCTCACCGCCTCCCTGGTGAGCTGTAGATCCATGCTCTGATACTCTTCGATACGATGTCTGCTTTCTATTTTGAATACTAGTACTCACTATACGGAGATCTATTTGTTATGGCCGTGTACATGAACTTGAGTACCTGCAGTTAATCTTCATGTCCTATAGTAGGCATGCAATGTTTTAGGGAGGTACGTGGGACCCTGAATCAAGGCTCAATACCAATAGCAATGCAATGGATTGCGTGCGGTGCATGACCACGAAAATGTACGGAAGTGTAAATGGCAATGCCATGTAAACCATGATACTGTGACTGTACCGTAATATTTTGAGGTCGGGAATAAAACATTAGAATGGTAAAATTCAAGTTCAAAGTTCAAATCTATTTCCATTCGACATAAAATCATCAAGCAATTCATACAATGAAAACACATAGATACATATATGAATATCAAAAGAAATACACACACATACACAAAACAACAAGAACAAGAGCCGATGCGTAAATTCATGTGAATGGGGGGTCAACAGAGAAGAGCAATATAACCTTGTAAATCGCTGACCCCTAGAAAACATAAATACTGTGTAAAATATATCGGGAGTATAGAAACGAAACTAAGGAGGAAAAGAAAGGGACAGGACTGAAGAACAAATCAAAAGACATATATAAGTGCAATTATGAAATAATCATTCTGAATGAAAATATGAATTCAGGAGTAAAAATTTATAATTCCTTTTAAAACTATTCAAAGACAGTTTCATTTTCAAATCAAATGGTATTTCGGTCCATATTAATGGACCTTTATAAAAAACTGTATTCTTAGAAGAATTTAGAAAATAAAAAAGAAAAACCAAACAAATATCAAGCTTTGACTAGTCTCTATAGATACTCACTATTAACAGCTCTGTCGCGACAGGGCTGTACCGTACGCGTACCGCGTACCGTACCTACTGGAGGCCAAGCAATCATCTAATTTCGGAGCGACAACACGATTTTAAATCTATTACACCATATTTGTTACTCAAACTATGTAGTCATAAACTTGATCTATTCAGCTCTATTTTTTCTATTGACATTTACATACGGAATTCATAACCTATCGAAAACGAAGATTTAAATACCGTATCACTCGCTCAGTGAGCGGTAGTCATTCGAAATGTCGCAGCACTGTGTAATATCGGGGAAAATAAGCAACGTATGTGCATGGTGGTACCGAAGATTATACACGCGCGTGTACGCACACGCACAGTAGTGAATACGTAACACGTGCGGTGCAAGTATTGTTGTAGTGTATATAATTTACATGTGCCCCGCAGTTGACATGTAGTCAGGATGGCCGAGCGGTCTAAGGCGCTACGTTCAGGTCGTAGTCTACTCTGTAGGCGTGGGTTCGAATCCCACTCCTGACATAACTTTTTCCCAATTTTGTTTTTGCTAGTACTGCTGTACCAGCTGTCTGATTTTGATCATTATTTATGTACTGTGTTGATATTGACACATTTTTTTTAAGGCACAGTTGCTATTATAGATATATATTTTTTATTACAATATTACATTATACATGTACTAAGGTGCTATTGAATTCCAAAATATTCAATGTTTCTATCATTAAAGTCTGAAATATGATGTTATTCCTGGTTGAATAACCCAAATAGTGACCAGTTAGTTATTAGTAGGCCTACTAGGATTTGAGCCTCTGGCATAATAACGAAACTTGAAAATGTTATAACTTCCTTATTTTTCACCCGATTTTGATCAAAATTTTACCGTTGAACACGTAATATTTTACTCTTTCTTATCAGACTAACGAATTGGACTGGATTTCCCCTTTAAAGCAGAGTGTAAATTTTCAATTCGGATGTACACTGCAACAAGGTCATCAACATCTATCACATTCCTATTCCAATTTTATTCTTAAAAAAAAAAGGTTTGTTTTTATGTGTATAATCAGTCCTAATGAATATGATTGATTATCCTGAATAATCCAGATAGATATTAAAAGCAAATCCGTATACTGTACTCTTTTGCTATTATAAAATAAATCAATTAAGACAAAATAAATTAACCTTGCTGGTCTTCGTTGGGGCTTCTACAAAAGCCCCCTAATAACAAAATGCAACCAATCGCTTCCCGTCGCAGTTTTTGTGTTGCAGCGCCCATAAATCAGGACAGAGTATAAGGACAGATTCGGAAAAACAAACCAGACCTAAAGCTTTATGATAATGTTTAACTCAAATCAAATGGACTCTACATATTTCTATAATATCTAAATATTTGAAAGAACGCACACATTCTGGAAAAGTGTGTACTGAAAAAAAAGAAGAGTTTTTGAAGTACAGGGTCTATTCAATCACTTATACCAAGCCGTGCTAGCTGCACAATGAATGGGGAAAAAGAAACAACAACAACGACAAAAAGATGGAAAACACCATAGGAACAACAATGAAGGGATTATCAGATTAGGCTGAAATTGAGCACGCTCTATCAGCACATCCTATTTATGACTACAATGCTAACTTTTAAAGCATTTTCTCAAAGGGATTAGAGTTGAAAGTGCAGTGCGTAAAGAAATGAAAAGGGGCCTCTATGACATGTAGTAATATACCTAATCTCTCCGGGAATCTCTCTATTCGCAAACAAAGTGTTCTACAAAAACTGCTAAGAAGAAATTCGACATTTTGTTTTATGATCCCAAACTCTGATATCATGTAGAAGGATTGCTCTTTCAGAAAATATAAGATAACTCAAGATTGACTATGTTAACCCGTTTCACCTATTTGGAGTCCTCACGTGAAATCACGGCGTGCAATTTTTTGTTGGTTTTGTGGAGCACGGTCACAATAATATTCTATTACGTATTATTATACTGTGGAAACTTTTCATGCTCTACATCAACATTTTATTTTGGAATCACACAGTTTCGGGCACCTTGCCCTTTGGCAAGTGTTTGCTCGATGGCCCGTAGCAACTAAAAATTGATGTCGCCCCACCAAATTTACAAAACGAGTAACTTTAGGTTGCCCCGATGGATTGTCATGTGGTCGTTTACTTCAAGCCACTACAGTTCTTTCTCGGTCCACCAAAATTTGAGATTCAACGATTCTAGTGGCCCGAACTGGCCATCACAGAAAATGTTAGAGTCAAGCCCTTTTAACTACTTCTATATAGATAATAATATACAGTGTACTTAGATAGATAGATAGATAGATAGATAGATAGATAGATAGATAGACAGATATAGATAGATAGATAGATATTTAGATAGATAGATAGATAGATAGATAGATAGATAGATAGACAGATAGATAGATAGATAGATAGATAGATATAGGGATGATAGGGAGTTCAGTCTGCATGATTACATCGTATGATACTTGTACTACATTACTGTACAAATCAACAATATCTTGACAGACGACAGACATGTATATGCTGAAGGAAAAAAATGCACATTTCAGGTCAATTTGTCTTTTCTTTATTCCTTTTTGTGTTGCAATTTGCACAAAACATTATAGTACTCTTCTTTCATTTTTTGGTCGATACAAAGCAAGTTGAGTTCAAAGTCTTTTTCTATGTAGTGCAACAATGTTACTCTCTTATTATCATGATTACCATGCCGCTATTAAGTATATTATTTCTATGGACAAAAAGAGGAAAGGTCTATTTACAGTTTGTGATAGGGTGTATCATAGTAAGTACATGAATGACATTTTTGTACAAAATAGTAAAAGATTGTATAGTTTACCATTGTTCGATTACACCACACGGATGCTGCACATACAAGTTCATCAAAATATATTGAATTGACAACAATATTCAAGGGTGAAAAGCAACATACACATTTCGTTCACACGAATGGAGACAAACATAAAAGAGACAATACAAGGGACGTTTTCTTCTGCATTGTACGTAATGGATGAATGCAGACTGTGAAAAATAAAAGTGCAGCATTTCTATACTGATCTCATTTGTATATTTTGTGCCCTTGTCAGTGACATTGTGTTGTAATATATAGTACTGTATCTTTCCTTGTACTTACCTGCCTAATGTGGGCAGGTTTATAGTAACCTAGGATTGTCCATATACATGCTCTGATTTATGAAGAAATAAAGTATGTTTTATTTATTATACAATAATTGTATATATATAAACGACAGACACCAGATGCGTGTCTTGGGCAACTGAGAATCATGGGGTAATTATATTTCTCACAAACACTTCGGGAAAAATTTACTATATCAACACCCTTTTCAGTTCATATAAGAAGGCAATAATAAAAGATTGACAAATTTGGTTCGCAGGATGGGGTTGCCATGTAAACAAGGATACTCGTAGGCTCTTCAAGAATACAGTCATTTTTATGTCACATCGAATCAGCACAAAGGGAAAAAGACACTACATGTACAAAAAGTAGAAAATGTCGAATACAACGTGCATATATCATGATAGCAGTCCAAAACAGTGGTATATACTAGTGTTCGTTGTATGTCATGTGTACATGCGTAAAACTGTATAATAATAGAACACACTATGTATAAATGAAGAACCTCAAAAATTACAAGGGTATTCATAATTACAGATTCTTCAGGCGAAAAAAAAACCCCACACTCTTCAGACAAGCAATAAAATGAATGATTTGTACTTTGCAAAATAGTACATTTTCGAGCTGTTATACGACTTTCCTGGTATGATACTATAATAATAAGTATATGAAGAGTTTGTTCGCAAAAACTGATAAGTCCATTTTTCAAGATTTTGAAGTACGGTCTCTGTCATAAAGTGCAAAATAATGCCTTGTAAATGATACATTGGTCACTACATATACAGGTACATTCTTGAAGTTATCGTCAAAAGAAGCAAAAATTTTCTAATTATTCTCTTTATTTTTCTTGACCTTTAATCGCAAATATCTCCATTTGGCAAATATGGACTTATCGGTTTTTGCGAGCAAACTCTCATATAATGGGATGTGACGTAACATTGAAGGCGTATTGGTTGGGATGCTGAAATTCAAAGTGCAAACACTTACAAGAGTTGCTCATTAAAGTAACAATACAGAATACATGCGGTGAGTTAGCTCAGTCGGTAGCGCGTCTGCCTCACGATCCAAAAGACCCCGATTCGATTCCCAGGTCCCACAGAGGCAATGTTGTGTGTAAGCATACCGTCCCCTCTAGCTAACTTAAAGAGGCAACACACTCTGTTCCTCGGATAGGACATAAATGGAGGTGCCGTGTGTGAGAGAGTCACAACTCATGCACGTACTGTAAAAGATCCCGCTTCATTTATTCATCGCAAAGAGCAGGGTGTTTAACCCGGTGAAGTGGTCCCACCTCACAATAACTGGACCCCATGGGAGGCCAGCTATTGCAGCTGAATATGGGCTATCCAGCCATCTTCTCAGATGGAAATGAAACAAACAAACAAACAAATATACACACAACAACGCGCAGCGACGGTATGGAAAATAACAATGTCAAAAAATGTCAATTCTATGAGACCATCGTTATACGCTTTCCTCGCGCACTTTAAAAGCTATATACTTATACATACTTTAATATACATGTATATTCAACAAACTCCATCTCTCTCTCTCTCTCTCTCTCTCTCTCTATTACATGAGTATGTGTATTGTGTATTGAATAAAAATATATATATTTATGTGGCAGATGCATGGACTGAGGATGGAGTCTGTGTACTTTTGATCTCTCTCCCTCGCACAACTCCCTGTCAGAACGCAAGTTGCCTGTTATTTCAAAGTATTTAAACATAATCGAACTTATACTAACATTCTTACAAATAGGAAACTGGCCAAGAAAAAGAAAGATAGAAACTTGAAAATCTCTCACCGGAATACTTGCACTAGCTGCAGACAATAAAGCTTCCAACATGAAAACACTGTACAGAGAGATCACCAAATAATCAGTGGGAAAAGCCGTGAAAGAATAATGAGTGTCATTCTACATACGATGCCAATGTTACTCTGAAAATACATCATAAAACACACTATTGAAATATAATAATGACATTAATAAGTATCTACTATCATCATAATTAGCATGCAGCATTATTACTATTGTTTGATAGTAATGCAGCTAAAATATACGTCACTCATTGATGTTGGGTCACGAAAGATTTTTTTTTTTCATCGCATTAATTAATTCTTTCGTCGCCAGCGACGAACAGTGATTGGTATACCATCTCAAATCGAAGAATTCAATTGTTGATTACGTAGATGAGCAGACCTTGTGCCCATCTTAAACCGAGCTGGACTAGTTGTCATCAGCCGTGTCGAGAGAGGCATCGGGGACCGACGGGAGTTTGGAATAGCTTCCAGGACGAGAGGTATTGGAGTACACGTTCTCACTGGGACCACCAGTGTTCGGTGAGTGTGGTACAGGTGGTATGGTAGGCTGTGCGTAGTGATTTGCTGGAGGGGTGGAGACCTCATCTGGCTTGGCATCGAATGCTGTTGGGTAAGCATAGTCATTATTGGGAGTAGAGATGGTTGAGCTATGATCACTGTTGGGAGACGTTGGTGACTGGGGGCTTACTGGAGTGGTCGGTTGAGATGCGTCACTGCCTTGGAATATTTTGGTGGAGTACGGGTCCGCAGAATCAGAATATGGTGACGGTTCGTCAGCCTTTTGAGCATAGATGGCAGTTGAGTAAGGGCTAGCAGGGGTAGAAGGGGATTGGGATTTGGCAGGGGAAGAAGGAAGAACGTAATCATTTTCTGGGTTGGTAGCTGGAGGATCAAGAGAGATGGACAGTGGTCTCACATTGGGTTGTGCCCTCTGTTCTGAGTCATCCTTTCCGGGGAAGATCTTTGTTGAGTAGGGTCCATCTGGAGCATGAACAGGAGCGGCCGCTGGGTCCATCGTGTACTCATTCTGCACCCTAGGGCCTAGCTCAGAGTGAAAGAGGTCGGGCGCCATTTCGTAATCGTTCTCAACTGCTTGACTTCGCGGTTCTTTTGTTGACCCACTGCTAGCCTTAAGTGGATCAGTTCCCATGTAGTTTCCCTCTGCATAGGGATTTTCAATGCCATGGTAGTCACTATTTTCAGATACTGTGTACGGAGGAGGTAACGGTGGAAGGGCACAAGCCCCACGCGATTCAATGTCCATATCACTGTACAGATTGTTGGTAAAGACCACAGACCCATCGGGTTGGCCGAGTTTTCCCTTAGGGGGCAAGGGCGGGGCCTCGGGAGAGCTCATTCCGGGAAGGACCACCGTATCGGCATGAGGGTTAGCTAGCACTACAGGCGAGTTTACCAACCGATCTTTCTTCCTGTTCCTGAAAAAACAACAACAACAACAACATAATTTTCTAAAAGGCTTAGCTTTGTGGGGATAGCAACTGTCGGACGTCAGGATAAGCCATGTCTCTTTTTTTTCGGTTTTCCGTAATGTATAATTATTTTCTGAACCGTTCCGTAATTGCATGATATCCATGCTTGAGAATCTTGGAAGAAACGTAAATGGGCAACCTGGCAATATATTGTTTTGAAAATATCAACTTTCATGGCACAGCGTTTAATGCATATCAAATTCGTATAATTTGCGAAGGCATAAAACGAACAGAAAAAATAAGCATGCAGAAGAGCTTACCTTCTCACTATGTAGATGAACAATGCCAACACGAGGATGATAACGATGATCAGTAGCAAAATGGGAGCACTGATCCATATGGGTGCCGACTGGAATAAAGCGAAATAAAAGTGAATATTACGATCATCTATTTACACATGCTATGAAAGCGTTTCAAAAATAATAATTCGATAAAAAACGTTTTATTGAATAACAATAATAATGATAATAATAAAAGCACCGAGCTATGATAAGACAGAATTGCAAAATCAACTTACCGACTGCGGTCCCGGAGATACGACAGCACCTGTCGAACAAAAATGAGAAAGATATATTCATTTGGAGAGAAATAATTACGGTTTGATATTGCGGACTGTATTCCCATTCATTAATACTTTGATCTGTTTGTTCGTTTGCTTGTCTTTGTTGTGTGTGTGTGTGTGTGTGTGTGTGTGTGTCTGTGCGTGTATGTGTGTCTTACCAAAAGTTTTAAACAATATTGGAGACATGACGGATTATACGAACTAATTTGAATTGCATACTATCTGTACACAAAAATTTTCAATCGACAACACAAACAGGTAATCATTTCACAAAGGATGCGTTTCTACATTAGTAGGAATCATCTCTCACTTAATTTTCTTTCTTTCTTCCTTCTTTCTATAAAACAACAACAACACTTAATTTTCAGCTCACACCTCTAAAATTGTACTCGAGTATTCACTTTCTTTGTTGGCAGAATTCATATCTATCAAATGATAATTTTTTTTTCTCGCACCTTTTATTTTCAACCTTACTGTTTTTAGGGATGTCTCTGTTTTGTTCTCTTGTTTTCAGTTGTTGTTTTTTTCTCACAAGCGCTGTTGGATTAGAGATGCTTTCTGGGATAGGTCTGAAGTGGGAGGGGTGAGAGGGAGAGTACGGGATGTATACCCCTCTATGATCAATGCTCGGTAATTATTACATATTAAAGAAACCATTTTTTGCAATACTGAGGATCACAACAGTCCACTTACAAAGACCTCTAGACATGCCATTGTCGTACAATTAATAATGGAAACATTTTTCCTTCACTTTCTGCTGTCATAAATGGGCATGGATGTTTTAGTATAGGTCGCCTCCGTCTGCAAGCTTGGTGAGTGTGATAAGTAATAGAGAGCTAATGGTTGAGTCTACTTACTCTGTGTGCAGTTGACTCCGAAGTAACCAGTCAGACATGTGCACTCATAGCTTACTGTACCGTTGCCAGCCACCAGTACTTCACAGAGCCCTCCATTCTGGCAGGGGTTGGGAGAACATGGCTCAGTCGGTGTCTGACACAGTTCCCCTTTAAAGTCGTTGTTACACAAGCACCTGTGAATCATAGTTGACAGAAAGTCGAATATAGATTTTTGTTCACAAACAACAGATAGACGGAGAAAAAAAGTTCCCCAATCTTGACTCCTGTATACTAAACATCTTCCCCTTTGCGACGAAATGAAACTGCTCCCCTTTTCAACCCATACAAAAGAGAATGTGACTACCCCTTCTCAAATCCCTTCACGGGCTTCCTATTTAACAACTTATCGCACTCAAAATTCATATTCTCCTCTCCAGAATCATGCACAACCTAGCACAACGATACTGACATAATCCTGAATCCTTGCGATCCAAATTCATAAAAATCTTGGGCGTACCTCTGCCTGTGTCACTGGTCAACGTTTTCCTGGACATCGCACAACGACCTGATACAAAGTGTAGGGCAATCGTGTTTTTCAGTCATTACCCCCATCCTTTGGAACCGTAACAGCCAAACCAGAACAATTACACCGCCCATAACGGACTCTCGTTTAAATTCCGTCTTAAATATTCCCTGTTACACCTAGTCAATTTGACTGTGTAGGGTATTCTCACCCTGCTTGGCATCATCTTCTAATAATGATTATGTCAAGCAAAGAAAAGGCTTCATGGCCATGAATAAAAGGTAAGTTTGTATAATTATCTTCTTTCTGATTTAAGCATCATCAGGCTAAAATAAAAGTGAAAATCAATACTAACTGATATGTGTCATTGACGATCATGCAGGTGCCTCCATTGTAGCAGATATTGGAGCGGCACAGTCCTGGCAAAGGTGTGGTTCCCTCTGGCTGAGAGCACGAATAGCTTCCATTCGTGTTGACACAGGTAGTCTCCGGCGGACATGCAAAGTCAAAGTCGCATTCGTTCACATCATCTTGGCAAAGCAGCCCGGTGTAACCCGTCCCAGAGCAGTGGCACCTGAAGTCGTTCACTGCTGGGGTTTCGCACCGTCCACCGTGTTGGCATGGCGCGCTGGCACACTCGTCGATGTCGATCTCGCAGAAACGTCCAAAGAAGCCCGGAGAGCAAGAGCAGGTGAAATTATTGATTCCATCGACGCAAGATGAGTTGTGCTGACATTGATTCGGATCACAATCGTCAACGTTCTCTGTACAGTTGACACCAGCGTATCCCGGGTCGCACTCGCAAATGTACTTATTGACTTTATCCGAACAATTGCCGAACACGCAAGGATTCGGAGAGCACTCATCTATATCTTCATTGCAATGGTCGTCAGCGAAGCCAGCCATACAGACACACACGTATCCACCTACTTGGTCAACGCATGACGCGTTGTTTTGACAAGGATTCGATTCGCACTCATTGCGGACATCTGATTCGCAATGTGTCCCAATAAACCCAGCGGGACAAGAACAGTTGTAGCCATTTACCTGGTCGACACATGTTCCATTATTCAAACAAGGGTCACTGGCACATTCGTCAATGTCGAGAGAGCAATTTCCCCCAGTGTATCCGGGTGCACATTGACACTCGATTACGCGATCGTCGTCCAGTCCGAGACAAGTTGCTCCATTGAGGCAAGGATTCGGATCGCAGTAATCGATCTCAAACTGACAGGTTACGCCGCTGTAGTCTTGAGCGCAAACGCAAGTGAAGTAGTTTATGAAATCTTGGCACGTACCACCGTGTTCACAAGGCGAAGAAGCACATTCATCGATGTTCAGACAGTTTTTTCCTGTAAATCAATCATAACAAGCAGGAATTCTAATCACTGTGTTCAACATACCTCCCCTGCTGAGTGCCAAAATAAACATTAAGTGCAATTCATTGTAGTTAAAGGCAGGTCCTTAAAAGTACCTATACTGTTGTGGTTTTTCCGATTATCCAAATATTGTCATGACAGCGTTCTTTTGGGAACGTGATAGCGTTTCAGAGTTTTCGAATAATTTGCATTGACACCATCCTAATCCAAGATCATTTTCCTCTCATTCCAGTCATCGTCATAGAGGCATACGGAACTCATGATCATACCAACATTTAATGCAGTCTATAATACCTCATACATATAAGCAAAAATCAATGTCGAGCATATTCGTTTCGTATCGCATCGACACAATCTTACCTTGTGTTCCCGCGGGACAGTTGCATGAATAGTCAGCCAAGAGGTCGTTGCAGCTCCCACCGTTCAAGCATGGGTTCGAATCGCACTCATTGATTTCCTGCATACAATCACATTAAAAAGGTAAATCGAAGGCTTACACGTGCGTGCGTGCCTCTGCGTGCGTATGTGTGTGTGCGTGTGCGTGTGTGTGTATGATTTATGTGTGTGCGCGCGTGCGTGCGTGTTCGTTTGTTTGTGTGTTTTCAGCGGGTGAAGACCTGTTACCCTGTGTTGGGGCCTTGTGTAAGGTATCTCATGCATGCATTGTACTGACTCTATAAAGCTCAAAGGGGCACATTGTGCCCCAACCATTATTTCCAATTGCCACTCCTACGCCCTTTAACTGTTATTTCAACCAAATTTGGTAACTTTTCGTAGAATTTTATTGCAAACATTATTATATATAATATAGCTATGTCCGATATTGCTGGTTGCCATGACAACCATAAACTGACAACCAACTGACAATCAGATTTTGCATGTTTTTCTGTTCAAATTTCAGTTGAAAAAAGTGGATGAAATTGGGTTTTCTCGGCTGTAATTTGCTGAGAACAAGAATAAGGAAGTAATTACTGTTGTGAATGATGCTGAAATGGTCTTATTATTTCCTTTATTTTTTCATGTGACAAAGGCATCAAGCAATAGACGTAACAGAAATAATTAAAAATACAGTACTTTCCGAAGATTTTATTTAGTGTCATTTTGAATCTTTCTCACGAGTTTTGCCGGTAGTATCATTGTTTATGATTATCTATCTGCAAACAATCCCAGACAATACATCATAGGAATCATATATTCCTTTTTATTGTAACGAAAAACGCCCCCATGTGTGGACCTCGAGAATTTTCAACCGTATCAAATAGTAAAATTTACCGTGCTGTCCCCCCCCCCCCCCCCACCCCGCGTGGAAGGGGTCAAAATAGCTTCAAAGCTTTATGGAGTTAACCATTGCGCATACAGGCGTTACCACGTCAACTTTATCGACTGGTGTGAACCAAATTAACAGTAGATGCAAAATGAACGACTGAATTCAGGAGTAACCTCCAAGTATTTGTTCTGCCCAATCAATCTGATGATTGGCTAGTCATGCATGTTATACACACTATACTCCTACAATAATGAGCACAAGAACTCGACAATTATACGCGACATTACCTCATGGATGAACGGATTGCAAATACAATGTATTGTTTGGTCTCATGTCGACACTAACACCATGAATTTGTGGCAATAATTGTCGATTACAGCATGATAAGCACAATTTTAATGAAGTCTAAATCTCAGGGTAGTATAGAACCTACAGGAAAAATTAACCCAGTATTAATTTTGTACAAAATGTATGAAGAAGACGATATGATTTTCATTTCGATATTATCGACTGACGATATCGTGAAGGTTGTAATGCCGGATAAATGTCACAGCGTAAAACTTACCACATTGCAGTCTGTCCCTGTCCAACCATCGTGGCACATTTTGGCCCCTGTGACGTCATTGCAGTCATAATGCCCAACAACGTCGTCCCTGGCAACGCAGTACACGTCACACCCTGACGAGGTTCCGTAATAATGTTGGGCGCAGTACACTTTCACCTCCACAGTCATTCTGCAATTTACAAGCGAATGACACAATAATTCTCAACATGTCCAGTACAAAGAAAACCAAATGACAGTTTGTTTTTATTTATAGGGCCTACTGGGCAGATATTCCTTTGAGGTTGTTGCAGAATAATCAGAAGACTTAAGAAAGTGTATAGATTGATGTTCTAACGTTCTAACGGAAATACTGCAGTATGCGTTTGTTTCTAGCATGTACCTACTGCACATGGACATTCATCATTCGTTATTTAATTCATGCATCTATTTTTGTCAAAAATGATCCTGCATTGATCTTACCATCACCGCCGACAGTCAGTCTGGATAAAATCAAGACGGCGCTTTGAGAAATCTAAGAACCACATACGCAGAAGATAATAACTCTTGTAAATCATGAAAAAAAATGCATGTGCAGTTGTAGTGTGTATTGGTAAATCATCTCTCAAGAAGTTTCGTTTTCGAAATCCACGTACTTTACAAGAGAAAGCAAATATTTTGGCAGATTGATTGTGGTTTGTAATCTATTTTCCCCAATTTTCGCACATTTTTTCAGAGTAAACATGGACAGTAACGGCAGACGACATGTTATGTTTTACCATTAAGCAACGTTACATGCGTGTCCACAAGACAGTGTCCACTTCAGTAATTATCAATCTATTTGTGACACAAAATTTGTCATGTATTTAGGTTTGCTGCTCCCCATCATTGATGTTTATTCAAAGGCAGTTGAGTCTGAAAAAGCCCCTCAGTGAAATAAGACCAAAATGAGAGAAACGATTCTTTTGTCAGTGACGACGCACGATTACACAATCGTCATTGTCCAAACTTCTGAATCAACTTATTAACATGTACATAATCAGGTGGCGGCGGTGATGATGGGATCAAAAAAAGACCTCCGTTAATAGTCCATGTATGTATATGTCGGTCCATATTTCTATAAGTAGTATATTTTGTACTGAACAATTGTGTCATTGGAACGTAAGTGGTCATTGTGAAGGTGGAAGTATAGCATTTTCCCCAGCAAGTGTGGTGTAAGGGAAGGGACGAACAATTCTCGCTGCTTTTTTTTTTTACATAAACATACACGAAGTGTATAGTAAGCTAATGCGAAAAAATAAAACATCTAAAATTCAAGTCATACGGGGGGAATTATTTTGATGGCGACTGCGATTGTAGTTGTTGTAGCAATGACAAAAGTAGTGGACTGGTAGCAGTGTTAATACGTTGTTGGTGTCGTCATGGTATATACAGGGTCCTCTAAGCATTTGTCCTGTGAAAGGAAATGATATAGTAGGTTCCGATCTCAGTGCCTCTCCCTTTCATTGCTTCTTCCCTGTTTCCTTCACACAAAGCGTAGAAAAATAATTATAGTCTTGTTGAAACTGAAGTATACAGGCTGGCTGTTTACGCCCCCCCCCCCCCCCCCCCGAAACAGTGATTGATCTATAATGCTGGCAATCGACACAGTCAAAATTTGGTATGGACTATTATATATTACAGATAGATGTACAGATGGATAGACAATAAGACAGACAGACAGAGCGAGTCGAGGGGGGAGGGAGGGAGGTGGGGGAAGGAATACTTACGTAGCCTCTCCGGCACCAGTGAGTGTCACCGCATGGGCTGAGGCGAGGGCGGCTGTCCTGTCCGGTGATATTCTGTAGTTGTAGCCGAAGTAATCGATCTTATCATCGCTGTTGCCCGGGTCATAGTCCCATACTTCGATTTTGATCGGAAACCGTTCTGTTTGGGGTTGGTGATATCATTTGACGTTGGTGGGTTTACTATACATATCATCAGTGTTTTGTTCATTTTCTCAAAAACTTTCAATTATTAAAAAAAAAATGGGTAAATAATATAAAGTATATTTGTGAGGGTTGCGTTTTCGACAAATCTCACAAGAAGGAAAACATAAACTCAATTGCAGCAACATAAAAGCAACAAGAAAGGGCTTAGAAAAACACAAATTCATAAAAAGGCCTTTGTCTAGTCATCTGGTCTATGTGTCTATCATTCTACATGTTCAATGCGAGATTTTTTTTTTTTTTTTGCAATGGAATTATCGTTTCGTCATCACAAATTTTCCAGAATTCTACAGTAGATTCTAATTGTCTTCTTGCACATTGTCGACATGACAACTCTTCTGAGCCATAAAACCTATCAGTCACTATACAGTTTATACACAGCATTTTCATGTTATGGGAAATCATCAAGAGACAGAAAAAGTTTAAACCACAAATATCTTTGACGTTTTACTAAACTCATCAAAAATCGTGATATATTAGTCAAACAACCAACAAAACAAACAAACATTAAACCATAATAATGATAGGGTTCTATACCAAGTTAGTTTTAGAGGGCTCGACTCGGACTTTTTTTTTTATTGCAATGTTAACGCTGACGTCATTAAAAACGACCTCAGATATCAAAGCAGGTACTTTATCCAACGATAATCCATTAACCAGAGCGTTCAAAGCATGAAGAAAGGTTGGCGGTTACTCCGTGACATATGGTAAAACCAGCCGACGGCCTTTTTCGCGGCATGAAACTTTCGCGAATCGGCGACTGGAATTCTGTAAATTGTGCATGGACAAAAGCTTTATTACTAAGGATCTTAATCACGTAATTTTCTCTCGCGGATCTTGTCTCCTCACGAAATTCACGAAAGTTTTATGCACACAAACATGTCTGGTTTTACAGTTGACAGACTTACCGAAAACGAATTGATGGTAAAAAACGATCGGGTTCGAGACGGAAGATGACAAGGAAGTCGGGAAGTTGAAATTATCGTTGTTCTCGTACAAGCGATCCGTCTCATAGTTTCCATAGTCGCAGTCTGCGACGTCATTGTTGCTGTATAACATTGCAATAACATGAAAGATATGAAATGCTACATGGATCTTACGAGAGAAACAAAAATCGAAAACATGGTGGGGGATGGAGGTGATGGCTTGTAGTGCCTAATTTTTTTTAATGTGCACGTATACATATCACGTAAAATATCTGTTAGGGTGTGCTTCGGAAATGAGTGGGAACGGTATAAGTGTGTAGGCCTACTGTGTGTACGTGTATAAGTATGTCCATTCTCTCGGTGTTAGTAAATGAAGGACAAGGGGTGTAAACATTTTAAAAACAAGATTTATGGCGAAACTTGCTGGTTTTTTTTTTTTTTTTTTTTTCAGACAGCCCATATATGCGTAGTGTAGAGAGCTAAAGCATCCCACAACCAACCCGGGGCACATGTTTTTACATTATTGCCATGTCATCATGCTATTCGAGAGTGATTTTCTACAATTTTTAATACATATACATTTATATGCATTTCGGCAAGGCGCCGCATCCGCACTTGGTACCTTGGAAAGCTCTAAAATCAAACCACTGAAATCATACCACTGTGTACATGTTGAAACAAGATTCAAGTTAGGAAAGCCCCCGGGCACCAGGGTAATATCACCGCGAGATGGCGCGCTTGGACTTGCTCACCCACGGTACTGGTCGAAGCAGAGATTGAACCGGTTGTCGCAGCTGCCGCAGAAGAGATCGCAGCAACCCCCCGTCCAGCTCGATGTGGCCCAGGTTCTCGTAGTGTTTGAGCTTGTAGGATATCTCAACCCTTCCCAGTGCCTGTCAACCAAGAGACGACAAGAGATGAAACAATATCGATTCAATGATGTCATGAAAGATAATTATGACGTCGATGTTTCAACGGTCACTAATAACCGATATTGACTCACTTGATAACGGAGGTGACAGAAAGAATGATGGAATGTGTTTATTTATGTTAAATTATTATTTGGTCGTATTAATTCATCAATTTATTCGTTCATTCATTTAATACGTCACCACACCAATCCATTACGCACCTATGATGCATACAAATATAATATTTTTGAACACACATGCACCTGTTGCTTGCTAGTTTGTTTGTTTTTTCGTTTTAATAGTATGATGTCCCATACTACCATAATGCTCTGACATACGAATGTAACCATTCGAAATGTAACCATGGGGGGGGGGGGCGTAGAATAGCGGGATCTGGCAGAAGGAAGGATAATGCGGGAACTTGATGGCACAGAGTTCAGACCTTTTGTCACCTCTGTCCCGGATTTAGAGCATTGAAAAGAGTTTTGGTAACCTCTTGGTTGTTGCTTGAGGAAGTGTAAGAAATGACTCACCACGGTTCATTTCCAGAAATATTTCCTAATACTTAACCATACTCTTCAGCAACACTGAAAGCGTCACATATCCTTCTATCTGACTTTGCATTGTATTGACTATTTTCATCAATCAATAAGTTTTGTGGTCAGCTTACTTGAGCCCCAGCAATCACAAAGTTCATGAAAACACATTACCTCATTAAAACAATGTCCAAGTATAAGGATTATACAGTACACTCATTGTGAAGTTGTATAGTTGAAGTATTTGCTCTGCATGACTCAACCACTACGCAATCGCGTTTATTAACAGATGCATCAACTGCGTTTCATTTGTTGTTGTTTTTTTTTTCATCTCATTTGAGCAGAAGACATGAAACTTATTATAATCCCTTCACTTCTGCCCACTGGACTTATATTCAACAAAATATATCTCGCAATGTATTTGGTATGTTTGATTATATTTCTAAGCAAAACTTTACCCTTGCCTGTACTTTTTCAAGTGTGTTGCTAGCCTTGTCAAAGGCCCCTTCGATGTCATGATTGCAAGTTGAACAAGCAAAGAGAGGATCGGTCTATTCAAACCACCAGCGACAGTTAAGAGCCAAGACCAGCGAACACTCTTGGCTTCAACTCTTTACCAGCTCTTTACTCACGTCTGTCAGTGGAAAAAAAAAAACACCATGGGAGTTTTTGTAAAAAAGGCTAGTACGCTCTGGGTATTGAAAAATGTTTGAAATTAGAGTAAGATGTGCCAAAACATACACTGAATTGTGCATAGTATAGTATGACTGTTGTTGCTGATAACGTCCCGAGAAAAGCGACATGATTGTGTGGAGAGAAAACTCAAAATATATTACATGACCCGCATGAGATATGCATCTCGATATTTACTAAATAAAGAAGTACAAGTTGGGGGTTATTTTTCCTTCCAGTCATGTGGGTGTTGGATACGTTCAAAGAGTATAGTAACGACCATAACATGATTTTCTTCCAAGATCCTTGTATTAGACATAGAACCAAAACTTTTGAGAATCTAAGTTCTAATTTAATTTAAAAAAAAAGAAGCATATTTTGTTTGATTATCATTAAGACAACCAGTGGCTAAGAATCGATCAGTTGTATAATTCGGTTTTACCAGATTATAGTGAACTTATTCAAGAGCAAATTTTTCTTACAGAGTAGAAACTAAACCAGTGAGTTAAGACTGATACCGATTGTTGCAATTGAAACGTTAAAACGATGATTATGGCACAAGCACGAGATTTTTGGGATGTCCTCTATATGGAAACTACTCCAATATTTGGATATTACTCTGTTCAGTATGATTTCGTAATGATAACACGGACAGAAACTTAAGAATTTAACACGTTAGATTGATAATAAAAAGATTAACCAGCAAGAAAAAAAGAAGAAAAGAACAGAAAGAAATGACCAATAGAGCAGGAATAGCAGGGGGTTTTGCCAAACCTGGGCAGGGATGAAAGTTCAACTTTTATGTGTTTAAAAGGAATGGAGATTGTTGTGGCAATTACCAGGTCATATGCAAATTAGTTAATTAAACAAACGATAGCGATAAAAACAGCCATGAGTTTTGGTTTTGCGCGCGCGCGCGCGCGCGCGCGTGTGTGTGTGTGTGTGTGTGTGTTTGTTTCTCTGATTGATGTTGTTTGGGCGCATAAATTTATTTAATGAAAATGGTCACTGTTCGAATTGGGCCTTTCTTCTCATCCCTTGATGCATCTTGAACATGCCAAGTCTGTGTTGCTTCATTTTGACCCAACGCAACAACTATTCCTGCCATGAACGTCAAGTGTTGTTTGTATTTCTCCTATCTCTAAACTACACAAGCATAGGATCACTGTCAAAATCCTTTTCATCGTAAAACCTTTTATTGATTCCATGGTTAACATCTTTCATTTCATATTTGCCGGCTATAAGATTACAACAGAGTCTTGTAATTTTATAGCCGGCATATATGAAATGAAAGATGGCTGAACGTACACGACTATAAGAATGATATGCATTTGCGCCCCTTTCTTGAATGAAAACGGTGCGTTCTGGCGTTGCACAGGATGAATAGTGACCCGGCAACTTCCAATATCAACCAAGCTACGGTAACCATAAAAGACCGCATGAATGATCTCAAGAAATGTAGGACTTGTCGCGGGACAAACAAAAATGATAAAAATAACCTTAGACTAGGAAAAAATACTGCTTTGGTAGTGACGTCATAAAAAGAGGGCTGTCTAGTACCGATTGTACATGCCTGTGCTCCAGTCAGCATCAATTCAAGTGCGATCGACTGGAATGAACACAATGGCGAAGAAAAGAAGTGGATACCTGCCAACGCGTCAAGACTTCTATAACAGTACATGTAGCAAACTCTCACGAACTGCAGTTTCTTGCCCTTATTTGGAATTCCACCATATCACGTGCTTTTATCGCGTTCATTTGTTTAAGAAACTAATGAACACTTATCGTAATTAACTCTAGAGAACTACCGGGGATCTCCACCATATTTACCTGTAATAAATGCATTGGGTTAAAGTTTCTTCTTCCTTTACCAAGCTATACAATAATCTATATCACCCAGGGAATGTTAGTTTGCACGTTACCCTTACGAATGCAGATACATTGAATATCATCTGTTTTTCGCGGTTCCATAGTTGACGTCATAATCGACATACATTGTACCAGGGACGTGTCTCACTTCCCTGATTGTCCTCCTAGTGAGTGTTGGTCATGTGACTGATCGAGGTGCGTGTATTGCGGTGTATACCTGAATAAATAAACCATCAAGGAAAGGTTATAAATGTTACTGCTGAGCTTTCATTTGTTTTGTGCGGGACCGGCATCACAGTTGGTCTCTCTTGAGCAATTTAAGCCTCATGTCGCCATAATCCGCCAGGATGAAGAAAAGAAAAATGTTGTAGCTGCTGTTGTTATTGTTGTTTTTGTAGTTGGTGTTGTTGTATTTGTTGTTGTTGCTGTTGCTGTTGTTGATGTTGTCGTTGATGTAGCTGTTGTGCAAGTCATAATGAATGCGCGCGTGCGGGCAAGTGTATGATTGTGTTCAAGGTCCAGTAGGAGAAGATATCGTACGTATGCAGGTCAATATAGATCATAAGAACTTAGGGTGCAGTTTTCTTCGTCGATTGTTGTCATTCACTGTCCTTTCCTCTTCTATATCAATACATATTCCTGTCTCTTTTTTCTCTGTCAAAATGGATAAGGCTTACACCTTTGCACGGGTTTTCACTGTATTGCCCTATAAAATCGACAAAGAGACAAATCAAGGAAGGTAAATATCCCCTGTGTATGTAGCTCAAACTGCCGTAAACAGGTCAACACTTTTGCCATGTTGGGTCGGCGAAGTCAGAGCTTCTTGTTTGCTCTTTATTTGACTGGAAAGCACCCACCTGTATCATCCAAGCACTCGAAGCAGGCAAACAAAAGTCCCAGTGAGTGCATGAAAAAAGGATATGGACACAGATTTTAGGAGGGTGTGACCCATGGAGCTTGCCAACGCTATGATGGAATAGGTACATCACAACTGTAGTCATACATGATTCCAATGGATAATAACATTTGAGTCATCATACTGTAAAAACATCGGTGTTAGATTTAACACCACGGGTGTTAAATCTAACACCGCTCAAACTTCAATAAAGGACCACACCCACAGGTGTTAAAAATGCACTGTGATGGTGTTGGAAAGTGTTCACCTGACACTTCGTGGTGTTAATTTGACACTGTACCTGGTGTTATTTTGACACTGTACTGGTGTTAATTCAAAAATGACACCACATGGTGTTGATTTGATATTTGTTGGTGTTAATATCAATGGTTTAACACCGTCCAGCTTCAATAAGGGACCACACCAGCTTGTGTTACTTTGGTGTAAATTTATTTTCAAATTTTTTCAAAAATCTAGTATCTTAATGTAAAATTCTTGATCGTCTTGTTTAAATTAAAAATCAACAAGAAGTGCAGTTACTAAGAAACTCTTCAAAAAACAGTTTAGAATTTGGAAATGACACCCGGAGGTGTTGATTTAACACCATAAATGAGCACCGAAAATTTAACACCAGCTCGGTGTTCACTATTTAACACCGGACTTTTTGCAGTGTCTCTAACAGAAGCATGGTGATCATTTCCTCCTTTCACAGAACAAATGCACAGAATCCTCAAAATTTACACAAATTTCCACTTACAAAAACACAATCATGTCACACAAAAAGCTTGATTTTCAAGAACAGAGTAGATCCTATGACGTGTATGAAGTTTATGTTATACGTGATGTCAAACGCCTTGTTGGGATAACCTATAGAGGGACCTTCAAACAAACGGTTACCATTAATTTTGGAAATCTTGACAAACATCAACGGATCTGAGAAAGGCGTGTCTAGGCGACGAATAATGTCATCATATTGGTAAATGCATTCGCATTCTTTTTTTCTTTTTTCTTTTTTTGTTTATGGCGAGAACCCTGAACCTGGGCAACCTTTGTTCTGACGCATAAATATTTGACTACGACAAGTTAGTACCATGGCACGTCGACTTTTCTGTGTCGTTACACTCATTTTATGAGATGGTGTTTGTCAAGTCATTATCATGGAGATATTGTGTTGTATAGCTCCATAGTAACCGGTATTCTCCTTCAAGTTCTTATCACGTGACACTCAAGTTACCGAAGCGGACATGAAAATGAGTCCTGTCTTCAGTATGAATAACATTGTATTTTGCTCTTTATATTATCACTTGGATTCATGTCCCTATTGGAGAGGTTACAAGTTTACAACTAAAACTTAAAGAAAAAAAAAAGCAACAACTTTTTTCAGGCAAAAAGTATAGTTTTGTGACAACCCAGGCTTTATTTCAATCGACAACAACCCGTGTCATTTTCTGACCAAAACATCACAGAGTTCCTTTTACTGCTTGCTTTGGGTGCGGGTCAGCAGCAGCCAGCATTGTTCACATCACAACTCCTTAATCAATAAAAAAGTTTATTTTTTTTCCTATATGCAATTGGACCAGCACAATCCTATCGAATATGTCATGCACACAATACATTTCGGGAAAATATGTTCCGATCTATTCTTAACGACTTTCTTACATCTGCTGCGTGTCCGAACATGCCCTGTATTTTTTTTAAGCTTGACATTTAGTTTGGTCGTGATGAAAGTTCAAAAGGAATTGTGTACCTCTATGTCAACAATGTACTATAAACTTCACGTTTGCTCCCGATTTAATTGTTAATAAATAAACCTGTTGAACCATGGCACGGTGTGCAAACGGTCTGTAAAAAAAGCACTTAAAATGAATTCATCGTTCATCGATATGAATGCTCAAGGGGAAGAAATAGAGAAAATTACGGAAGCTTTATTTCTTAGAGCAGTGATATTCGTGGGCCATCAGTGCACTTCTAGTAGAATATTATGATATTTGGCAGCCTAAACAATAGTGGCCGCAAGAAAAATAAACAAACAAAACGCACAGTGAAATTCAACCTGTTAAACCCATTCAACTGCCACATGAGTCGTCATAAAGTGATGCGAATGACTGCCAGTCGGTATTATGGGGATCATAATGAGAAAGAAAGACCAACAGGGAATATGGAAAAAATCCCCATCTCCCTGGACAGACAAGCATATCGACAGACAGACAGACAGACAGACAGACAAACAGACAGAGACAGTAGACAATCACAAGGGCCCCAATGCTTTACATATTTCGTTCGCCTATAATGGGCGTGAATGTTGTCTGCATTTGCATGAGGACTACTCGTATTTATATTATGGTTGCACACACTTGCGATTTATCGCAAGTCACAAAAATCAAAAGCGAATCTTTATAATCACTTATTTTCAGCGTCTGGTATGTTAAAGGACAAGTTCACCTTCATAAACATAAGGATTGAGAAAATGCAACAAAGGACAAGTTCACCTTCATAAACATAAGGATTGAGAAAATGCAACAATATTGTCCTTCACATCAGTGAAAGTTTGAGGAAAATTGGACAATCGATGCAAAAGTTATGAATTTTTAAAATTTTTGTGTTGGAACCGCTGGATGAGGAGACTACTACAGCTTGTGAGTCATATGCGTACAACAGTATAAAGAAAATATAAAAGAAAATTCAACATATTTTCACTTTTTTCGCAAAATAAAAGAGCAATTGACTTGCCTCTTTCTAAGGGCAGGGGGAATAATATTACCCATAACATGTATCGGTAACGAGTCAGGGGAATGTGTACTTTCTTCAAAAGATGGAATTTTGTGAAATTCTCTTTATATTTTCCTTATATTGTTGTACGCATGTGACATCTAAGTTATTCATACACTGCAGTAGTCTTCTCATCCAGCGGGTACTGCACAAAAACTTCAAAAAATCATAACTTTTGAACGGATTGTTTGATTTTCCTCAAACTTTCAATGATGTGTTCTACTGATATTGCTACATTCTCTCAATCCTTATGTTTATGAAGGTGAACTTGTCCTTTAAGGTCAAAAGCATTTCTCGATGAATGACACCACACTTTTCAATGAATATGATACATACATAAGAAACTTTAGGGCACCTTTGGTCGGGAAAAAGCAAGTACAATGTATAAGGACTGTAAAGTCTATAAAACTAGTAATCAACATGTCTGACTTCAACGCTGTTAAGCTACAGCGGTGCTTGTGAGCCAACGTTTAATAGACTTGTCAATTGAACACAACAGCGAAACAGGAATAAGGTATGAAAATGTTAGGAACAAGCTTGACTCTGGATTGTAATCTGCAATTATTAATGTGGATGAACTTTGCTCCATTCCACAATAGTGTTGATTTCTATGTCGCCCTGCTTCGCTTTTGTTAATAAAATAGTTTCGGTTCTGAAAAAAACGGGGGAAAGCAGGAAATATTTCAACTCTGCTTCGAGCATTTCTTTCTCAAAAAAAAAACAACAACGAACAATCAAACGAAACAGCAAAGCTACTTTGGGAAATGTAACTGACATTTCATCTATGTTAGTGAACTTTTGGGACAACTTACAACTGACATTAACACTCTATACGAGAAAACATACTATCATATCAGCACTGTTGTCTCTCACTATTACAAATTACCTATCTGTTTCTATTAACCAATATATTCATTTGCAAATGTATGTATTATACATCATGCCACCTGAATCTACACATATTTTCGTGTGTGTGTTGGATAAAGGGATTCAGCAAGTGAGCAAGCTGGAAGACAATGAATCTAACTAAATGCAAAACTTCAATTACCTCCCATCGCATAACATTCTCGTTCTTTAGACATGGTTGAAACTAATGTGTTATTCAATCCTATATACCAGCTTCAAATATATAATCTAAGTTTACCATCCAAACGACTTTCGTTAACTTTTGTCATCCAAGCCGTGCACATCTTTAAACATCCCTTCTCTTTAACTGATGCTACATCTGCCCATTTAGTTCCTCTTCCGTGAAGTATAGAATCTTTAAAGGACTGGTTTCAGCCATCTTTTCCCTTCAGAAATTAATCACTGAATAAACCAGTCTGACAGAGTGAAGAAGGCAAAAAAGACCCCCTTTAAAAATAATTTATATATTTGGTAACAAACTAATTGGTAACAACCTGAGAGGACAAAGAATGCCTGCATGAGACATTAACAATCAAGAAAGTAGCATTACGCACGACGCAAGATAGTACTTGCATAAAATCAGTACGCTAAAAAACAAATAACAAAACAAAACAATAATAATGACAATGATCTCCCAACCCCCACCTCTCCCACTCTAAATTCCCAATTGCAAAGTTGGGGAAGAATGAGCGAAAAATTAGTGAACTAACAAATTGCGAGATTAAAAAAAAAAAATAAAATGAATGAAGCCATTAGCCCGAAGAGAGAACAATGAAATGACAAAATCTATTACTGTTTAGTCAGCTAATACGCGAGGGCGGTCTCGATGTATACATTGTAAGCCATTTTTTTATTGATCATATTTATAGTTTGTGAATAAGGAAATATGTCTGTGTCTGTATAATGTTCAGTTGTCTGTGTGTGTATGTGTTCAGCACACCAAAGGATAGTGTAATGAATAATGATGTTAGCTTGTGAAATGTCAGCGACATAATTATATTTCATTTGTCCCAGAGCAAAATCAAATTGCTCATGCGGAAATAGAAATACAGGAGCAATGTTTGTCGCTATGTGTGGTGCGGTGATTTGCACAATATAGGCCGGCACATGTTACAGAAATGCAACGATCAACTTTGGGAGTCACACAAGTCAGTATTGAATAATAGATCCACAAAATGCCTTCATACCCGGATGTACACAATGTGAAAAAAAAATTAATTTGCAGTGTTCTTCATGTCTTTTCAAGTCTCTGCGTTGTTGTCGTGGTTGTTGTCGTTGTTGTCGTTGCCGTTCTTGTTGTTGTTGTTGGTGGTGGTGCTGTTGGTGTTGATGCTTGTTACTGGGGGCTTTATATTGTGGTAAATTTGGTTTTATTTATATGATTGTTCTCTTATTATTCTATCACTGATTTGTTATTTGTTAGTTTCCTTTCTAAAACATTTTGGTAAACTTCAACGTTTAGCGTCTACGCCTTCCACCTGCCTTTGCCGGACGGGTCAAACCATTACATTTCTACAACTGCTATGTGCGATTGACAGAAGGACATGAAACAGCAGCCATTCGAACTTCTCAAGACCCACGCAGGTATACTGTTCTTTGTCTCTCGTTATCCGCGGATCGACATGTTCGGTTTCCTTTCTTTAGGGTGGACACTTCCAGTAGATTACCTACGACCTCTAAGCAAAGAGGCTTACGAACCAGCAGACTCCAACTTGTGAGATTGACAGCAAGGATAAGGCATCTGCGAGAAAGGCCACGGCTGTCTGTTTCGGTGTAGTGGTGTTATTCCCCACATCACTTTTTTTTTCTATTCTCTGAGTTCATTTTCAGTTTTGAGTCACGTCCTTCTATTCTCTTTTTATACCGTTACAATACTTATTTGGATGATGATAAGTATCATGATGATAAGTATCATCCAGGACTGGAACAGCTTGCCGGAACATAGCGGTCTTGCCAACAACTGAAAAATTTAAAAGATATATTGACAAATATTGGTGGGAGCATCATTTTGATCTCCCATGACTCCACTCCTGCGCATGTCGTACTCTGTCGTACTCAGTTAAGTACAGGCCAAACAAGAAGCAGTGATCGGGAATTACAGGCCAACGCTTTCTTCCTGTACCAGATGATGATGATGATTATTATTATCATTATTATTATTTCTACAACTATTTGAACCCTTCGAAGACTTGTACAACTTACAAGACCTCCCCGAAAGGGACACAATAATCAGCAAGTTGATTGTCTTCACTCTCACGGAAGAAGAAGAAGAAGAAGAAGAATGCAAGAAAGAAGTAGAACGAACAAGGCAAACACTTACATAAAACATAGAGTAATATCTAAATCAAGCTTTTCGTTCATTTATCACTTAAGTTACACACTTGGAGGGGTAGGCCTGTAGGGGTGAGAGTGTACGTTAGAAGTGATTTTAATTTGATAGAATTAGGCACTAGCCGAGCTGCCTTGGAATACTGTTACACAGTCATTGTAATGTGATTTTGGTGTCTGTCTGGATCGACCTATCAATTGAAAACCTATTTCACTTCTCTCACAAAGACACGGTGAAATCCCGGTGAAGTGGTCAAGCACATATACATTGAAGAGAAGAAGATTTAAGGCTGCTGATATATTCAATAATCTATAATAAAGGAGTACTGATAACTGATTCACGACAACACACACACAATTAACACATGCACGCAAAGACTCATGCACACACCCACCTATAAACTTTTAATCTGATCGGCAGACCGTTTCTTTAGTATGAAAATATCATGTGTATCATCATATTCATTATCACAATTACTCTTTAAATCGTTTTATAGAAGTGATATGAAATAGCGGCATATGTCTATTTCTGCCACGCGTCAGCTACCCACGACCCAGCGAGTGACCACGGAGCGTTGCCAGAAACACACCCCGTGCAAGACCGAGGCATCGTCCTGCGGTTTGACCTTCCACCAGCCCACGAGTGGTCTATACCGGTATGCCAGTACCAATTGCTACACCGCACCGTGCACAAACTTGTGGGCAAATGTACATAAACAAAACACACAGGTACAGGGAAGCACTAAATGTTAATTAGTATAGCACTATGCCAAACAAACAAATAGAGTATGACATTCAAAACATACCTGATGAAGCAAAGAAATGGTTAAGAAGAGTTTTATGAATCGATCCATGACTTTCCACTGAAGGCTAAAACTTCTTTGGCTTATATCTTGCCTGCAAGTGCCCTGTGAGATGCTCTCCCTCCGCGCAGTGCTCAACGCAACTGAGAACTGTCTAACCCGAGTCCTACGACGTCAGGATACACGACGGATCACCTCACAAAAGTCCGTGGGAGCTGTGTGGTGCGATGAATGCAGGATTCGTTGGTCCAGTGCGTCCACAATAATGCCAGTCTTTCGTCACGAATAATAACAAACAAAAAAAAATCTTCACAAAAGAGTTACGAAGCAGCCTCAATGAAAGGTGAGGGCCTCGTAACAGGCAGGGACTGGGTGTAACTTAAAATAGACACAAAGTCGAGGCCAGATTTAGACAATTAATTTATCCATGTGTATAATAATGAAAATTTGTTCTTTAAAAGTACTAAAGGAAATGGAGATGCCGATCCATGTCATCATGTTTTCCTGATCTTGGTCACACGTCAATTGGTTTATCCTAACAATAATATATATATTTTTTTTTACATCAGGACAGAAAGTACTATCCACATGTCTGGTAAACTACTATATGTTTCTATAACTTAATGCTCAAAGCTCAGGGCAGGGTTTGGTCTATTTCATAATTTGACCGCTTTGATCAGTTTGATAAGTTTGGAGTGTTTTTTTAACTGTTTAAAATCTTGTACTGCAAGAAAAATATTCCCGAAGTTGATTATCAAGAAGTCAAACCTAACAAGCTGTAAAAGAAAGCGATTTAACTTTTGTGTCTTTTATCGTATCCACCTGAGAATTTAGATAATTATTTGTGAGAATTGAAAGCGTTTTATCAATTTGGTAACAATGTCATCATCATTATCATCATCGTGATCCCCATTGTTGTTGTTATTATCATTAGTATAATTTTAGCAGTTGTGTTTCAAGTGTCAGCAATCTTTTACTACCAATCTTTTAATACCATTGTTGTCATTACATTATAGTACAATCGTTCTCTCTCATCATATGTTCATAAGGAAATTCTCTTAAGTTCTTTAAATCGATGTACATGATATGTACATCAATACACACGCACACACACACACGTATATAAATACATATAATTATGTATATAGATTAAATTTTTCTTTCTCTGGTGGCCCTTTCGAATATAGAATCTTGGTGGCCAGAAAAAGACCTGTAGTGATCTTAAATAAAAGGAAATATAAAAATTGATTTTGAATTTTAGCTGCCCGATCGAGCCACCAAGGTAGGGAAATTTGGTGGCCCGACATCCTGCCAACTCGTAACAGCAGTTCTACCAAGGAGGTAGATTGTACCTCCATTGTTCTACCTTTATGACTGGACCTGATCATCGCCCGACCGTGAGAGGATACCGCTGAGGGTCGCAGGAAGACAATGGCGTTCTGACCCCATCCTCTATATCCCCTCTTGTTATTGGGCAATCGCCGATGACATCATGTATTGATTGCGAATAGGGAATTTCTTTGAATGGAGGAGTACAACGTGATTCTAAGATTGACAACACCAAGGAAGCCTTCTTTTCACCCTCCTGGTAACGCTGTCGAGTCGCTTCATATTTCGTAGTAGAATACTTTCGCCAAGCGTTTGATTAGCATCCTCTCAAACTATAGACAACATTATGGTTGTAATGGTTTACTGCATAGGATTTATGAAACATATTTTGGGCAAACACGAAACGGAAATTTCTTCAAGACTAGTGGTTCCTTTTTAGAAAAAAAAAAATAATCAAATATGGTAACCCGTCAAACAGAGCATTGAATATTGACTTTCGATAGTAGCATGCCACTTCTTACTTTAGCTAGCTCCTGACTATTTCCAGTAGCTTCTTCGGTGATATCATCCACCGAGACAACTCTGCTTTAAGGTTACAGACGTTTGTGCACCACTGGTTAAACGTTATGCAATCCGGTATCTTCGGCTTTTGCAATCAACTCTGTGAAAATATTTGAAATAATGTGGTTTTTTTTTTTTTTGGTTTTTTTTTGTTGCTGCTGGTGGTGGTGTTGTTGTTTTTTATCAAGGCTTGATCCAAGGCTAACCTTGAATCTCACCTCTGTGTGATTAGGAAAATTTCATCAAAATCGTCAGTCACCCACGACAAACTTTTCTGTGCGCGTTCGTTTGTTTGTTTGTTTGTTTGTTTGTTTGTTTGTTTGTTTGTTTGTTTGGGTTGTGCGTGTGTGTGTGTGTGTGTGTGTGTGTGTGTGTGTGTGTGTGAGCGTGTACTTCGTGAGTCTAGCATTAACATATGATATTATTTTTTTAAATAAAAAAAAAGACATAATATGATATGAAATGACGGTGGTTTTTGGTGCTTCTGTGCGTCCGGATTGTTTGCTAGTACATGTACTTCAATGCCACTGTAACGAAACGCCCTTGTCACTCATTGACCACTATATTTATCAACTTGTTGCCTTCGACAAATTGACATGTCTCCATGGAGGTCATGCCTACAGGACACACACGTTTCCCATATCCTTGTCTTCGAGAGCAATTCACCAGTGTAAACCATAACCTAAACTTGTCATCTTGCTTACAAGCTTTTTCACGATGTGACATCTAAAAACCTTTCATGCAATTTGAAAGAGTATTATCTTTACCACTAACGTCTGCCACTTTTCAAGTGGCAGCCAAAATGTTTTCGTCGTGTAGATACTTCCCACATACACAAGCATAAGGGGAATTTTCTTTTTTAAAGGGAAGGGGGTCGATTTTTTTTTTCTATGACGATGCATGGCAGCGAAATAGGGTACTGTGGACTTCCTCAATCACTGACTTCTATAGCCCAGATATTCTAAATCGAAGAATTCCGAACGACGTGAATAATGGCAGACAGTTAGGGGATTTTCATTTCATTATCATTTTGGCACCATGTACGAACTTCATGAAAGAACATGTAGTATACGCGCAGTATCAAATATAACAGGTTCCCCTCCCATTTTCTAACAATTTATTTTCAGTTTCTTCCCTGACACTCTGGAATGTGCAAATTTCCATTTGAAACGAAATCTCGTGCTCTGCAGTTTAATTTCGTCAGTCACAGTAGCCGAGCATATACCGAAGAGACTGCAAAATCAATGTCTCCTGCTGATAATCATTGACGTCAGTTTCACTCAAAATCGTCTCCCAGGTATAGATTATGGTATCATAATGAAACTGTAATTATTATTGGATTCGAATTTAGTCATTACATTTACATCGCTTTAATCATACATTAAACAAAAATCTTTTCATATGTAGCACTCGCTCGCACAAACCTGTCCACTCGATAGACACAAAGATAATCACACACAACATGAACAGTGGCAGCTAGAATAAAGTAATTGAAGAAATGCTTCAAGAGAAAAGAAGCCGTTGAAGCATTATTCTCAAATTAAAAAGACATTAACGGACTTTCCAACACTTTTAATGGATAAAAAAGTTTGCAGTTATCGATCAGAAATTCGTTAAATCAATGCGGATATGTAATTCAAATCTATCATGGAGGTATTTTCTATTTTTTCAATTTGAAGATATTTCTCTTTTTTTGTCGAAGAACAAACCACCTCCAAAAACATAAACAAGTAAGATAACAGAAAGAAATCCTTAAAAGACTTTGCCTTTTATCACTAGTTAAACTAAATGATCTTTATTTTTGTAGGGACTGCATGATACGCCACCTGCTTGAATCTGTTGATCTGAAGAAATGGTTTAGGCCTATATCTTCCAATCCTTTTATCAACTTATCAAAGTTGCATTCTTGTGTTTGATTGTCAGTGATTCCAGGGGAAAGGAACGTATCACATTATGATATATTTTAATGTAGCCTATCAATCTCGGTCCGATAGCAATATACAGCATATATAATTATGTCTAATTGCTGTGCCTATTCAACACAATTCGCATTGTGTCTTTATGATAACTGAGTAAACACTAAGCATTAGCAGATCGTTAGTAGTCAAAATGGCAAAACTTACTCCTGGCACTATTCATATCTCCTACTATTGACTATAGGCCCCTTCCATTCCTCCTCGGTCATGGTTGAAGCCTGCCGAACAATCACCATTGTTGTTCTGTATTATGGTAGCGTGGATGCGTCATGCATGCAGGTAACAACGCTGTAGGAGATATATTTGCTTTTTTTCGGCATGCTCATCATCCAACTATTTCACTGTTGTCAGAGACCCTTAATATTCTGTGCAATGTGACAGGGAGAAATACAATAGTTCACCGCCATTAAAGAAACATCGAGAATAGTTTATGGAAAACAAGTTTGTGAAGAGTATAGGCTTGCTGACAAAGTGCAAATTATCTGAGTTTCTTTTGTTGCCGCTTTGTTTTAACATTCTCCAATATTTTAGTCTGAAAAAAAATTGACAGAATAGAAGAAACACGTCGTTTCATAAGATTCAACTATTCTAAGTAAATTTCAAAGAATTGGGAGTAAACAAGTCCCTAAGATATAGGGTATAGGCTGAACGACATCAGTGTATGCCGTTTTAAGCAAGTTGTTAGTTGGCCCGTGCAAAATTCTAATGATTGACGGCTTTGCTCTAGCAAAAATGGCGCGTGCTGTTTTTTTTTTCACCTTCTTTAGATTTCATTTCATTTATTTCTACATTAAAAACAGCAATCGTTACAGTTTCAAGTCGTAGTATAATCATATTTATGGTGGGGTTGATCAAAACCTCTTACTGGCTAGATGGGAAAAGGCCCCAAAGTAAGTTTTAAACTTTCACAAGTTAAAATAGTGGTACTTGTGGAATACAAAATAATAATAATAAAGCAAAGCAGAGTGGAGAAGGAAAAGAGTGAAGTACTGGCAGAATATACAAAACTCAGTTGTTATTTATTTAAAGTGCGTCTGAAGTTATTTCTAAACTGCTTTCGAAAAGTTGGTATATATTCGGTTTTATGACACCTCCATCCATTCATTTCCTTGGAAGCATCTAACTCGCTCTTATACCATCATTGGTGCAATCACAACAACAAAACAGGATTTCACTCTATTTTAAACATCGACCCACTCAACTCTTCCTATACACACCTAACCAGCAAAAGCACTCAGGTATTACAAAGTAAACTAAACACCTAGTCAAGTTACAAAGAAGTAGTTTGGCATGATTTTTTTCCCTTTGCTTTATTTACACTATCATACAGACTGTCGATTACAAATGTGATCACGTGACAGTGTCATGCACAATCTTACACAGCCTACGTACAATTGTGGCATGAGGAAATGGAAAAGATACATAACGTATATAACAATCATAGAACATAAATTGCAAGTATATTACACTATGATACTAATCTTTCCAATTAAATTGCTTTAAAGCAAATGGACCCTTAGATTCTAAGCGACTGACAACGCAAAAGATAAAAATTATCATCAGATCATGGGTAATTTTGTTTCACAAGAGTATGACAAACCCATGCAAACAACAACAAAAAGAAATAGAAGGAAAGTTTCAACAAAATATGATGACACCATCATGTTACTGCCATAATGAAGCAAAATTCATTCAAAACATTACATGCAGTCTATTCATTACCAGCATTTAGTCTTGTATACATTAAATGTGCATGCACGCGTGTGTATGTGTGTCCGTATATGTGCGTAATGGCGTGTTTGAATGTGATAGTGAGATTTAAAGGGATGGTATACTTTTGGTTGAGATGGGCCTTAGGTTTCCAACTTTTTTGTGAGATAATGAGAAACCTCTTATGAAATATGAAAGAGCATGTAATTCCAGGAGTGGCTGAGGCTGAGATATCCAAAACAAGGGATCCTAGATAGTAAAAGGTGGGACCCACCTTTTGAATTGGATCCTTTGTTTTATTTTTTTCATATCTCTGCCATTTCAAAACCGATTTTCATCAAATAAACTTTGAATCCCTCTCAGAATTGGATGCTCTGTAATATTTCATAGGTGGTTTCTTAGTGTCTCGCAAAAAGTTAAAAGCTCAATCCCCGTCTCAACCAATACCAGATCATCCCTTTACGAAATTACGTGGCATATTTAAAGACAAATGTCATGATGGTGGCGACAAAGAAATGAAATATTAAGGATTGAAATTAAGCTGTAAAAATACCGAGTGAATGTCTTTCACATTCTATGTCTAAAAGAAGATAGCCTGCCTGATCTTGCTAATGGTTGGCTTAATTTCCGTCTATCATGAAAATACCACTGAATGATTTTTCTCTTCGAAAATGGCAAGGAAGGCACTTATTATGGGAATATTTGCTTCCTCCATTGGTAGACCGGTTGGGACAAAACGTCGGAATTTGACATTGCATACATACAAACAAGCACACACATACACATATTATGTTTGTATATATGTATATATGTATGTACGTATGTATGTATGTATGTATGTATGTATGTATGTATGTATGTATGCATGTATGTATGTATGTATGTATGTATCTATCTATCTATCTGTCTATCTATCTTTCTTTCTATCTACTTGTATCTATCTATCGATCTATCTGTACTGATGCTTGGATGTATGTTTATATCTTACAGACACAAGATGGCCACGACAGCAGGTTATCCTACCTTGCTGGCTCAATGTTGTGTTTTCGTTTATTTCTAGTTTTTGTGGTTTTTTTTTTACAAAACTACACGTTCTGGATACGGTATTACAGTGCACTGAGGACACCATATTATCTGGGAGACATTGGGATAATTTCATGCGGCGGAGAAAGTGCATTAAACCAAGACACAGTGCTAGTCCGCGTGATTGTTTGAGGACAGATATGAAAGTGATAATGTCACGATATTAACAACGTAAGTTATCAATAACTCGATCATTATGCTGGGTAACTATTTACTAATTTTCATCCTTTCTAATTCAAGCTCTGCCTTAAAAAAAAATCACAAGTTCCTGCTGCGTCACGTTTTTGTATTTTCGCATGACCACACGTACCACACGTTTTATCGCCCTTTTAGCCCATACAGAACGGCACAATAAGGCACTATCCCGGCTCCGTGGAACAAACATGAGCACCGAATCTGGAATGATCCTGTCTGCCGCAGTGTTATTGCAAGCGCACAGTTTTCTTTAGTCTGTTTAATGGTTTCAACCGGACAACGCCAAGACAATGTAAGACAAAATAAAACGGAAACTAAAAATACTAGTGGTACAGTGATGTAAAATATACAAATACCGCAATTTCGAACGACAAAAAACACGCGTATTTTCATCTTCTTTTCTCTCTCTCTCTCTTTCTCCCAACTAGTATTTGGTATCTTGCTGTCAATGTGCTGTCTATAATGTTACCAAAATTTTCTTTATACCTACATGTACACACACACATACACGTACGTATGTGTAAAAAAGAAGAGAGAGAGAGAGAGAGAGAGAGAGGGCAATCCACGTTTTGACAAAGCGAAGAAGCGTCGAAGTCGGATATAGTTTTGGATCAGTCTGACAGCACGTTATCTTCGTAATGAGTCGTCCCGGACACACCTACTGTATTTCATACAGAAGCTGACATTGACACCAAGAATGTAGGGCAAACGAACAGAAAATATTTGCATATCTATGGAGTATCACTAAAGATGCATTATATTCATTATCTCTATACATAACACAGTTCAAGGTCTTGCATTCGCCCCGGAATGTGTGACAGTTTTACAAACGTCATTGTTCAGACTCGGTCTCTGGCGGCCCCCTGAAAGAATACATGTTCGTATTGCTCAAATTCGTCTCCCATGGCGTCGTTTCGCTGGGCGTGCTAGCGTCCTCTAGCCGTAATTGGGCGCCAGTTGGCGTGGTCGCAAAGGCGGGGTTGAGGAATCGAGTACCTTCTTTCTCGAGTTCGTCGTGATCGAAAGCCTCCCTCCGTTTTCTCCTGCATCGTCAAGTAAGTTAGAAAAACAAATGCAACTTTGTACAACGCAGACAAACTTATTTTTAATCCTGCGAACAAAATATATTACAGTGTATATAGCAAAGGGCGAAACAATCTTTCCGTCTTTATTGCACTTCTGACTTTCCGAGATATATACAACTCTATATCTGCCTTTTACGAAAACTTGTAAGTGTCACCAAGAAGAGGAGATTTAACTTTGACCACAAGTCGTTACAACATGATTAAAGCTTAATTGTGAAATACCAGAAAAGTGAAGTATAGGCCAGAGGGTATCACGCACAAGACATGAACAGAAAGTAACAGAAAATAAAATGTATGAGTAAGCTATAGCAGGGTAAACAATGCGAAAGGGATGCAATGACTTTAAATTCATTGCAGTCATAATTTACAGTGGTACGCCGACCCCTGACCCCCCCCCCCCCTTTCTTACACATATTTGGCTTTGCAACCTTTATTTCATGGCAATTCTTAAATTCAATTCAATTCAATTCAATTCAATTCAATTCAATTCAATTCAAATCACATCACTTTAACTCAATCCAATTCAATTCATATCAATTCTATTCAAACATTATTTCAATTTTGGAACAGAATATACAACGGAGCAATTCTTACCAGGTGGCAACAATATTATTTGTCTCTTTTGTCAATGTATCACGATAGTTACGACAGTGTACGAGTAAGCAACTCTCATTGCAACTTTTGCATGAAAATTCTGCAGAGAACGTTTAATGAAGATCACAGGAGCAGGGAACGTTCATTTTCAAGGTGTCAAAACCTTCTGAAAATGTTTGGAATCTGTGTCTAGCTCTTTGTTTTTTCAGCACTTTTAATGCACTCATAATATTATGTCAAGGTAGAAACATAAAACAATGTTATACTAACCAGTGAGGACATGGTTTCACGAGGTAATCATGAATGTTTTTATATTGATAATAATTATGCTACATGGGGCTATGGAACCACACGATGAATAAAATGAACTCCGTTTTCTCGTAGTCTTACCTCTTCACATACACATACAGTAATATGACCACGATGATGAGGATGATCAACGCGATGACCACGAAGACGAACCAGTTGTGGGTCATCCATTCCTGGCAAAGAGTATTAATACAGACTTAGCGTGATATGTCTTCAAATACAAGCTCAGAATCCTTGCAGACAGAATAATTTTTTTTCCTGACACTGAAATACAAGGCATATCCACACAAAATGTCCAGGGGGGAGATGAAGAGGTATTTCAACCATCAAAGATCTTGCTGCCGGCAACGATCAACAATGCTTTTTGCATGGAGATAATAATAAACATTTCGATCAGCCAGAAGTTTGTCAAATTCTTGAAACTCATATTTTGTGAATATCATTAGGAAAGGATGTTTTACTCGCACAAATCACTAATACAGCCGCTACTAGTCTCTTCAAGTTTGCACGCAATTATGGTAGACGCGTTACCTTGAAAGCCAGCTATGCTTGAACGTACTTACCTGAATCTATTCAAATCAAGTTGATAACATACATGTAATACAGTGCGACGCCATAGTGAACATACACCTGTTACATCCATAAACCTATCCATACGTGTTGTCATTGCAAAAGTATGGGGCTATTTCTTCGGCATCATACTAGTAGTTATCTACCCCACCCCCAACACACACACACACACTCACACACACACGCACACACACATCATCTTTGCTTGTTTTCTTTTTCTTTGCTTCTTTCTTAATCGGCCATCATGCACCAAGTATTATGGACACGCCTTAATGTTGCTATCTGTCGTGTTTGAGGATTTTGGCGAAATGCGTTTGCAGTGAAAGTTGTTGTGGTTGCTGTGTTTTTTTTTTTATAATTGCAGAGGCTGGTAACTCTGATGAAAAGGATGTGACAATGGGTAAAAAGTCATAGCCTGACATTACATTGTGTTGAAATGTTTATGGACATTCTTCTGGAACAGCGGAATTTCTGCTTGGTACATGCAGAAAAATTCTACTCATACTGTGTCAGTAAAAGAACATCTACGTAGAATCATATCACAAACTTAAGAAGTTTACAGTGTTGTCAGAAAGTGTCAGCTTTGAAATATCATATTTCATCAATCTTCACGACGATTCGTCATTTGTAGGAGCATTTCATAATTAACTTACCCTCTTATAACTTGATTTGACACCAACTGGTGTTGCCTCAGCGAAAAGTCTGTAAGGACGGATTATGTCGTTTATTTCCTTGCTCGTTCGTGAGTGGATGGCAGTCTCTAATTTTGATGACGTAATCACGGCACCACCAGCTCGCACGTAAAACTCTATCACAGTGTAGAGTTGGCTGTTGAACATAAAGCAAGACAACGGAAACATCAATGAGATTCCATGTGAGTCATCATTTGGGTGTATTGGAGTCATCCCACGAGACCGGCACCCACAAGTCATATAGCCCAGGAGTTTGACATCGAAAAAAAAAGGTCCATAAGTCATACAGTCCACGAGCCATACAGTCCATGAGCTCGACACGAGGCTAATATGGCCCGTGAGTCCGACACAGGCAAAAAAGACCCACGAATCTGACACATTTAGCCCCGTGATGAAATGTCGGTCCCATGAACTTTTTTTTTCCTAGTGTCGAACTCGTGGGCCTGGCTTACCTATTGTCTGACTTGTCTGAGGGTCTTGTTGGCCCAGTGTCGACTCATGGGCATCTTTTCGTCTAGTGTCGAGCTCATGGGCTGTTCGACTCGTGGGCTGTATGACTCGTAGGCTGTATGACTCGCGGGTGTCGAACTTGTAACGTGAACCCGGTATATGACTCTTATGAGTGGGATTATCATTATCTTTTTTTTTTTTTTGATATTTTGGGATCCATTTCTCTTCAGCTTTACCTCCCACCATCCGCTCTACCTGCTAGGCTAGTCGCAGAAAACTTGCTTAGCTCTTGCGTTAAAACTTTCGATACCATGAGGGTAAGTGAATAAAAATAAAATTTATTTATAGATAGGTGTTCATAGAAAGTAAGAATATACAAGTTGTAATTAAGTTGACATTTACATGAGCGTACACCTAATTGTTATGATTTGGAGTTAGTTTTTCTGGGCTTTTTTTTTCATGGATCACCTCTGGTACATACAGTGTAAAATCTGTTGACGCTTAACCAGAAGAGGTCAGATTTCCTCCCCCGTGTGCACAATTCCTGGGCTAAATTCCCCATGACCTCCTTGACTATATGAAGGCATGATTACCAATCAGTGTTGTGGTGATAATAATGCTCAGGCCATGGGGAAAATAAGTGTGAGCACTACATGGAGAGACCACGCAGAGTTGTAATGTGATTTCCAATCAAGCCCTATGCCAAGTCTCAATGCAATGGCTTACCCGCTGAGCTGAGACTCGCCGTACTGGGCCTTCTGGAAGACCACCTTCAGACTCTCCGGGTCCCGGATGTCCATGGTGGATAGCAGAAGCTGAGAGATTTCGTACTCCAGATCACCCGAGGGAGTGGTGTGCTCAGCCAGTGTCAGAGAGAAAACGTGTTTGCTTGGGTCTGTTGGTTTGTAGATAATGTCGAAGGCAAACGGTTGAAGATAAATACAAGCAGACAGGCAGAAAGTTTGCGTGTATGTATGTATTTGTGTGGGTATGTGACTGAAAAAACGAATAGGAAAACTAAATTAACCTTAAAAAAGTCAGATTAGTACGTCAATGAAACGGGGAAAATAGTATCATACACTTAGCCTTTTGCTTAGCATAGGGCTTTAACCATTGAAATGAAGACGATTATACCATTACCACTGATAGGCAAATCTTGCTACCCATACGTCTGAAGTCTGTGTTTTACTTTTCAACCGGGTAACAAAAGTGACAAACAATAAATTATGAGTTATTGTTAAATTAACTATGGAGTTATACTTAAAGGGGATGGCTAGTAACTGATCAGTGGGGATCAGTGGGAATGCTGGGGGATGATTGTTTCAATTCTTGTGGGATTCATCCAAGAGTACATTATATATCTATTGTTGTATGAAAATTATTGCTTCAGAATGGTCTCATATTCAAGTAATGTGCAGTGTAATGAATCCCACAAGAATTGGAACAACCATCCCCCAGCATTCCCACTGATCAGTTACTAGCCATCCCCTTTAAGTAGCTTCAAGAGTCTTGAAAGACGACACATTAATTAATGGCGTGCAGTCAGATGTAAGTTAACACTCACCGACGTCACACAAGGTGCCTACGAAGTTTTCTTGACAGATGCATCGTGCTGCCGGTGAAGGGCCAGCGGTGTCCAGCTCGCAGACCCCATTAACACAGGGTGAAGGGTGGCAGGGCCCTCTGAGTGGGTTTTCACATCGGGCACCCGTAAAGTCTGCTGGACATATGCATCTAAAACGACAAACAAACTCGAGATAAGATTGTTGTAAAATCTGACAATTGAGTTTATACATATAACTTCTATCACAACAATTTGAACTAGTTGTTACTGGCTACACTGCAGGCGCAGAAAATACTACAATCGAGAAAGTTATTCGAGAGAACCTTTAGAATTGCTAAGGCGTGCTGTAGTTGAGATATTCAGTTATGAAATTGCGATGTTAGTCCACAAATATATGTATTATGGGTAAAATTACTTCAAGAAAGGTTTTCAATCACATATTTCATTCACAACATCTCCTTCATGATGGTTTGTCATGATGATGATCGTGAAGTAACATGACAATTTTGAAATAACCCGGGGTGATTTCTCACAACAACAACAATTTGTTATCAGATAATACCAAAGGAGTCGTTTACCTAACTTCATGACCCTGTTGACTGCACGAAGCCCCATTCTGGCAAAAATCTCCAGCACATAGTGACATCGGCGTGGAGGTCGGCAGCTCTGTGCATCGAAAGGTCCCTGGTAGGTTGACACAATGAGGACGTTCAAGCGGGCATGGGTTTTCTTCACATTCATTGACGTCATTCTCGCAGCGTCTCCCGAAATACCCTTCTGCGCAGACGCAGGAAGACGATGCTGTGCCGTCAATGCACGTGGCCATGTTCAGGCACGGATTTCCCGCACATTCGTCGATGTTCACTTCGCAAGATTTTCCCTCAAAACCAAGGGGGCAAGAGCACCTAAAGTCATTCACAAGATCTTGGCAAGTGGCTCCATTCTGACATGGCAGAACTGCGCATTCATTGGTATCATTCTCACACTTAATACCCTCGAAACCAGGTCTACAAAGACACAGATATCCGTCTATGCCATCTACACATTTAGCATCATTCTGACAGGGATTACTTGCGCATTCGTTCACATTTATCGAACAGTTCTTACCGGTGTACCCCGGCGGGCATTCGCAGTGGTAATCATTGACCATGTCAGTACACGTTGCATTGTTGAAACACGGCTCCAGCGAGCAGTCATCGATGTCATTTTCGCAGAAGTCGCCGTCGTATCCTGCTGAACACGTGCATACGAAAACCGCAACTCCATCTTGGCACGTACCATTATTTAAGCAGGGAGAACTACTACACTCATCCAGATTAGATTCACAATACATTCCTCCAAAGCCACGCGTGCAGCGACATCGGAATCCATCTACGAAATCGACACAAGTACCATTATGAAGACATGGTTTACTGGCGCACTCGTCATGGTCTACCTCGCAATGGATCCCATAGTAACCACTTGCGCATGAGCAGACGTATCCGTCGATCTCGTCAATGCAATACGCCCCATTTAAACAGGGATTGCTACCGCATTCGTTGATGTTGTTTTGGCAGACCTCTCCGTCAAACCCTGGATCACAGTCGCAACGGAATCCGTTTACACCGTCGGTACAGCTGCCATCATGTTGGCAAGGTCTGCTCGCACACTCGTTGATGTTCTGTTCACACAAGTCACCATCAAAACCCAGCTGGCACCTGCATGTGAACTGAGCAATACCATCTTGACAAGTTCCGTTATTCAAACATGGCGCACTATGGCATTCATCAACATTGATTTCACAGACAGATCCAGTAAAACCATACGGGCAGGCGCAAGCATAGCCATTAATTCTATCTATGCAAGTGGCGCCATTCAAGCAGGGCTGACTCTCGCATTCGTTGATCTCTGATTGGCATCGTTCACCTTGGAAACCGTCAGGACACAGACACAGGTATGCCGCGATTTGATCCTGGCAAATCCCGTTGTTCATACAGGGATCACTGTGACACTCGTCGATGTTGACTTGGCACAGGGGGCCTTCAAATCCTATCCTGCAGTGACAGGAAAATCCATTGACGAGATCCTCACAGGTTCCTCCATTAAGACATGGTTCAGGCGAACAATCGTCAATATTAACTTCACAGTGGGCTCCGGAGTATCCTGGCCTACAGGGGCAATGATAGCCATTAACAGCGTCCACGCATGTGTGTCCGTTTTGACAAGGGTTGCTCACGCATTCATTGATATCAGCGTTACACAGGGTGCCTTCGAAACCAGGAGAACATTCGCAAGTGAAACCGTTGATGCCGTCTACACAGGTGGCGTTGTTGAAGCATGGTGCACTCTGACACTCGTTAACATTCACTTCACAGTGTATTCCCGCAAAGCCAGAGGAGCACAGGCAGACATAACCGTTAATGCCGTCAACGCACGTGTGGTCATTGTTGCAGGGACTGCTCTGGCATTCGTCGATATTTGTTTCACAATCTGGTCCCGAGAAACCAGGCTGGCAGCTACAGTTGTACGCGTTCACGAGATCTGAGCAGGTTCCGTTGTTTAAACACGGGCCGCTCTCACACTCATCAACATTCACTTCGCAAAGAGTTCCGTTATAACCATCCTGGCAACTGCAGACAAAGCTGCCGATCAGGCTGGTGCAGACGCCATCATGCAAGCAAGGTCGGCTGCTGCATTCGTTGATCTCTAACTCGCAGTGAACACCCTCAAAGCCTGCTGAACACTCGCAATGATAACCATTCACGCCGTCAATACAAGTATGATTATCCGTACACGGGTTGCTGAGGCACTCGTCCCTGTTCACCTCACAGATGGCACCCTCAAACCCATCAACGCACTCACAGGTGAAGCCGTCGATGGCATCAAGGCAGGTCGCTCCATTAACACAAGGGTCGCTTCCGCATTCATCGACGTTGACTTCGCAATTTGTCCCCTCAAAGCCAGCAAGACAAGAACATGAGTAGTTTCCAATCAGATCTGTGCATGATCCAGAGTTCTGACACGGTGAGGGCGCGCACTCATCTATGTTGATTTCACAATTTAGACCTGAAACAAATTCACAGTGTATAAAAGAGAAATATGATACAACACTAGGGTAGAATCAACATTCATTTGCCGAATAGTCATTCGCATCATACTACTCTATGCGTTCGATTTTGTGGACAATCAAACACTAATTTGGGTCATTCCATGATCACTTTTTTGCACAAAAGATCTAACATGTATATTTGTCATTCATCTGATTAGCTGAGACTTCTCGAAACTATTGATACAGTACATACCCATTTAATCACTCATTCCTTTAAAAAGAATTCAAAAATATATTTCTTACATTTGCTCGTAGTGACTGTTTCGTGACGAATATTGCACATAAAGTTTCGCCGTTACCCCTTCTAAACATGGAGGACAGAGCAGACAAGAATTTAAAGGCCCGGAAGCGTGGAGAGAGAAGGTGGTCCAGTTCAATAGATCTTCATTGCTGCTTAAATACGCACACTTTCAAACTACAAGTAACGCAGCTTGCTTGCCCGTCAGCGAATATGTGAATCGAAGCGTACGCACATCGGTAACGTTCGACTACAGTCGAGATTCTTCGGCTGTGTGTGTACTTACATAGATATCAGTGATAACGCTGCACACAATTCGCTACGGGTATTCTCGAATATATCCGAATCAGGCCAGCCTCCCCATTGCACAAATCCCCATGTACATTGATATGAGACGAGATATTTACCTTGTATTCCCTGCACGCATTCACATGTGTATCCATTGATGATGTCAGAACAAGATCCTCCATTTTGGCAAGGTCCTGATGCGCACTCATTAATTTCCTGACACAGAAACACAGACAACAAATCAAAACAGCCATTATTGATTTCTGACTCAATGAATATCTTCAAACTATTTCATCAAACGACATCATACATCATTTTACGTAAAGTTTCTGACACTAAAATTTCCATATATCGGTAGCACGGATTAAGAAATGACGCTTTGTCCATTATGATCTCTCCCTTTCCCATGTTTTAAGGAGAGTATCGAAGTGTTAGCAAGATGGTAAAGCACATGCTGACGACAGTAATTGGAAACAACAGTCTTGATTCTAACTCCACTGTCGTCCTAAGACATAATGGTCACACAACTTACGTTCATTTACAAAAAGATTTGTATGTATACAAAAAAAAACGATGATTCAGCAGCAAACACAAACCATCCACCTGTACAAAGCCCCCTCTTCGTCAACGATTTGCCCCCCCCCCAAAAAAAAAAACAAGATAAAATGCAGCAGCCCGTTTTTATACTTTTGTGTCTCTTTATGACATTATGTTGTCTTAGAAAACACCCTTTGGAGTTATGAATGTGTCTCTTCAACTCCCAAGTTATCTACGAAACCAGTACATTCGTTCTAGCGCAAGTCTTATAAGCGTCCATGAATATCTTGATACATCTATAAGAAAAAAAAACCCCAAAGCAATGGTACCTCCCCATCCTACAATTCTTAACAACCAGTTTTCTGTGTAATACATTTACGCTTGGGTCTTGTGTTTCCCTAGTCTAGAAATGAGAAATTGAACCATGCTGTAAGCCGCTGAAATATTCCCAACTCTTCCTGCAAAGCTACATGAAGGTGTTATAAAATATCACCGTTTGAAGTAAAGTCTTTTTTTTAATCGATGAAAAGGATTTTCCCGAAAGAGAAATCAGACTTTGATTGATGAATCAAATTTCATTTTCTTTACATTCATGAGCATTTCACTATTTGAACAATGCCTGTTTTTGTTGTCACGAAACACTGCTGGCATCAAAACAGACGAACGAGCTTCGATTAACTCCATAGATTAAAGGGACTGTACAGTACTGGTTGAGGTAGGGATTCATGTTTTGAACATTCCTAAGTGAGATAATGAAAAGCCTCTTATGAAATATGAAAGAGCATGTAATTTTAAGAAGGATTCAACGTTTATTTGATGAAAATTGGTTTTCAAATGGCTGAGATATCCAAAAAAGTGCTAATAATAAAAGGTGACATGCCCCAACTTTATTAGTACCTCTTTGTTTCACCTTGTTTTTGGATATCTCAGCCATTTCAAAACCGATTTTCATCGAATAATCTTTTGATACCCCTTAGAATTGCATGTTTTTTGACATCTCATAGAGTGGTTTGTGAATATCTCACAAGACGTTAAAAGCTAAATATTCACCTCGACCAGAACTGTACACACCCTTGAAGTAGGTGGTTTGCCCTATACCGGTCTCGTCACCTGATGCCATTTATTTTCGACTAACAAAAGTAGGCATGAATGTGGAACTCTGGCGATAACGGTGACCCAGTTAAACGAAAGTACATTTACCCAGTCACAGACTTCTTGGGGTGATAAAGAGTTTACAATACATCGCGTGATCTTATGTTGGTCTCCACGCGCAAAGTTAGGGGATATGATACTTCACGTCTTCAGTGTTTGGGTCATATATCAAGCAACATGTGAGTGGGATGTACTAGTAATCATTTGTAACGCTATACCTGAAAAAGGTGCTTGCCATTACCATATAGACCAGAGTGATCTTATATTACCTCTCACCAGCTGTTGTTGTATCTTTCCTTTAATAATTGCGTAAGTGAAAGATATGGCTATTCGGCTTCGGTCGTTTTGGAAACTTTAACGTTACATAGACACAGCTACTGCACTGATTTGCCGGTGCCACGTAGTCCTGATATTTAACAGCAGTAGATCATGGAAGAGTTGTGAATGGGAAATGTTTACATCTTTGTCTGAAATCTTTTCAGCTATGTAGGACAGTAGATAGGTTTGGGAGGGGTAGGGTGACATGCAGGACGTTGAAAACAATCATAACAGTTGTTATTGCAACTGATTGACAAATTACCCTTCATCGATGTAAATAAGCCACGGTTAGTTAGTGTCAGAGTAGTGGTCATGATAACAAATTTACGTCCATAAAGGGCAATTTGTCAATAAGTTGCAATAAAGCAACTCGAAGCAAGGATTTATTAATTTTGCACCTTTTAAAAAGCAAGATTGCAGTCAGAGTTTACACTCCTGCATCAACATGATCATCTCTCTATAACTAATGTAATCATCATCATCATCATCATCACCATTATCATTACTTTCATCTCTAAAGGCAACAGAAATTGTAAGCATGGCTTTCTAAGTTTGTTTGGTTTTTTTTAAAGTTCGTAATTTTTACTTCTCACTATACAGGCACCGGGATTAAACCATGAGGTTTAAAAGTAATCCATATATCTTTGCATTGTCTTAATAGTCTCGTGGCGTGCTTGCCATTGCCTTCAAAGGAGAAGCTGCAATTACCAGTCACTGCTCGAATCTGCGAATATGATTTGAACCACGAATTGAATGCAGTACTGCATGTTCATGATGATTGTTAGGGACTAACGTGAAAATTTCTCCTAGGATCACCAACAAGTTTCTGCAAATCTCTCTTTTCTTTCTTCTTTCTTTCTTGGTATGCTTTGTTTGGATTGCGATCCGATTCGGCGACACCCTCATTGTAAAGCCCATCGCACACTACGACCCATGGCTATACGACTGACAGATTTGGATCTGAAATAACTAGGCGCGTTTATTCTGAGACTACGTGATTTATTTCGGATCCAAAGTCTGTCATTCGTATAGTCGTGAGTCGTATAGTGTGCAGCGGGCTTAAAGTTTATTTGATGTGCGTGTTTACCACATCACAGTTGAGTCCCGTGTAGCCTGCGTGACATATCTTTCGTCCTAGAGGGCTGCAGGAATAATGTCCACCCGGCCCGTTGTTCGGCCTGCAGAATCGGGTGCAGTCACTGCCGTAGTAGTGTGGATTGCAAAACACTTTGGTCTCAATGATGGTTCTGCGGTGGAGAAAACAAAAGAAGCACGTGCCGTAACGAGACATGTCGTGTCATTCTGGCCAATGGAGAGAGATGACCAAGAATAGCATCTATAAGTCACTGACGAAAACAACAACGTGAGAATCATATCAAGAGTGAAACTACAATGTATTATCTTAGATTCAGCTACAATTGCATTCGTCAGAAAACGAAGTGCAAAAAGATGAAAAACAAATAGAACTGAAATGCAGCGAATAAGCGTAGACATGTTGAAAGGGAACAGAAAATTGAAGGTGAGATATAAAAGTGTGTAAGATGGATTTTATGTGGAGATGTCATCCGGTCTCATACCGACTTGAAATTTGTTTTCTGTCTTTACGAAGCCCTGTATTAAAGATTGTAAATCAGAGGAATCGAAAGCAAGAACTCACGCAGAGTATCCTCTGGTACTGGACAGCGTGGTGCGGATGGGAACCGCGCTCGCCTCATCGCGTGCGGGCGCCATTCTCAAGTTTGCCGCGTAGAAATCGATCTTGTCGTCTGCGTTCGGGTCCACGTCCCAAATCTCGATTTTCACTCTTATACCACCCTATAGGAAACAAGATGTGATTACTTTAAGAGAACACTTTAACACAATCTATGATCTATCGTATCATGCAGTCAGTATAGGTTATATATACATCACATAGGTAAGTATTGCGAATACAGATTCATGAACATTCTTGGCTTTTGAAGGATATTTACTTTGTTAATTTCTACCAGATGGCCTTGTCAATGTCACAGACAGCACAAATGGGTAATGAGGGACACTGGGTGCATCATTGTGTCGAAAGATGTCTGCTCTTGGCAGGACTGAACCCTAAACCTTACCCAATACATGTATATACCGGTTCCTTGTCATTTTGTTCCCTTTCGATTGCTCCAATGAAATATCTGCACGTTAAGCCAAACATGAAACCTACCTCCAAACATAACCCTAACCCTATTCCTAATCCTCACATCAAACAAAACCTACAACCCTATCGCAATCGTAACCCTAAACGTAAGTTCTTGGAGAAAACAAGACCGGGGCAAGCACTATTTTCGCAGGAGCAAATGACGTGTCACTTAGTATACACCATTCTTCCGCTGGACTAAAATTATCCACTATAATACTGGGACTGTGAAAAGCATCGGCCTACCTGCCATCTCTGTAGCTGTCGCCGAATGGGATTTGCAATATTGGTGGGTAGTACAGCGGGGAAGGAGAAGGACTGTCCGTTGTCCTGCACCAAACCGGTAGTGATACGACCGTGGTCACACGCCGTCATGCTGTTGGAACTGCGAGAGAGAAAGTCGCCAAAATATAAACGGTGACGATCTTCTATAACATAGGATGTGATTCATTGATTCAATGGTACACCTGTCATGTTATCTGTTATATATATATATATATATATATATATATATATATATATCAATATATATATATATATCTTATATAATCTATATCTATCCCTGTGACAGTAACAATGAAAATCCAAGCAAATCAAGACCCTGCCAGTAATTTGTTTACGGATTTGGTGTGTTAATGTGGTGAAGGTTCTGTTACATTAGATGGCTGAAGTCCTGTTTTTTAATGCCCATACATGCATGTTTATTTGTTTACTTATGCACACGTTTCTACCTCAACGCCGATGTTAGAATGCATAACAATTATTAAAGAGACATTGGAAAACTCACTCATCAACGAGGGAAAAATGAGGACTTACCAAGCTTGGGTCATTTTTGCAACTTTTCAATTTTGACCACACCCCAAAATCTAAAGCACTTCATCTTCATGTAAGCCATATACAATCATAACGGATAGGATATAATTTTACAAAGATTTTAACAATCTTCCTGTGGTTACCAAAGCATGTCTCCATTATTACTGAGACAAGGTGGCACTGCTTTCAAACTTTTTGAGGAGTACATGATTACTGATAATCAATTTGGAAGAACAGGGACAATGGCAACGGCGATCGCTCCAATCATGACTCTACAAAATAGTTGTTGTTTTCTGTATGCTTCTTTGCTTCTGCGCAGTTTTTAAGGTTATTCCAGCACGCCGGTTTCTAATGCGTTGAAAGCAGGAGAAATACTTGCTTCAAGAAAAGCAAAAGCAAAACAATGATAAATGGGAAAGGCACATTCTATGCAGCTGGACAATCACGTCGTTAAACTGAAACTACATCTTGCAAGCAGGAAAATATCAGCAGTACAATGCATACTCTCTGATACATAACATAATAAGCAAATCATAGCACTAAATGCCTGCGCTAAAACTTTGAGACAAGACATTCTTAAACTGAAGTCAGTGGGAAATGAAAACAAAGAAAGCCCTGGTCGGGTATCATCGCCAGTCAGTTATGGAACTGTGTTACTTTAGAAACCGAATTTGAAGACGCTCTTCTGTTATACCCATGTTTACTCTTACCTGCCCTGACGATGAAGGCAGATGTTAAATCGGGGGTCGCACTTGTCAATTTTACACAACCACACTGTGTCACAGCAGTCGCCGTCTAGTTCCCGATTTGCAAGATTGGAGTAGCTCACCAGTTTCAGCGAGAAAGTGGCAGACGACTTCACAGTCTGGAAAGCCTGGTGATATGTGATATTCAAATAACACCAAAATGACAGGACCGGACTAAACGAACTTAAGTGTACAGAATTCAGTCAAGTCAGTGTCGTATGAAAACCCTTTGTATTTTATATTCTTTATAAGCATACATCAGTGAAGATGCAATGTGGCTGATGAATGGTTAAGATCATGGACTTTCAATATTGAAGCCCATGATAAGAATCCACTAGTAGCAGGTTGTTCCCCTAGGTAAGGCAAATTATCCTCGTTGCCTGTATGAATAGTCCTTCAGAAGATTAGGGCAACCAGTTGGGTGGTTGGTTGCTCGCTAATAGCATGCAATTGCTTCCTATAAGCGACAAAAAATAGCATATACAATTCAAACCCCTGGTCAGAATACATCAAGTATGTCGAATATGGATTGATTTCATGTAAGAAAAGAAGCAATGCCCATTTGCCAATGCATACTAAATGGGAAGACAAACACACATACACACACCCTCACACCCCCCCCCCCCCACACACGATAAGGTAATGATCATATTATGATATACTCGAACACACCACCAGATAAAGTTAACAATAAATTGGTGAAAACATTAGACACAGACAGACACAGACGGAAGCCCTCTACGCCTATCACGAAGAAGAAGAAGAAGAAGAAGAAGAAGAAGAAGAAGAAGAAGAAGAAGAAGAAGAAGAAGAAACACCTTTCAGGTTTGCATGGTCACTTCGAGCTTAGAGTATTATAGCAATAACCTTTATTTTATCTCACTACATCTAGTGCTAAAATTGTGCAAATCAGAATGATTCTTTACCCAACAACTCATTGAGTTTGTATGATGTCACCCTATTGGGTTTATCGAAAAAGCAACAATATCATTTTTATGATTTATAGTAAAACAAAAACCGTATGAACTGTGTTTGCACGCATTCCATTCAGTACAATGAGTTGAATCTTTGTCATGCTTCGACTTTTTTTTCAATTCAAATGAATTTATTAGGAATTTTCTTCATCGAATATATATTACAAATGAAATACTGTCATTTCTTTTTGTTTACAAGACAATGGAACATACAGTGTGTACATCCGGATATAAAACTGAGATATACGTGTACAGATTAAAGAAAAGAATAAGAGAACACATCAATTGGGAACCACTCGGGATAAAGTGAATCAAAAATGATCTGACTGAATTATTGCACATGTATTGGGAGTGTGAATGCAGAAGACTGTCGTCAAATATGCATATAGCTTGAAGATACGACAGCCTTGAAAGAGAAAAAAAGAAAATGGGCAAAACATAAATCTTGTATACTTATCGAAAAGAAAAGAAAAAGAAAGAAAAAAAAACAGTGACATTCTGGCATCACATTGCGACAACAAAAATTGTATAGACACTATACAGAGAATGAGAGAATGAGGTGAGTGAGGTGAGTGCTGGTGCAAGTGAATGAGCCCAGCAGGCGCGCAATAAGGTGCCTTCTAAGATAGGAAAACTTAAATATGTTTATTGAATAGTTTGATGTAAGGAGACGGGGGGGGGGGGGGTATTCAGGAGAGGATCATATAAATCTATGCCGCAAAGTGAAAGTTTATTGTCTCAATAAATTCAAAAGAAATGCTTGTAATATCATCATGATCGCACAGCTGCGTATGCTTTTATCCGCTTTCACATTCGTGTTCACTTTATACTCCAATATTGTGATAAAGCTATACGTAAACAGATAGGAGACAACTTTATGCCAAGAACAAAAAAAAAATGTGAACGGGAAAAACCAAACAATCACGTGATATTACACGTGAAAATTATCATCAGCAATTGAGATATGGTAATCGGTTTATCAAAGAGAAAGGGGAAGACAAGTGAGGCAATGCCATGCCAAGAAAGTGGTATGTTTTACATGATTTCCTTACAGCTTTGTATGTGGTTTGCTTACTTAAAGGACAAGTTCACCTTCATAAACATAAGGATGGAGAGAATGCAGCTATATTAGTAGAACGCATCAGTGAAAGTTTGAGGAAAATTGGACAATCAATGCAAAAGTTATGAATTTTTAAAATTTTTGTGTTGGAATCGCTGGATGAGGAGACTACTACAGCTTGTGAGTAATTATGCGTACAACAGTATAAAGAAAATGTAAAGAAAATTCAACATATTTTCACTTTTTTTCGCATAATAAAAGAGCACTTGACTTGCCTCTTTCTAAAGGCAGGGGGAATAATATTACCCATAACATATGTCGGTAACGAGTCAAGGGAATGTGTACTTTTTTCAAAAGATGAAATTTTGTGAAATCCTCTTTATATTTTCCTTATATTGTTGTACGCATGTGACATCTAAGTTATTCATACACTGCAGTAGTCTTCTCATCCAGCGGTTACTGCACAAAAACTTCAAAAATTCATAACTTTTGAACGGATTGTCCGATTTTCCTCAAACTTTCAATGATGTGTTATACTAATATTGCTACATTCTCTCAATCCTTATGTTTATGAAGGTGAACTTGTCCTTTGATATGATAGAGGATCTTCTTACACACGGGAGGACGCAAACTATCATTTTTACTGTATAGCGGAGAAACAATCAACGCTTTTCAAGTAAGACTTTGCGGATATTGTTTTTAGAGAAGCGGATGTTGCAGTTGACACTCGATGGCTGAATCGGATGACATGGAAAATTCAGTCAGTTCCTTTTTATTGTTTAATAATAAACAGTGGAACACAGTTACCTGGTGGAGAAGTTGAAAACGAAAACGAAAGTGTATTGAAAGCTCTTCAGAGAGTGGTGGGAGAAGAAAAATACACCTGGGCTGTCATTTCGCAACATGCATTAAGATACATAATATACTTCAGAATTGCCGACATTTCTTTGTAGTTTTTATGTGACATTAATACCATATCTCCCTCTTGTAAGCAAGTTCACAGCTATTTTCCCGAGTTAGTTTGTGAATGAGCGATGCAAGATTACAAGTGCGGTTGATCCTCGATGTATCAACCATCATGTCTTGGATTTTTGTCGCACATTAAATACAAACAGAGCTATAAATCTGAATCTTATTTATGTATATATATATATATATATATATATATATATATATATATATATATATCTATATATATATATATATATATATATATATATATATATATATATATAGGTAAAATTCTTATCAAAGTGTATTGTTCGCAGAAAGTTGATCCGGAATGTTGATTTCTTAATTATTGTCGTTTATGTAATTAATTCAAGCGCAAACTGGCACTTTTCTTAATTTTGCCAATCAACGTTTTCAATATCTCTTTCCGACCATCAGTATGTTGCTGCATGGTTATAAGAATAACGTTGCTGAAGAAAGTGCGTTGCGTTTATCTTCACTTTCGATCTCAGTTTCTCTACTCCCTGTCGTAATTTTCATTCCTCCATATAACATCCACACATTATGATAATTGTCGGTTATCTGAGCAATATCAGTAATGTTTATATTGTCCACATGAAGCAGAAGAAAAAAAGGAGATGCGTTAGAATTTCAAGCGGAAGGATATCACGGATAGTTTGGATTTATTATCATAATCATAATGATCGTGCCTATTGCTGCAATGGAAGCCTGATCTAAGCTTTCTCTCAAGGTCAAGATTGTATTTCAGCTGGTTAAGAATAAACCCACTGGTTGTACCTATCATCACGAGATCAGAGTGTTTCCTTTGTTCTTGCTTGTTTGTTTGTGTGCTTGGTTTTCTTTTTCTTCTCTTTTCTTTTTTTCTTGTCTCGAGTGCGTTTCCCGGTGGCATTCTTGTGACAGAAGAGTTTGAAGAAATGAGCTTCAACTTCCGCTTCTTTGTTTTTAGACGACAAACTTTCCACAGCAAAACACTTACTGGAATGAAAGTGTCGTTTGAGTCGGCTCCCAATACGGGAATACATTTCATGTCACACGTCCTCATCTTGAACAAAGATTTGCAAAGAAATTCAGTTCAATTCAACTCAAATGATATTTATTTCCATTCATCCACAAACACCGAAACAAAATACAAAGTATACATTACACAATTATTATTTTATCATTAAAAAAAAAAACCTTACTCATGAGGTATATCAAAATATATATACAATTTCATCAAAGAAAAACCAAAAACCAAAATAGCAATGCACACTTAGCAAGGTTGACCAAAAAAAAATATTAGAATTCATGGAAAAAAAAAGTGGCGCTCTGAAATGCATCCTCAAGCGTGACTAATGTTTGAAACTTGTAAAATCTGATATTGATTAAAGTTGACTTAGAGTTATCATTATCATCATCCACATAGGCGACAAAACACAGCTGAACATCAGCTAAAAGAATAATTATGTGAATTGGCTCAATGAATCAGGAGACAATTGCGGACAATTTTGTCTTCTTACCACCGTTTCTCTCTCTCTCTCTCTCTCTCTTTACATGCTTTAGCTTCGTTCCACAGGAAATTAAAGCATATTGGGATGAGAGTATTGATTAGCTTGGAGGACCGAACAAATTTGCCAAAGATGAGTTTAAAGGGGATTGAGCATTAAGAGGGAGATGGCGGGAGACATTATTATGAAATACTATTTAGCTTTGGGGTGACTCAATCTTTGCGAAGTTTGCTGACTGACTGATGTATGATAGAGCTAAAACTTCGAACAGATAAAAAAAAATCAAACACACGGAAGACTTTTTTATGATAATGTTGTCACTATCATGATACCTTTAAACAAATATTATAATATACTGAAGTGTTGGTAACTGTTTTCGAGATTGTGATACTATTGTCTGTGAGAAAACTGAGTGAAAGTCACTTGAAGATCTTAAATTTTTAAGCACTGTTGTTTTCAAATTTCAACGAATTGTTAGGACAAATTATTCAACCCCATCATTGGTTTTGATAACTTCAGTTTCACACATTTACAGATTTACCGCAGTTACTTGCAGGACCGTAGGCATATCAGTTTGGGTTTGATCGTTTGTTTGTTGTTTATATAGCTTTTTATTCATTTCATTTCATTTCATTTTATTTCCACTAATGCAAAACACTTACATACACATAATAACACAATATCAATACAATTTAGTAATGAAGAAAAATACTGTGAAATCAACAATACTACGTATCGCTTTCTGATAATATCGAATTAATATTAAAGTTGCAGGAAATGGAGGAGACGTGCTGAAAAGCCAAGCTTGTATTTTGCAGTCTCCTCGTGGACAATACAACTAATAACACTATAAGGAAGTAAGTTGCTAGATAAAAATTTAAATATGTATGACGGACAGTGTCTGAGTTCAGCACGTGACAGTGGAGGAACTCACGATAATATGAATCTTCACACGAACTGGGCCAAATGAAAATTTACTGTCGTGCTAATTAAGTGTACAGAAATTACATGTTACCTGATAAAACATGAAAACTCCATGATATCGAATTTGCTTAGAATGTCAAACTCTATTCAATATAATGCAATGTGTATGTGCGTACATGTACTATGTAAATATGAATGTATGTGCATAATCATAGTTGTAGGCCTATATACTGTTTTCTCTTATCATGATATATCAACGGTAAATATTGATGATAAGAATATCTCCATAAGAATGAAAAACAGCCTTGAATTCAAAGCGTGGCCATCTCGAAGAGTAGCTAAAAAGTACCAGTAATATTGGCAAAGGGCAACCCTTCAACACTCCCCCAGACAAGCGGTGGCAGACGAGTGTAACGTGGCGTCACTAATGAAGACTGAACTGTGTGTGTGCTGTGATTTAGCATGTTCAGTTCAGACTGAATACATGCGCATTTTCGACGTACAACACAATATTGCCGCTCTGCGCCATATATCGTACCGTTACACATCCATGCAGTCGAGTAGGATGGATCTAAATTTCTCTGAACTGCATCACCATCTATTGAAATAAAAGCACGTCTCATCTCTATAGCCTCCAAACGCGGCTATACTACCTCCACAGAGTTTTTTTTTTTTTTTTTTTTTTTTTTTTTTTTTTGTCGAGGTCTCGGTATAAATCAGCATAACATTCCGGACGTTAATGGCTCCGACGGCGCGCAGGATTAACAAAATTGAAACATAAATGTTATTGAAGCTCTCTTATTATTTCAAATACGCTGTACTGACAACACAACTTCCCCGGCATACCTGGCAGGTTCTATAGTATGCTCCATTACAGCTACACAGATTTTCCCCCGTGCTAAATGCTGAAAATCAATTGCATGCATTAATTCAAAAATTGATTTCAAGTTACTTCAGGGACGACTTGAATAAGCAATAAATGTCAATACATGCATTCATTTTTCTTATTTTAAATAACTTAAGCGTAGAGTTTAGAAAACAATCAATGTTCATACATCTCGACATTAATTTTTGTGTGTAACGAATCCTGAATGTTAGTCCAATTTTAGTGGGAATACTGTTATAAATTATGATAGTGGATTGCTGCATGGTGCCAATATCCTTTGAGGGAAGTGTTGTGTTTACCTGTGATGTTCCTCTTGACTTACGAGTATAGAGATGGATACCTATCAATAGCATCGACCTAAAGACGCTTTGCAATTTTTTTGTTAGCAACTAAGAGGTTACAATGGATCACTAATATGACCGTTATTCTTATCATTTTGTCTCGTATGATAGTATTAAAAGCTATCGTTATTATTATTATTATTGTTATTATTATTATTATTATTATTATTATCATCATTATTATTAATATTATCATCATTGTGGTTGTTGTGGCTAATACCATCATTGATATTATCAGTATCAACATCATCATTATCAGCAGCAGCATTTGAAGTAGTAGTAGTAGTGTTATTGTTATTTTTGGACACGTGCCAGATTATACTGATGTAGGCCTAAACCTTACCAATGGCTAGAATGGCATCTGATTATGGGGGTATATTCTTAACGAAAGCATTCGTTATGCTGATGACAGATTTTAGAATGTCATGTGTATATCAATTTTATTGTTAACTGTCAGCCTTAATCTCCTCCCCCATGATTTTGTTTTTATTTATTCCTTAGATCATGTAATAAATAATTCAGGCAAAATATCTTTTTCAGCTTGTGTTCAGAGTGGTTCACACTGCGCCACCATCATGTACACGTTGAGTTTCTGTCTCCTCCCTGCTGCTCGGCAACCCGTCTGTCCGCGTAGGAGGAGAATCCGGAAGTCGGTTGTAAATTGATCTTGCCTCACACTTCCGCCAAAACACAAATCACCTCATTCTCGTACGACCCTATCACACGCGTTGTGTGTCAAGGCTCATCCGACTGCCGTGAGTTTGGCAACATCCAGCGGTTTGAAGAGCACCGAGAGGCGGCGGTTTGGGATGGGATGGGCGAATCGCTTTATCAAAACATTCGTCCTCATTGACAGGGACGAGGCAGTCTTTTAGTCAGAATTCTTGTCTGTTTTGATTAGAATGATACCGTGAGCATAATTTACCAGGGATATCCTCTTCAGTCTCGCTCTCCCGCTCCACAAGAATACCTATTACTATTACCCAAGCATCGCCAAATGTCTCGGCACCCATCCCATTTTTAGGTGATACGCTATCAGCGTATCACCTATTGTGATTGTCAAAATCTCTCTTTATTTCTTTTTAGGTGATCCGAGAATCCTCTCGGATCACCTTCTGTATCTGTACTGATTCTTTGTTCTTCTTCTTCTTCTTCTTCTTCTTCTTTATTTCTCCGCAAAAGTTGTGTAGAGACTAGCTCAGAAAGTGCATTGCCTATGAATGTCAAACTTATACCATATGTGTATCATGTCCCAAAGACGACATGTCAAGTAAAATCGTAGTGATCAGTCGACCGTGACGTCACTATGACGTCATTATATGAAAACACATTTTCAATCATATCTCATTAATGGAGTGGAATTTCTCAATGAAATTTACGTCACATAAATTTCAATTCAAGGGAATTCTACCCATATTTTCAGAATTCCTCGCATCGTAAAGACGTGCGCGTACGCGCGCGTTGAAATATTTGTATGCTCCAATCAAGCTCAAATTTTTTTTGCATACGTTTCAGACCATTTGGAGCATTTTTTGAAAAATTGAAAAAATTGGACGGACGCGTACGCGCGCGCACATATACGCACGTACAGCTCATATGCAACAGAAATTTCCCGATTTTTTACATTTATCGGATGTCTGAAAAGTCAAGGAATATTTCTAGCAAGTTTCAAGTCAATCCGACTCAATATGACGTCATACGGGACTGTCAAAGTTGAAATTCCGCGCGCGCGTCAATGGCGATATACAGTACAACAATGCCCCAAAACCGCCAATTTTAAATCCGATTTTACTCGTCAGGATGGACGGTGACCCCCAATTTTCTTTACATATTCTGAAAGCTGATGAGTTGTACATGTCAGTTTATGGGTTGGCGATACTGAAAAAGTGATTCAAAGATATCAAATTTCTTAATAAAGTAAAAAAAGTAAATTTTCAAAATGACGTCATCAATTTTCAAGTTTACTTGGGCGTATCTCACTTATCCTTTGCCAATTTTCACCCAGATTTCAGTATGTTGTAGCTTATTAAATGTTCTTTCATTAATGTAATTACAACATTTTGATTGGATGGCGGCATCACCTCGTAAAAATGGATTAAATGTAATCTTTCAAATTTGACCAGTTTACGTGTTATCTCTATGGGAGAGCAGTTTTTCTGGCAGTGAAAATTGACATGACTATCTTTTTCGAGCATTAGCTCACTTATGCTTCGGTGAATTTTTCCCAGATTTTAGTATGTTGTAGCTGAGACTTTGGGCTATCGTTAATGTGCCCTCCATTTTTTCATACGAGGCCGGCATCACGTCGAAAAACTTGGTTGAAAATGGCACGTGGCTTCGATGCAGCGTCATTTTGCTTAATACACAGGGCCTATGGAGCATGAAATAGGTCATTGCATAGCGCATCCGACTCGTAATCCTAAGGTCCCTGGTTCGAGCCTCACCCTTGCCAATATTTTTTTTTTCAAACTCTTTTTTTCTTCTTTTTCTTTATTTAGTCTTAATCTCCCTTCCTATTTTTATCTTTTTCTGATTTTTTAATGCTTCTCCTTCAAATTTCTATAAAATAACATAATTTTTTCTTTATTTTTCTTTCTTTCTACTACATTCTGTGCAATAGATGAAGAACAACAATGGTTATCAATCCCATATTTTGCACATGTTTAGTTCATGTCACCTACATTATTTCATAAAATAACAACTTCTTGATCAGACACCATCTTGGGTATGTAAATTAGGGTCAAATTTCATAAATGTTTCATCCTGTATCTTGGTGAATACATGTCCTATCTTTCCAATATTTTGCACACACAAAGATCACGTTACCAGGATCATTTCACAAAATAACCATTTCTTTCTCAGATGCCATCTTGGCTGTGCAAAGTGGGGTCAATGGTCAAATATACTTTATTCTGTATCTTCGTTATAGTGTATACGGAATATGGTACCAAAGATGGCAAACCCGACTCCCTTTTTTTTAAATGAGAATCCAAACATCACACGGCCAATGTCCATAACCACAGATGAACCTTTACGGTCATGCCTATTGGGATCAGGACTCAAATCATTGACTTTCGAAGAGATCGGATCACCTAATTTGTCAGTGTTGACAAATTCCGAGTCTAGTTATTCTTCTTTCTTTCTGGACAATTTTGTGTCATCAATATCTCAAGAATGACATTACGGAATAACATGACATTTTCAGGGAACATGTCTCATGACAAAATCTAGCCACAATAAGGTTTTCATGACAGTAACATATCTATGACGTCATCTAGGCGCCATTTTGTGATTTTCGGACCATGTTACATGATCGATCATAACTTCATATCTAAAGGTCATGTCTGTATCATTTTCGGCGGACATTAAGTTCAGGTCACGCTCTATCATACATTTTAATGCTAATTACCTAAGACATTATTACGCGCGCGTACGCGCGCGTCAAACTTTTAAAAGGCTCAAAACAACTTACCAATGGGAAATCTCGAAGTTTCAGACAATTTTAAGCGTTTCGCGCGTTCGCGTCCGTCCGCACATTTTCGCGCGTAGTGCGCGTAAGCAAACTGAAAATGCACATTTTTTGACAGATTTGGATTCCTGATACATTAAGTAACAATATCCATTGATTTCCGATCAATTTTGACCTATAACAAAGGAATGCGTTGGCGTCAAAGTTGAAATTTCGTGTGCGCGTCTTTGTGCAAATATAGCGAAAAACATGTCTTTGTTTATTTCGCCATAGCTCTTTAAAACGTCTGGTTACCCTATGTTTTTATTGCATATTACAAAAACATATGAATTGGAAATAACGTTTCAAGTATTAATATTTCCATAATTACATTATGACGTCATCATATCATCATCTGAAATCAAAAAAGTGGAATTAATTTTTTTGAGGTACTGTTTCTGACATTCATTTGCTCGTATCTCTGTTGTTTAAGCTCAATATTATCCCAAATTCAGATATGTTGTACTTTGAACATTTGCCTTTCAGGTCCATGTCATGGTTTTGAAATTTAATGACGTCATCATACCTTAAATTGTGATTAAAGGTAAAGATGCAAAATCGGACAAGTTTACGTGTAATGTCTATGGGAGGGGATCTTTTTTAAAACCATGCATTGACTTGACAACGTTTAAGCACCTTTATCTCAGCTGATTCTGCTTCATTTCCTCTGAAACTTAAGTATGTTGTAGCTGAGACAATAAGCTGCAATAATCATGCATTTTCTTCTTCGAAATCTCCTCATCAGGTTGACAATTTTGCAGTTTAAAACTGAAAATGAGAATGGAATGTGGACAAAACGATTCCCGATTCAGCTTTCACATACATAAGTTTACGTTCCTCATATTTTCTCGCCGAGACGTATGGCCGAGTGGTTAAAGGCGACGTCTCAGAGACGTGAAGTTGCGGGTTCGAACCCCACAAGATCACGAAACAAAATACTTAGCTATTTTACTTTTTTTTTCAATTTTGTATCACATATTCGTCCATGTAGAAATCACGTTCGTATATAAACGCACCTATACACACACACAGACACACAGACACACACCATATCCCTCTTTTTTTGTGTTGGAGACCACATTGCTTCGACTGCTGCAAAATTTTGCAGGCTGACTTTGTCAAACCGATCATAGTATGTAATGACGACGACGGAGGTGTTGTACTTTGAACAATTGTCTTTCAAGACCATGTCATTGTTTTGTACTTTGATGACGTCATCACATTGAAAATTGTGATTAAAGGCAAGGTATCAAAACCAGCCGATTATAGGCTTTATGTCTACGGCGCGTATTTTTCCCAAGTTGCCAGAAATGGCATAGCGACATCAGTCGTTACAAGGCCGCATTTCTGTCTAGCAATGCAATACATGTTCACGCAGCCACGATTGTTGAGTGGGCATTGACTTTTCCCCCTGTAATATCTATACATTTCTTTTTTCCCTTACCATTTCCGGGGATGTCCCGTGGCCGAGTGGTTAGAGAAACGGTTTTGCATGCACGCTCAATATAACTTCAAGGTGCCTATATCACATTCTTTTCTTTGTCGATCACAGATGACCGACACCTGATGACCCCAAGCGTATCACCTAACTCGTCAGCGTGACGAGTTTCATATCTCGTTTACACTTGGATCTAGAAAGATCCTGTGTGACACTGTCTCTCCAAGTGTGTAGGCACTCGGCAGGATTCGAAGTCGGGATGACAGTCCCGAGTCGAATGCCGCCTTGCTGTCATCGAATGCCATAGACCAAGGTCTGACCTTTTGCTTTCGTTCTTCTCGATATTCCTCTGTAACCAAATAACGTCTAAACCAGGACGGTGCTCTCCAACACAGCGTATCCATCTTATTCTTTTTCTGTCTGTTGATAACTGTAGCAATTTTAGGTTGACAGGAATTGGGTTTGTGTTTCCGAAAGATTTTTCGTCAATTCATAGACATGATATCTTATCCCACCATCCTATCTGCCTCTTTTTTTTTTCATCCTTTTTCCACTGTCCTGGTTATCTCCCTGCTTGTCCTATCTATCTTCACTCTTCCAACCTAAATATCTCTTTACACTTTGCCGGAAGCAGGCAGGAGGAGGAATAGGTCCTTAGAGGAGAGCAACAAGGTAGCAGTAACAAGAGTAGTGTTTACCTTCATTGTTGTATAGTTGTTGTTGTTGTTGGGATACATCAAATACATCGTAATGATTATTACGACAGTAATGGTGGTAATATACTTCGCACATAAATCCAAATGACCAATAGCAACGGAAAGAGTAGCGACATCACAAAAGGTTGCACTGATGATTTAAGGTACGTCTATAAGTTAAAGGGGCGAAATAGTAGAAGCATCTACACCAGTGTGACTAACAGAAGCGGTATGAATAGTGGTTGAAGTCGTAGTTGTAAGTAAAAGTAGTGGTAGGCCTACAAACAGTAAAGTAGTTGTAATAGTAGTTGTTGTAACAGCAGCAGTAGTAATAGAAGTGGTAGTGGAAGTAATAGTAGTAGTAGTATAGTAGTATATAGTAGTAGTATTAGTAGTAGTAGTAGTAGTAGTAGTAGTAGTAGTAGTAGTAGTAGTAGTATAAGTAGTGCAAGTATAGAAGAAGCCGAAAGAGTAGTAGCAAGAGTAAAGTAGTGGTTGTAGAAGAAGTACTGGAGTAGTAGAAGTAGTATACACATTATAGTGTGAGTACGAGTAGCAGTGGTGGTAGTCGGGCTAGTGGCAATTATAGCTGGGCTGGTAAAAAAAAAAATGACAAGAACAAGTGACAGTGACAGTAAAGACCTCGAACCATCATTCATTGTGTTTTTTCCAGTAATACAACAGGGTTGGAATTTTAAAAGGTCGATCCAATGGGTTGTATTTTGCGCAATTTCCGGTTGATTTTGGAAAAGTTCCAGCCAACATCTCGACATCTCCCGCCATTTCCAACTGAATTATCTTAGTAGAGTGACATGTTACATTGCCATGAACTGTTTTCCCAGTGTTTGCGAAGTATGACGATTATGAACAAGCATATTGGATATTTTAGAAAATTTCGAGGACTGAATCATGTTATTTGTTTGTTTGGTCGCCCTTGACGACCTCATGTCGTACCCTGCGAGGGATGACGGGAGAGGCGGCACAGGAAACAAACATCTAGACTCCTTCTCCTCATATTTTCCCGCGGGACTGTGCTTGTAACTGAGTGCGAGGAGAGCGCAGTGATGGGCGGGGCCTCCACGGCGAATCTCCTCCCCCTGACTCCCGCCCCACCCTCTCTTTCTCCTCCCCCCCCCCCCTTCTCCTTCTTTCTCTCTCTATCTCATCTCTGGCTTAGCGTCCAATCTTTTCTTTTCTTTTCAATCAAATGTTTTATTGCTTCACAATGTGCGCTTAGAAACATCCGTATTAAGCGCCTAATAAATGTATATTGTATTATCATTATTATTGTTATCATTACCATTATTATTATAATCATTATTATCATTAGCAGTAGTAGTAGTAGTAGTAGTAGTAGTATCATTGTTATTAATAATTACATAAAATCACACAATTCATAAAAGATTGGCAGTCATTGTGAAAAAAACCGAATTCTCCATTTCAGAAAGGGAGATGAGTATTTCGTCTCACCTCCATGTTTCATATTAAGTGTGGCCACCGATGGAATGTTAAAGTTATATACTGCACTTCCTGTTCATGTTGTCTGGGATGATGAGATGAAAACCAACTGCGCCGAAAAGTAGACGCTATATCAGAAAACACAGAAACACTGAAATTCAAAATTTCACGCGTTTCATGAAACAATTACACACAATTATACACAGAGTCAAACCAAACAAGTTGTGATGCCACAACTCACTCACTGATCTGCACAAAACTCTTTATCAAATAGATTGAATTAAATGAAATTTAATCACAAAGAGGAAATTACATATTTCACTTCAAGTTATTCTAAGCTTATGTAATGTATTCATTCTTTCCTGACGCAAATAAACTATGGAACTCTTTACCACCAATTATAAGTAGAAGCACCTATCTACAGTTCTTCAAACAGGGGGTGCAACAGATTAGGCTTTGTTAAGCCTCTTCTGTCTTTTTTAACTGCACATATAGAATCTGTAGTGATCCTTTTACTCGCACTTTTCATCTGGGCACTTGACAAGCACAAGTACGATAATACGCCAACGGCGGTCTGTACTTTACTGGAAGAAGAAGAAGAAGAACTTATTTCTATAATAACTTGATTAGTTGGTATAAACTAGTGACGAGGATGATTTCATGATAATCTTTACTTTTCTCCACAAATAATTTATGAGATGATGATATCATCTTCTCATCCAAATCAAAATGATTCTAAAAAACTGATCTCACCGTTGGAAAAAAAAGGGGGAAATCAAAATACAGTTGTATCATGTTTTCTTGTACTCCCGTTCAACCTTAACAACACATTACAATTTTGTTTTTAAAAGTGACTTCCTTTTACTGTTTCCGCGTCCGGCAGATGGACTCGTATCCTGCTTGGCTAATATTCAATCCCCTCCGTCCATTCATATTCATCTTTTACTTGTAAGTAGCCCCTTATTGCGGTTCCTTCTCGGTTTCCTGTCCTATCTCAACCAGCGGCATTGGTCTGGGAGGAAGCAGCGTGACTATATTCAGATTTCCCGACACAAAAGAGTAGTTTTGCCCTTCAACATAACTTGGTACATAGTAGAAGGTTAAATACACATTCTATTAAACGGAATCTGTGAATCAAGCTGGGTAAGAACTGAGTTTCAGTACAAGTGGCCGAAAACTGTAAAACAATTGCGTTAAAACGAAGAGCTGAAATTATGAGAGAGTTTTCTACTTCCTTCTTCATATTCCTCGTGTCTTTCATAACTTGTTGGTAAATCCGTCTATACAATTAGGACATACTTGATTTAGGATAATAAATTCACTAACCTTTTTATTGTCCAGTATGCGTGGAAGAAGAATGTTATTATTGGTTCCTGTTTCTATAAACATGATTAATGACAGCTATCTATGCTGTGGTAATGATTTCTCAGAAGCAGTCTACGAAAGAGAATTACTGTTTGTTCATCAAAATTAGATCACCAGGTCTGAAAATAAAGTCATTCACTTGTCGTTTCTTGTCGAATTCGAGACAAGGAAATCATCTGAACTTATATTTCGCAGGGGAATGACCATGCGAGAAACTTGCCTTGTAAATCACCGTTAATGGCTTGTGCCTGTATGAATTCGATAATCTTATTAGGAAACGGACTTGATTTCAATGAAGTACATTTTATATCAGAGGAATATTTTGCATGTCAGTGTAATTGATTCTCACATTTTGTAATATGGTATTTTCACGGAACTCGAACAGTCAGCACTGGAACCAGGTAGCTCAACTCAAAGCATTAATTTCTTAGCTAATTCTGCCTGCTCCGATATTACACTAACTGAGAAAATACCTGGAAAATATTGTACTCCATTCGAGTTCTGTACACATGTTCTGTTTTTTTTTCTCGACCTCCGTGATTCATATATTTAACCTATATTGCGAATGTATCTCAAGACAGAATGTTTCGCAAAGCTAATGCAAACAGGTGATGTACTCTCTAAAAAAAATCGAGTGAAAATTTTCACTCTAAAAAGAGTGAATACAAAAAAGAGTGAATTTCGAGTGAAATTGGAGTGAATTTTGAGTGAAAATGCTCATTTTCACTCATTTTCGAGTGACGTCAGGGATCACTCGAAGATTTTGGAGTGATCCCTGACGTCACTCCAAAATGAGTGAAAATGAGCATTTTCACTCAAAATTCACTCCAACTTCACTCGAAATTCACTCTTTTTTGTATTCACTCTTTTAAGAGTGAATATTTTCACTCGATTTTTTTTAGAGAGTATTGAGGTAAGAATGTAAATCTCATCACCAGTGCCTACAGTCTTGACCGAGTTTAAAAAAAAAAAAATCAGACAAAGAGTCAGTTGAATCCACAATTTGGCAACACAATCATCTCCTGTATCAACACCAAGGCGGTATTACCGTAAACAAACTTGACTTTGCAGCCTAGTTATGTTGTACATCGTGATAACAATAGTACAAGGACAGACGATGTTTGACATCGGAGATTAGTGCACTCGTCTTAAAAAATACAGGTTGTAATAGGACCTACCTCTGTTATTTTGTTACTTATTTCTTGTACTTTAATCATGGCTCGACACTAACTTTTTTGTTCGGTGGCCCGATGGGGCCACCAAAATCCTAAATCTCAAATTTTTGGTGGCCCGAGAGAAAAATTTGGTGTCCCCAAAAAAAACAATAAAAAACATTAAAAGTCCATTTTTTTGATGAGTCAAATATTTAAGTTTTATGATAGTAAGAATTAGAAGTTGGACATATCTACTCATAAATAAACTTCAACAAACTTGCAACACTCGCTCTCAGGCACTCATTCAGTCCTTTTCATCTATCCTTTAAACAAATTTAACTGCTAATTTCCGGCGCAAAAAGTTACGAATTTATTGACATACTATTAAAAAAAAAAATTGGTAGCCCGAGGCGGGCCACCAAATTTGCCCTTTTTCGAAATTTGGTGGCCCGACTTTCATTTTTGGGGGCCCCGAGCCACTGGGCCACCGTTAGTGTCGAGCCCTGCCTTAATACTAGTATCCTATTACGAGATGATGACCCTTTGACGTATGATATTGAAGAATGGGACCGCAGGCAGCACGCTCGCCATCGACGGCACTGATGCCTTCATTTCGTCATGATGTCTTCATCGCATCATGAATGCGTGTGGAATTGAATGTAGCGTTACAGTTAATCTCATGCACAACATCAAATTGCTACAATTCAAATCAGGGATGGAATCAGATACCGTCAAGTCGTTCGACTAATTTTTTTCCAGGTCTGCTCTAGAGAGAGAGAGAGAGAGAGAGAGAGTTTGGTGTCGTACAGACCACACAAAAGTCGCCAATTTAAAAGAAGGCTGTCAATATGGTTACCCTTTACAATCATGTCGGCACGTAGCGGTTAATCATTAACGAAATTGTCTCGGCTCCTTGACTTTGGGGTCATTAGCACGCCAGGCTTGTTTTGGATGAGTATTAACTCAATCAAAACAAGCCGGGTCATTTACCTCATTGCAGCTGAGGACGGGCTTGATTTTAGCTGTAATTTTGCTTCTACGATGACTTTGAGAATCGTGCGAACTTCACATTTTGAACATTTGATAAAACCAAGCTGAAAACAGCGATTATTGTTATAATATTAAGTCCCTTGCGTCTATGTTTCTCACTGCAATGAGACTGACTTTCAAAACCAACTATCGACGGAATACCTCACTGAATTTAGACGCGAGCGGAACACACGCCAACGTGCAACGCTCAAGAGTCCTATGGGCCATTGTGTAACATTTTATGGATCAGATTGGAGACGTGTTTGTTTACTTGTAGCTTCATGTAATTTACACCAGTCACCTTTCTGCAAAGTGCGAAGTCATGGATCTTTTATCCGAAATTTCCTGGCAAAACTAGATTTTTATTAGTCTAGTGTACAGACGATCATCTTGGTGACGGAGTTATTCAAACCGTTAATAGGTTGGTGCTTGAACAATCAAGGGCTAGTAAATTACGAGGAACAAGAGATAGGGGTTGTGTCTGATCAGCAAACAGGTGTGCTGTGACAAACTACAACTTTAGTTACATGTATATGATAATCAGAGAAGAACAAAAATACGAGGACATGAAACAAGACTATATACAAGACCTTGTACCCGTGGTTTAGATACATTCATACGTTATCGAAGCTAACTATTCATGATAATTTAAACTTTTCTGTATTGTGATGTCACCGGTGTTTCTAATAACTTGACATCGAAAAGAAAAAAAAAAAGACAGCTACGTCGAAAGCATAATGGGCATTACCCCACAAAAGATACGAAGCCTTTTAACAACATGCAGGTAATAAAGAAAACAGCAATAACCATATTCGCCACCGTAATTCAAATCCCGCCCTCCGTAGAGAGAGAGAGAGAGAGAGAGAGGAGTGATGAGGGCTATGAATATTCATGATTTTTAACGGTGACATTTAAAATACTTTTACCGCTGATTCTCTCATGCCCATATACGGTAAGGCCGCGGAGAGAAGGCAAAGAAGAGCTGCCTGAGGAAAGGTTCACGGTCGCGGAGCTGGCCAGACGCTTCCATCCTTACTACTTTTTAAATATGTCTAATAAGTCTAGTTTCGTATGTGCCGAGAAATAAATCTGAATTAAAAAAAAAAAAAGCTACCCATCCAAACAAACAAAACGAAAACGATACATCGTTTTAAAACACTTCACTCTCTTCACTCATGCAGTACAAATTCACTGCATTTTCACTCGACAAAACTCGACAAAACTGAGTAACCAATCTGTAATTTGCTTTGAAGTAACGTAATTCATATACTTATATAATATTGACTGGCCCTGAGGGAGGTACCAGAAAATATTGCCCAAACTGAAAGCATATTGCCCGAGTCGAAGACGAGGGCAATATGTTTTCAGTGCGGGCAATATTTATCTGGTACCTCCCGAAAGAAAGGCCAGTCAATATCATAATTATTACCTATCCCCCTAGGTAAATTAAGAAAATATGTAAGTACGGCTATACATTATATGATACAGATCAAGCCACATTTGACTACCTGTAGACCATCAACATGTTGAATAATTGCAAAATTGTTCATCAATGTATATCATTCAACTCCAACTTCAAAGATATATGTAGTTGTAACAGGCAAACTTCAAACTTCTGAACGTTCTTACACTTTATTTTTACTTCTCTGTTTACAGTTTGAGAGTTGTAAAACTGATGGTCATTGTGCAATTACTGATCACAAATGGACAAGTCATTTGCCTAGTGCTGCTGTAAGTGGTCGACCTTGCATGAGTTGATTTATCAGCGTTCTTCTGCGGTGCGTGTAACTGACACCCTGGACGTCCTGGAATGTTTTCCTTTCGTGGTCGATCGGAATGTTTACGTTTAAAGCAGGGAGGTGGGGAGAGAGATTCCACTCTTTCTCTTCCCCCCTCCCCAAACCGGAAGATTGCACTGTTTGCTCATACTGTTACTGTTACGCAGCGACGTGGCGAAAAGCATATTGACTGCTGACCTTTAACCCTGCAAAATAACAACTGCTGACCTTTAACCCTGCAAAATAACAACCGGAATTGCCTCGCAAAACTCCCTCGTATAGGTAATAATTATATAATATTGACTGGCCCTGAGGGAGGTACCAGAAAATATTGCCCAAACTGAAAGCATATTGCCCGAGTCGAAGACGAGGGCAATATGTTTTCAGTGCGGGCAATATTTATCTGGTACCTCCCGAAAGAAAGGCCAGTCAATATCATAATTATTACCTATCCCCCTAGGTATATTAAGAAAATATGTAAGTACGGCTATACATTATATGATACAGATCAAGCCACATTTGACTACCTGTAGACCATCAACATGTTGAATAATTGCAAAATTGTTCATCAATGTATATCATTCAACTCCAATTTCAAAGATATATGTAGTTGTAACAGGCAAACTTCAAACTTCTGAACGTTCTTACACTTTATTTTTACTTCTCTGTTTACAGTTTGAGAGTTGTAAAACTGATGGTCATTGTGCAATTACTGATCACAAATGGACAAGTCATTTGCCTAGTGCTGCTGTAAGTGGTCGACCTTGCATGAGTTGATTTATCAGCGTTCTTCTGCGGTGCGTGTAACTGACACCCTGGACGTCCTGGAATGTTTTCCTTTCGTGGTCGATCGGAATGTTTACGTTTAAAGCAGGGAGGTGGGGAGAGAGATTTCACTCTTTCTCTTCCCCCCTCCCCAAACCGGAAGATTGCACTGTTTGCTCATACTGTTACTGTTACGCAGCGACGTGGCGAAAAGCATATTGACTGCTGACCTTTAACCCTGCAAAATAACAACTGCTGACCTTTAACCCTGCAAAATAACAACCGGAATTGCCTCGCAAAACTCCCTCGTATAGGTAATAATTATATAATATTGACTGGCCCTGAGGGAGGTACCAGAAAATATTGCCCAAACTGAAAGCATATTGCCCGAGTCGAAGACGAGGGCAATATGTTTTCAGTGCGGGCAATATTTATCTGGTACCTCCCGAAAGAAAGGCCAGTCAATATCATAATTATTACCTATCCCCCTAGGTAAATTAAGAAAATATGTAAGTACGGCTATACATTATATGATACAGATCAAGCCACATTTGACTACCTGTAGACCATCAACATGTTGAATAATTGCAAAATTGTTCATCAATGTATATCATTCAACTCCAATTTCAAAGATATATGTAGTTGTAACAGGCAAACTTCAAACTTCTGAACGTTCTTACACTTTATTTTTACTTCTCTGTTTACAGTTTGAGAGTTGTAAAACTGATGGTCATTGTGCAATTACTGATCACAAATGGACAAGTCATTTGCCTAGTGCTGCTGTAAGTGGTCGACCTTGCATGAGTTGATTTATCAGCGTTCTTCTGCGGTGCGTGTAACTGACACCCTGGACGTCCTGGAATGTTTTCCTTTCGTGGTCGATCGGAATGTTTACGTTTAAAGCAGGGAGGTGGGGAGAGAGATTTCACTCTTTCTCTTCCCCCCTCCCCAAACCGGAAGATTGCACTGTTTGCTCATACTGTTACTGTTACGCAGCGACGTGGCGAAAAGCATATTGACTGCTGACCTTTAACCCTGCAAAATAACAACTGCTGACCTTTAACCCTGCAAAATAACAACCGGAATTGCCTCGCAAAACTCCCTCGTATAGGTAATAATCAACAATATTCTTGGCCGTATTTTGTCAGTGAGAGCGTAGTGCATGGGCCTGCCTGTAGTACCAATCACTGGCAGAATGCGTGGCTCTGTTGCACAATATGACATTTAGCTGCACGCTACAGACGTGTTTTCGGTCAAACCATGGAGCTACACTACAGGTATTTAGCTCCACGGTCAAACTTTATGCATAATCTTCCTTCCTAAGTTTGTTTCCCGACAATCAAGAAAGCTTGTCAGAGCCTTGCCCAAACTAGCAACAACTAGTGTGAATGAAACTGGATTCCAAGTACTGTATTTTGACATGACGACAATGTGTGAAGTTGAAAAGGTTAATCCAACAATATTCGTTAATAAACGTTCTCATCTAATTTCATCGCTTCTACACGTAGATTAATTAGATACATTAATTTGCACGCCTCCTAAAATATACAGCAAATTTAATGTTTAGAGATATCATTTCTGATTATTCATCAGTATTATTTAAGTTTCGTGTTCGATTTGCAAGATCATCTAGTATTGAGAGCCTGCATAGTTCTTTACAGCAAGCAACGCCGAAAAGGAAAACAGAAAAAAGACAATATCTGTATATGTCTCGATCCAAAAAAAGGAACAAAAATAGATACACTTTATGGTTATTACAAATATTATAATAACGTTTAACAACGAGTCAGATGCAGGATATAAAAAGAATCTTATGAAGCAGTTGACATATACAGAGTTAAAACCTGGGGTTTTGGTTCAAGCTTGTCTCAAGATGTCTTGCAATGATTTTGTTGAGCATGCGCAGCTTTACAAACTTGAAAAGCTATAAAGATTAAACCTCAAATGACATTTTTTTTTCGTAAAGGAGGAAACTCTTTTCCATCAAATTATTCTAGAGTTGAGATGACTTACAGCAAGTTTTTAAGGGGTTCATAATTTCCATAGCTGTCAAAATGTGTTACAAACATTCATTACGCCGTGACTGCTGCGTTATCTTATGGAACTTTACCGGTGCACCTGTACCTACCCCGATTAACGAGAGCATGATGCATGGAGCGGAGTTTCACTTAAAAAAAAGAAAAGAATAGCCATCAAGTCAGCCCCGAAGCAGGAGGAACTTCAACTTCAAGAAGAGGGTGTTTACTGGGGGCTGAGGAAAGGGGTCAAGGCAATATCCGAGACGGACGTAAGGTGAGGAATGACCTGGATGGAGGCCATACAGTATACTGCAAGGAGGTGGAAAGAAGTGCCACTTTCCTGATTATAACTGGGAGGAAAGACATTGAATTTGCGCAACAACCCTAGATCCAACCACGGTTTCATGGTGGTGATGGGGGGGGGGGAGGGGGGGGAGGGGGAGGGGGGAGGGGGAGGGGGGTCTCCGTTCTACCCCCCCCCCCCCCCCCATTTTCTTGCTTGTAGGTCGAGGAAATGTTGCAGAGAGTGTTTACATTTGGGATTAGTGACCTTTCTGAGCTTGATTATTTCACAGCAACTCGAAAGTTGCCTCCGCACGGTCTGTTCTACTTTCATATCGATATGGCCATAACTTGAGCTGTAGCTCCACAATGACGGTGATATCAGTCAAACCAATGCAGCGTATACAAAGCGTCAACCTGATCGGGTGCTGTTCATTTATTCCGAAGGTTCGTTATTCCGAAGGTTCGTTAATCCGAAACACACAAATTCCCTATACCTAGAGGTTCGTTAATCCGAAAATGAAAAAGGGTTCGTTAATCCGAACATTTGCGGCGTTATTCCGAAGGTTCGTTATTCCGAAGATTCGTTAATCCGAAAATGAAATTCGGAATAACGAACCTTCGGAATAACGAATCTTCGGACTAAAGAGCCTTCGGAATAACGAACCTTCGGAATAACGAGCTGTAACCAAACGATCAAGGGAAATGTCACAGCTCTGTGAACTTGGTTATGGCAACTAGCATCCTTTAAACTGTGGAAGTTAACTGTCCAAGCATCCGTTGAGGTAGTGTCATATCACAATAGAAATTCTGTTGACTACGATACATTCGCACTGACCACTACACTATGCTGAGACTATACTACACTAACGATACATTCGAGATGCCAATTTACTGCCAAATTCAATTAATACATAGTAATAAGTCAGACATACGGTGCCATTATACAAACATCAGGCATTATTCATAGTGTTAGAGATCAACCTCGGTTGAAGATATTCTTACCATGTAACTAACGTGCCTTGCGCTGGCAATTATAATCAGCATATGACATTGAAAAAAATGTATATATATTATATACATGTATATCAACGAGACTGCACTTTCATATGACCTCTCGAATGTATGTTTCGTCGGACTTTAAGAATGTTAGAAATATCTCTGTCTATAAAGAATATCAATTCAATTTTCAAACACGCAGGGAGATATCATGTTTATGTTTGAACAAGAAGAGGGATACCAGAATCATTGAGCTCTACCGGCGTTGCATCAGTTCCCGAAGGGAATAACTGCCATTTGATAAATCATTCAAACAGCATTGATATGTTCGATATTCGGGGAGGGAAGGGGGGAGGGGGACCACCATCGCCAGATGTGAATAATCAAACTCTGTGACATCATCGATTTAAATCAGATAAAATAAAGTAGAACATACACTTCAAGATGAGATACTCTAACACATTTTCCAAATTTACTGAATGTTATTATGACTTAGCCAAGAAATAGGGCTCCTCACTCTGTCATCGTTATTGTATATGCTGCTGCTGTAAATAACGTAGACTTGAAAATCAATGCTGATTGTCCCAGAAATCTAGAAAAGATATTGTTGCTGTAACCTCTGTCTGAACGTGTTATTTTTCAAACAAAGTTTCACTGGTGCATAGAGTGAGACAGTTATGTGTCGTAAACAATGGTAAAGAGGGAAAGTGGATTTCATTTTTTTTTCCCGCGATAGTTGCAATCATCTCCAAGACACCATCCCTGTAGAAATATCTACAAGAAAAGGTTTGTATACATCCTCCTTTTCTTCTCCTTCTTCTGCGAGTCTTGTTCTACCCTGCCGTAAAATAATGTCATTTCTATAAAATGTGTATAATCATTCATGCTAAAATACCAGACCTACCAGATAAGCGACTTATGAAAAAAAGAACAAACTTCCATACATTGAAGATTCATGTCAATTGTCACTAATCAACAACAACAAAATATGAAAGAACGGTGATAGTTAAAAGGAAAAATATGATTTCGCGTGTATTCACAAAACAATACCTATCACAGGTCACGTATGCAAATTAGGTGTGATGACGTCATTATGCCACACCACCCTTTATGCGTCTGGGACCAACATATTGCTCAGTTTTCTTCGTTTTATTATAATAATTACATGTATCTATAGCCCACTTAATGTCGGTTCCAAGGCCGGAATGGTTTATACTCTCATTTTTCACGTGTCTATTTTTGCAATGCGTCAAGCGATTTTGCCAGGGACTTATACAGAAAGTAAGTTGTGTCGTTTCAATTTGAGGGAGCCAATTCATGTGAAAATGGGAAAGGCGAGCTGTGTTTAACACGGAGAAATTACTTTCACAGACACCAGCGTGTTTGTTGAGGACGTTAAAATCTTGTGCATGTCTGAGTTATTGCTGGGTGCCTGTGTACATCATTGTGAGAATGTGAGAATGACAACAGCCTGATTGTCGCGATGATGACATATTGTGTCTTCCTTTTACAGACAGTGTCAGTCCGCTAAAGGGATGATATGGTTTTTGTTGAGATGAGGATGCTGGTTTCAACTTCTTGCACGATAATTAAAAACCAATCATATTCTTAAAGAGCATAGAATTCTAAGTTTATTTGATGCAAAGTGGTTTTGGAATGGCTGAGCTGTGAAATCCAAAGCCAAAGTAAAACAAAGTGGTCCTGATAAAAGGTGGGTCCAACCTTTTACAGCACCTCTTTGTTTTTTGGATTTCTCAGCCATTTCAAAACCAATTTTCATCAAATAAATTTCTAATTATCGGGCAAAAGTTAAAACTTGCATCCCTATCTCAACCAAAACGCAAACCATTAGAGAGAGCACCAAGTTACTAGAAACAAAATCACCCCCCAAAAGAGGAAAATATCACGTATCTTTAAAGGCTGTCGCACGTAGATGTGTTCAATATAAGTTGTTTGGGATAATAAATCTAGTCACGGAATCCATGATGTTGATAGATTTTACTTTAAATTGAAAGTATAATGGAGAAAGAGAAAGAAATACCGAATAAAACATTTCCTTCGTTGTATGTGATAAAGCTGTGTTGAAAGGAATTTGTTCTTATAAATTTTCAGACTTTGTTCTGTCCCTATTACTTCGATATAATAAGAAATAAAAAATCACGGATTATCATTAGGAAAAACGTGGAAAAAGTTGAAAAAGAAGCTGATTACAGTATCTTCTTTTCTCTCTCTCTGTCCCTCCCCCCCCCCTTGATCAGCTTGATCACTCCCTCTGATTTTTCTTCTTTTTTGACCTTTTATTATCAGTTTGTCAGTGTTATAAATGCAATCGTGAACTTTTACACTGCATGTGTAAAAAGATGATGAAGAGGTCTGATCCATCACCAAGCAAGCCTTTCCGATCAATTTGCCTATGGTACCATTAAATCGTTCGTTGTAGTTATTGGAATGATCTATACTCTTATCATCCTTTTATCTCTACTCTTCCGCGAGCATCGAAACTTTCTAATCCATTGTCAGTTTCCTCCTTAAAAACGCCTGTCTATAAGTCATGTAAGTGGGTTGTTTTCAACTACAATAGCGCAGCACGGATATGCAGCTATATACGGATTCAAACAGTAAACATGAAAAGAAAGTACAGACCACTGTTTGGTAATTTAGAGAGCTATCATTACGTCTATCTGAAGCCAAAGGAGCATGATATTTCAGCATTTTTTTAACATCATGAATGACTGGTTTCAAATCCACCCCGCATTCCCAAAAATATTATTTCCGTGTTTAGGAGACAAACAAAATGCACATTTCAGACAAAACAGAGCAAGTCTATTACATTTTGTGATATCTCATGATTTCCGTCAAAGCTGCTGTCATTGTGACAGTAAATACTAGATGTGGGATTGCTTGGGTAGCCATTAACCCTACAAGGACATAGCAAACTATCAATTAAATTGTCATTCAATTGCACTGATTTATGAAAGGTGACAAATCCGTCGTATAATACGCTGGTAAATGCGGCCTTTCTTTAACTCTCAATAAGAGATCACACTGCGTGATAAACGAACACATCGCTGTTGCTCTGAAGCCAGAAATATCAATAACAGTTGCTCCGTAAGGTCCATAGTATTACCCACTGGTTAATTTATGTATACGATGACTCTGAATAATGAATGTCTGCATGTGTGTGAAGGAAGGAATGGGTGTTTCAGTGTCATTTTTCTTCTAACTTTTTCAAGCATGAATGATCGTACAAATTCATTTAGCACATAAAAAAATATGTGTTAAATTCAATGTGTTTACAAAAACTAATGTATCATGAGTTTTAATATTTATGAACTGTATTTGAATTTGCATTTGTGTTATATGTGGAATTTCAAAGCTATTATTTCATATGTGATTGTAAAAATTATGTATTTTTATTATTGTTCATATTCAACACATTTGTAAACCTGTTTACTGATATTTTTCTGTTCTGCACTGCTGATCAGTCTTATATACCAATAAATAGACAAATGAATTACTTCATTGCTAATGAACAAATAAATAGATATAACATCGATAAAAGAAGTGTACCATCTTGACTGCTTATTATCGTCTACAACCAAATATCACCTATTATGTCTCCGGTCCATTTGCCTGCATACTTGACTAAAGGCTTGTTTATTTGAAGATGTCTTTTCGAGTGCTGTCTATATCTTTCTTCTCTCTTCATCCTCCCCTTCCCGACCTCTCTATCTAGAGAGTGGAGTATATACTGGTAATATACAATTTGCTCGTAAGTGGTTTGATTACTCACGAAGTGTGGGCTTAACTCAATTTTTCAGCGCCTGTACAACAACTCGTATTATCTCACGTAGCACATAAGGGTTAAACAAGTTGCCAAAAAAAAGTGGAAAAAAATCATCCAAACAAGTTTGAAAGTCACTTGAGATATATCAGGAAACAGGCGCAGTGGTGGGACTCGAGTGATATAAAACACACTACTGATCACCTAACCCGATTATGTCTCATTCGATTACAGACATCGCAAGGTATGGGGAAATTCACCGCTGACACAAACACGAGTGCTGCACATAATATTACACGTATTCACGATTGTAGGGCCTGTATTCCATTCCTCATCTCATCCAACAGAGGAAAGTGGAATGAATTTCATCAGCAGATAAACAGATTGAGACAAGATTTCACTAATTCACCCCCCCCCCCCCACCCTGCCTCACATGTATATGCATTCAAACATATCTATCTAGAATAGACTCTATAATCGATGCAAGATATAGGCGAATTAATGTTTGGTGAAAACAACAGAAACAAACTACAATTGTTTTAATGGGAACGATACCTGCGAACAAATTAGTGGAGTACTTCAATTTCCGTATATATAGTTTTTACATCTTAAAATAAAAACGTCCCTGTGGCATATAAAGCAAATAATTACTATATTCTCTGTCTCTCTTCCTCCCTCTATCTTTCACCATCTCTTTCTCGTATAATAAGTTGACCGTTTTATGTCCATGAGAAACCTGTTTGGGGACACTGAACGCCTTAGCAAGAGACTTACATTTACGGCCTGATTGATAGTTGAGATAATAACAAAAACTCACATTCTGAATGTTTTAATGAGGATACCCTTTCGGACGTATTCGGGGTATCTCGTCGGCCACTTCTATACAGTGGATTGACGTAGCCATGTCTGGGTTCATCCAATCGAAAATCACTGCACGTTTTTCTCGGTGGTTCAGTATGATACTTCTGTATATGGGTAATGAAGTATGTATCAAACAGAATAATGTGTCTGTGCGGAACCATGTAATTAACTCATGTGCGATGGGAACACGGGCATATGGAGTTTGTGATGCCGTTAATGGGGGTGGGGTTTGTGATGAGTTAATGGGGGTGGGGGTTGTGATGAGTTAATGGGGGTGGGGTGGCTGTTGGAGGGTGGATGAGTCATTATGCAGCATGGACGCAGCAAGGAATTCAAGAGGACTACAGCTGGTCGGATGATGGCAAGACGTTCCTCACGATGATGGGATGGATGTCCCATAGAGCTGTAGCTCCATGGATGTCCCTTACTATCACAGAGAGTTCCTTCTCTCTCTTCACACGCTGACCCAAGCACAAGTGGTCAGCCCCATGCCAGCAGAGATGCAGACGATACCGAGGGCACGGTTCGACCTACTTTACATCTCAATCTGTCACATGCGATCAAGGAAGCTAGCTTGTCACTGTAAGGACCTTTGACATGTGTCGACTATCAGGACTGCAGTATCGTCGTGAGGTCTTCATGAACACAGATTCGGAAACGAGCCAAACGTGAGATACAGGTGTATTCTCACCATCAGTATCGCTGGATTATTGAAAGAAGAGGAGCTTAACTTCTCTTGTTATGATAAAGAGCTTTATGAATAATTTTACACTAGCCTTGACTGAACGCAAATGCGATTAATATTCGATGTCGCGGCAATCCCAAATAGCGATTTAAAAGCTCAATAAGAAATTCATACTTGCCTCAGAGCAGAGGAGAGCCAGGAGATACAGTCGTACGATGGGAACGGAGAGCCACGCCCGACGGCTCGCTGTAGGGGTCGGTGAAGCCATGCTGCGTGAAGTAAATGCCGCTGAGACAGTAGAAAGAACAACTCCTTGTCGGAATTTGATAATTTACAGTTCATAGGCAAGAAAAGCTGAACTTGAGTGCCCACACGGGATGACGTGTTGAGATTTCCTACGGCAAGGTCATGTAATGCAACTTCTGTTTTCATAAAATATTTACATCGGGAGATTCAATTCAAGTGGTTAGATGATAATAATGCGCTTGCGCTCTACAGTAAACTTGCTAAAATATTCTGCATACATCAGCTTCGTCGAAGCACAGTGCAGTCACCCAAGTGCTTGTGATGAATCGTGGCACACAGTCAGGGAAAGGAAGAAGTCTGCAATGCACAAGAACAACAATTATTTTTCCTCTGAGCTAATATCAAGCCATATCCACACTACAACACCAGTGGTCCATCCCCGCCCACGTTCTCACCGGCGTCCGTACTACAAGCCCACGACTTGCCGGTCTGACCCAGCACGTTATACTCCTGGCGTGTGTTTTTGTCATGTGACCAAATATTATGATTCCCACTTCAGAGAGATTAAAGACTCGCGCCTTTTTTCAGCGTACGAGGTTTTCTACTCCCCATCAGTGTCCCTCTAATTACGTAAGACAATAATAACATAACACAAAGAAGTACTGTAGCAGATAAGAAGAAGACGCGCCCACACGCTGATTTCTGAGAAGAGATGTTTCGCTTTATCCGCGGTTACGAATAAAAAGATGCCGAATTCTGCGGGCAATCGTCTGGACAGTCGGTGCGGATACATTCTGAACGAGATTCTATTGTCCAATGGCAAGTAGCGCTCTAAACTCCGCCCATAGTCCATGGATAGTACCTTGCAAGGTACTGTATTTGCTTTGCATTGGGGCTCATTTGCTCCCCACCGCAAGCATTTTCCGCGAAGAGGTGGGGGGGGGGGGGTGGGACGTACACAGATAAAATCTACATGTGGACTGCGGGTGAAGTTCAAGCGTATGCATTTCATAATACTATACAGAAGTGCTGGAAGTGGGCAACCCTACAAACATTTCGAACATTAGTAGCAGAAATCACGGCAAACTAAAACACATACACGGTAGTAATCAGATACAAATAAATCGAACATTTTATACAAACGTATCATCGCACATTTTAGTACACCGAAACTTGCTGAACTATGATACATGAAAACATACAAAACTAAAACATTAAAATGCTCCACGCAAGTAATCAAACCATCATATGCGTAAATTGAAGCCGGTTTCATTTTCATTAATTCGTCAAACATTTTTCTGCTTTGCAACCTATGAACATTCAGAGATCAACAAACAAGTCCCCCCACCCCCCCCCCCCCCCCAAAAAAAAAAAACAAAGAAAGAAAAAGAAAAACCATCAGCATCAACATAACAAAAAAAAAACATGACTTAAGTGAATGCAGATAGATCAATTGAGTACACACTCCACAAAAGAGTTTAAGAATTTACAATTTTTTTTTTACAAATACGTCACTTTCCCTATAGAAGGAAACTCGATAAAATATGGTAATGTTACAAAAGCAGTACGACACACAGAAAATGACCGATTAACTTTGCAATAAAAATGATAAAATCTAGGACATCTTAAAATCACATCATCGAGTTCGACGAGAATTAAACATGGAGAACAATGATATATTATGTCCATTAATGAATGTGTACTTTTTATAATGCGAATGCGTCAAACTCCTCCACACATTTATTTACTTTGGACCATTGGACGAATGTTTATGTTGGCGTTTGTTCAATGTTTAGCAACTTTCTTTCCTCATTCTAATTCACAAAAGTGCATGTCTCCCCGAAAATTGTACAACCGGTAATAACACAAAGGAAAGCTCTGAAACCACCGGAACGATCCCTTTCCTCACCGGTTTCCGGATGTATACAGTTAGTGATATCGACAATGGTATATATGCCTGCTTATTATATGCAGCGGCATAAAGAAATCGGGTCTCCAGCGTAACAAAACAGTGTAAATTAAAGGCTTCACTCTTCATTCACACGGTTCGTCAATGTCAACATAATGTTATAGAATACTACAAATAAATCTTGTTCAAGGGGCATTAATCGTTTTGGGCACGAATTGTCGGATTACCCTTTGATGTTTTCGCGATTACTGGCGCCTTATTCAAACGATAGGCCAATGTGTAGTATTGTGGATAAAAACCCCTGGACAACTACCCCATGCATAGTATACCTTTCCCCTGACCCCAACCCTAATCCTAACCCTGAACCTAATCCTACCACAAACTCTAACAACAGACCTAACCCTAACCCTATCATTACTTTTAACCATGTCACTGACACGACTAACCAGTATGTAGCCGGGGGTTGTTGGGGAAGGGGGTGTACTGATACACTGCAAAAAGTCCGGTGTTAAATATGAAATACCGAGCTGGTGTTAAATTTTCGGTGCTCATCCATGGTGTTAGATATTAACACGTCCGGGCGTCATTTCGAATAGCCTAGTTTCTTAGTTACTGTTCTTTTTGTTGTTTTTGAACTTCAACAAGACGATCAAGAATTTTCCGATAAAGTACTTGATTTTTGAAAAAAAAGAAGAAGGTGTGAACACATTTACACCACAGTAACACTGGATGGTGTGGTCTCTTATTGAAGCTGGACGGGTGTTATACCATTGACATTAACCCCAGCAATATCAAATCAACACCATGTGGTGTCATTGTTGAATTAACACAAGTGCAGTGTCAAAAATATAACCAGCTACAGTCTTAAATGAACACCACGAAGTGCCAGATAAACACTTTCGAACACTATCACAACATACTTTCTACACCTGTGGGTGTGGCCCCACTTGATCGGTGTTAGATTTAACACCCATGGTGTTAAATCTTACACCGATGTTTTTGCAGTGTACGAGCTCTGGACTTTCAAACGAAGGTCTTAGCTGAGTTCACATCCCGAGCAAATCCATTTTCACCCATTATATCCCTCTTGACCTGATGATGGTGGGGTAAATTAGTATAAAAGCAGGGCTCTCGGAGATCAGTGTTACTAGCATCATTGAAGAGGCATCCTTTGGTGTAAAAAAGCAAGAAGATTACGATTATTGTTATCATCAATATTACTGCATCATCATTATCACTATCATTATCACCCTTAGGTATCATCATTACCTATCATCGTTATATTTTCTCATTTTCCTCTACCTTTTTATGTATACTTGTGGTTGTTTTGTTTTGTTTTTTCTTTTTATCTCTTCGGTTGTTTAGCTTACCCATTACTTATTTAAAATGTATTCTAGTTTGGCGTTTTCCAATAAGTGCCGAGGAGCGTTTGTGCTGTGAACAATCTCCTGGATGAAGTTATGATCTAAGTTTCATTATTGTCATCATAACAAATTTGAATGATTGAAAACAGTAGATATACAGACTGTACACGCAGTACAACATTGTAAGACAAAAGTACCTACCATTGGACATTATTAAGGAGGCGTCACAGCCCTGGCATTATATCTTTTCATGCCCCCCCCCCCCCCTCCCCCCCCCCCCAAAAAAAAAGAATTCCCCCCTAAGAAACGAAGTATACCCTTTCCCTTGCTGACCACCGGCGGTAACACTTGTATAAGTAGATGAGCATTCATTATGTGTACAGTATACCACTATCATGGAAGAAAGACATACAACACTTTGTAGCTTTTCACAATTATCGTCACAGGCGCTGGTGGTTAGACTGACTTAGATCTGATACACTGTATATATGAATAATATTATGTTCTATGTTATTACATATATATTCATATGAACATTTATATAAAATATATTACATATATGTATCTATATTACATACATTGTATATTTGTTTTGGTGTGTGGTGTGGTGTCAGAGGGATCCCTCTGCCACCACACCACACACCACAAGCAAATCCCAACACCTTAAAAGCCCTTGAAAAAGGCTGGTTACACAGTCGGAAGCTTGGGAAATAAAGGCCATAGTGAACATCACTGCAACGTCTATACTGCAAGTCATTAACCCAATAATGCAGCACCCACCACGTACGAGGCCAAGCCCGCTTCTCGTTATATACATATATAATATATATATATATATATATATATATATATATATATATATATATATATGAATATAAAATAGATAGATACAGTAGATAGATACAATATGTATATATATATATATATATATATATATATATATATATATATATATATATATACATATACATATACATATACATATACATATAATATACATACATACATGAATAATGCTACTCATCCCAATTGTGCCTGAAATTCCATCTATATCAATTTCTGGACTACTAAAGAGAAGTGAAAAGTCCATCAATATCCTCTGCAGAATAATTTAATGATTGGTTAGATTTAGCAATTGTCAAATAGTGCTAGCAAATGGTAAATTTCACAGATCTGAAGTAAACTGAAATTCCTTGGGACTTTAATGAAGTAGCTGCTTCAACTGTAATCATTGCTTCCCATAGAACTGCGAAAACACTTTTTTTTCTGAGATCGGAGATTACACTGGTATGCCAGGAATGGACAATATTATGAAAGAATTGGAACACGAGTTCATAATTCTCATGTTATGCAGTGGCGGATCCAGGGAAGAGCGCACTGGGCGCCCCCCTTTATTTCTTAGTTTAAAAAAAAAATAACAAGAAAAAAATGGGGGAGGGGTGCATGTGCCCCCCCCCCTCTTTAATTCTAAAGGCGGCCACTCTTTACGGAATTCCTGGATCCGCTCCTGTTATGGGACAATGGGCAGGGGCGTCACCAGCTTTTTTTCAAGGGGGGTGCGTTTTGACCCTAATGTAGCGACATTTTTTTTTGGATAGACATTTGGAATATAGGAAGCTCTCAATCCCTAGACTTTTACTGTTGTTGAGGGAAACCAAGCGGGGAAAGGGCACCGGCGTAGCTAGGATTTCATCTTTTACAGTAAAAAAAACTACCATTTGGAGCTATATTTTTTCGCTTTGGAAATAAAGGGGGGAGGGCGCACCGGGCGCAGCTGCCGGCAATTACTGGCAGCAACATCAGGAGACAGGCATAACAATTAAATGCGAGCGAGCGGAGCGAGCGAGCTTGAATATTTTGACATTTTACAGTAAAAAAAAAAACCCTGCCGTTTGTTGGTATATTTTTTCGCTTTGGAAATAAAGGGAGGGGGCGCACCGGGCGGAACTGCTGGCAATTACTGGCAGCAACATCAGGTGAATTGCATAACGATTAAATGCGAGCGAGCTTGAAAATTTTACATTTTACATACCAAAAGCTGCCATTCTTAGCCATATTTTTTCGCTTTGGAAATCAAGGGAGGGGGGGGGGGCGCACCGGGCGGAACTGCTGGCAATTACTAGCAGCAACATCAGGTGAATTGCATAACGATTAAATGCGAGCGAGCGGAGCGAGCGAGCTTGAATATTTTGACATTTTACAGTAAAAAAAAAACCCTGCCGTTTGTTGGTATATTTTTTCGCTTTGGAAATAAAGGGAGGGGGCGCACCGGGCGGAACTGCTGGCAATTACTGGCAGCAACATCAGGTGAATTGCATAACGATTAAATGCGAGCGAGCTTGAAAATGTTACATTTTACAGTCCAAAAACTGCCGTTCTTAGCCATATTTTTTCGCTTTGGAAATTAAGGGGGGGGAGCGCATGCCACCGAGCGCAACTGCTGGCAATTACTGGCACTGGCAGCAACATCAGGTGAATTGAATAACGATTCAATGCGAGCGAGCGAAGAGAGCGAGCTTGAAAATTTTGACATTTTACAGTAGAAAAACTGCCGTTTGTAGCTATATTTTTTCGCTTTGGAAATTAAGGGGGGGGGGGGCGCACCGGGCGCAACTGCAGACAATTACTGGCAGTAACATCAGGGGAATTGCATAAAGATTAAATGCGAGCGAGCGAAGAGAGCGAGTTTGAAAATTTTACATTTTACAGTCCAAAAACTGCCGTTCTTAGCCATATTTTTTCGCTTTGGAAATTAAGGGAGGGGGCGCACCGGGCGGAACTGCTGGCAATTACTGGCAGCAACATCAGGTGAATTGCATAACGATAAAATGCGAGCGAGCTTAAAAATTTTACATTTTACAGTCCAAAAACTGCCATTCTTAGCCATATTTTTTCGCTTTGGAAATTAAGAGGGGGGGGGGGGGGGGGAGCGCATGCCACCGGGCGCAACTGCTGGCAATTACTGGCAGCAACATCAGGTGAATTGCATAACGATTCAATGCGAGCGAGCGAAGAGAGCGAGCTTAAAATTTTTGACATTTTACAGTAGAAAAACTGCCGTTTTTAGCTATATTTTTTCGCTTTGGAAATTAAGGGGGGCCGCACCGGGCGCAACTGCAGACAATTACTGGCAGTAACATCAGGGGAATTGCATAAAGATTAAATGCGAGCGAGCGAAGAGAGCGAGTTTGAAAATTTTACATTTTACAGTCCAAAAACTGCCGTTCTTAGCCATATTTTTTCGCTTTGGAAATTAAGGGAGGGGGCGCACCTGGCGGAACTGCTGGCAATTACTGGCAGCAACATCAGGTGAATTGCATAACGATAAAATGCGAGCGAGCTTGAAAATTTTACATTTTACAGTCCAAAAACTGCCATTCTTAGCCATATTTTTTCGCTTTGGAAATTAAGGGAGGGGGGGGGGGAGCGCATGCCACCGGGCGCAACTGCTGGCAATTACTGGCAGCAACATCAGGTGAATTGCATAACGATTCAATGCGAGCGAGCGAAGAGAGCGAGCTTAAAATTTTTGACATTTTACAGTAGAAAAACTGCCGTTTTTATCTATATTTTTTCGCTTTGGAAATTAAGGGGGGCCGCACCGGGCGCAACTGCAGACAATTACTGGCAGTAACATCAGGGGAATTGCATAAAGATTAAATGCGAGCGAGCGAAGAGAGCGAGCTTGAAAATTTTACATTTTACAGTCCAAAAACTGCAATTCTTAGCCATATTTTTTCGCTTTGGAAATTAAGGGAGGGGGCGCACCGGGCGCAACTGCTGGCAATTACTGGCAGCAACATCAGGTGAATTGCATAACGATTAAATGCGAGCGAGCTTGAAAATTTTACATTTTACAGTCCAAAAACTGCCGTTCCTAGCCATATTTTTTTTCGCTTTGGAAATTAAGGGGCGGGGGGGGGGGGGGGATGGAGCGCATGCCACCAGGCGCAACTGCTGGCAATTACTGGCAGCAACATCAGGTGAATTGCATAACAATTCAATGCGAGCGAGCGAAGAGAGCGAGCTTGAAAATTTTGACATTTTACAGTAGAAAAACTGCCGTTTGTAGCTAAATTTTTTCGCTTTGGAAATTAAGGGGGGCGCACCGGGCGCAACTGGACGATTACTGGCAGTAACATCAGGGGAATTGCATAAAGATTAAACGCGAGCGAGCTCGAAAATTTTGACATTTTACAGTCCCAAAACTGCCGTTTGATGCTATATCTTTTTTTGCTTTGGAAATTGAGGGGGCGCACCGGGCGCAACTGCTGGCAATTACTGGCAGCAATATTAGGAGAATTTAAATGCGAGCGAGCGGAGCGAGCGAGCTTGAAAATTGTGACATTTTACAGTCCCAAAACTGCCGTTTGTAGCTACATATATTTTTTTGCAGTAAGGGGGGGGGGGGGGCACCGGGTGGAACTGCCGGCAATTACTGGCAGCAACTTCAGGAGAATGGCATTACGACTAAATGCCAGCGAGCGAGCTTGAAAATTTTGACATTACAGTCCAAAAACTGCCGTTTGTAGCTATACTTTTTCGCTTTGGAAATTAAGAGGGGGCGGAGACGCCCGGTGAGCTCCTCCCCCTGGATCCGCCACTGGTCGTCAAGGGTGTCGGTTTATGTTCATGACTGGGGGGGGGGGGGGGGGGGTATGACCAGCGAGGTGGCGTCGAAGTGACCAAGCATGGGAAGGATGTCCAAAATCTATGTATATAGTCAACACTGTATAGAATACACTTGCACTAGTAGATAATTATGTATAAAATCAGTGCTGCCAGAACCAGGGGTGCGAATTGCTTTTGCCCACGATTTTTTCTTTTTTTTTTTTTTTTGTCCCCGATGCAAAATGTCAAAAAAATAAATAAATAGATAAAAAATAATAATCATTTAGTGTCCGGCGTTGAGGTCGCTCGCAGACTGAAGGTTTTTTTTTTTTTTTTTTTTTTTTTTAGGGTCTGAAGGGGGGTGCGTTCGCACCCAACGCACCCCCCCTGGTGACGCCCATGATGGGTCATTCTGCCTGCTATCTGTTAAGTCTCAAAATTTGTTGCTACTTATCAACACTAGAGGCAGTTTGCAAAAGGCATCAATGTTACTGGGTGCAAACATATCAAAAACTTACATGTAAGAAAAGTGGAAACACATGACTAATACAACTGAAGGACAAATTGCCCCACATCGACGTTTATAAGCACTGAATTGATCAGTGTTTTAGTAGTAGCTATGATAAAAATCATGGGCATACATACTCAAGCTCTGTGGTCTAGTAGAGATGACACCTGTCCAGAGATCAGGAGGTCATAGGTTTGAATCTGTCTGAGTATGTACGCCCATGATTTTTATCATGGCTATACTAGTAAAACACTGATCAATTCATTGCTTATTTACGTCGATGTAGGGCAATTTGTCAATCAGTTGCAATGAAAACTTCTCAACGGAAGAATTTCACAAATTTGAACACGATTTCATTAAAGTCAGTCCACAATTACCCTTTTTCACAATCTTTAATATTCATATTTCAGTTCATAGAGGCATACATTGTACGAGATTACAAAACAAAAATAAAACAAAGAAGTATGCCTAAAAAAAGCAAAGTATGATGAAGAAATATTTTAAAATGGGGGGGGGGGGGGGCTGAATAGCCCAAGGGGAGGTCTCCAGCATTGACAACAACACCCTCCCCCTTCCACTGCCCATATAATGGAAGTTCTATTACTTAAACTTAAACAAAATAATTCATCTATTCAGCCAGTGATTGCAATTGCAACTTTTTTGAGCTCTTGGAGCATTTTTCATTACTAATCTCTTTGTTTCACATGATTATTCTTGTATAGCTTCATATTTTAAATGTATACCATATTATGTTCCACTTTTGATATTACAATGTATAGCACATTTATGTTCTGGCTCAACATTCAGTGTTAACAATACAACTCTTTTCAAAAAGTAAATTGACATATAACACTGAAGTCAATACAGTCATTATTGTATGACAGATGTACTACAATATAAAAATATATTCTCATTAACATAAAATTAATTTCATTGATATCAGTGATACAAAAGTAGACAATGGGCCAACAGGGTATCAAGAATACATGTACATGAGTGTAGACATGCAAGAATGTCTACCATGATGAGTTGTGGCCATGTGGTAAAATGTATGTCAAGAGTACTGTCATTTTGTTGCCGCAACAAATCATACAAGTAATATTTAGTACACATTAATATCTCTGCGGAATAGCTGTTACTACTTGCTCATTACCGTAATATCATTTATTCAAAATATGTGTCTTCTATAGCAAAAGAATGTGTACAAAAACAGATATATTGAGATTACAATGATTTCAGGTACATGTAAGTATAGCAAAGATTACCATAACAAGTTTAAACTATGACCATGATTCACATAATCACACAAATGTCATGAAAACAAGACTACAAGGCACTCATGATTGTCCTTCTTTTACATCATGACACAATAATCACTTAAAATGAGTGGTAACATCCTACTGATGAAACTTTCCACTGATTAATTTGTCACTAGAGTCGGGAGGGACGATTGATGTAATCTCTGCACATGAAGAATGGCAAACTACAGTGACTCAAACCAAGAGCACAAAAAACTTGATTACAATTACTCTCTGAGACAGATGCACACAGAGTTAACTTTTCCTATGACTGTGCTTAGTTTCAATTCATTGCTACCTCTCGCTCTGTTTTAACACAAAAATAGAGATTTATGGGCGTCTTTCAAAGAGATGTCACTAGAGTCGAAAGAGACGATTGATGTAATCTCTGCACATGAAGAAAGTCAAACTACAGTGACTCAAACCAAGAGCACATAAAAGTTGATTACAATTACTCTCCGAGACAGATGCACACAGAGTTAACTTTTCCTATGACTGTGCTTAGTTTCAATTCATTGCTACCTCTCGCTCTGTTTTAACACAAAAATAGAGATTTATGGGCGTCTTTCAAAGAGATGGCCAGGGTGAATGTTCACCTTTCATGTATTTCTTGTTTAGTCTTCAAATTGGAGCCTTATATTAAATTGAATGTATTCCTGAAGATGTTCTATCTTCTGATGGCACAGTGAGACAAATGGCAACTTACCAATAAACACTTTGAGCAAAATCATACAATTAACCTATTAAAACAGTCTGACTACCAACATTTTCAATGTTGATGAGTCGACTATTATGGCAGTAAACACTCTCCAAACCAAGTCAACTAAGTAGCCAGACTGCCAAATACTTCTTTTAAAAAGACCACATTTGCACAATATTTTGAAAGACACATTTTCTCCCTGAATCTGCTCAATATACAATAATAAGATGAGGAATACTACGCTATCCCGCCTACTCTGGGGCAACGGAAGTTGATTTCCACATAAATTGTTGAGAAACTTTGTGTTTGATATCCTTTTGGGACATGACAGGGCTTCTACATTAGCAACAACTTGGTCACATGATCCAAGACGTCTATTTCAATTTCCAATTTGATGCTATGTCAGATGACTTATAAAAGGATCACAGTTTCCATTACAAATTATATGTGGAGCTTTTATATGTCTTTATATCTATCCAATGTTGTACATATGCTGAGTTTACACAGTGATATCCCCAATTTCAGGTAAAGTAATTTTTGTTCTAGGGTACAGTGCACTCCAGTCACAACAAAATTTCATTACAACAATGGAAAATATTCATGTCCCAAAATTATCATTCATATATCTTTATATACTTTAATTTTAGGCTATACGGAAATTTTGATGTAATGAAAGAAAATTACCGGTCACAAAAACTTTCTTATAACGGGGATTGCCTGTATCCTGTATCATAATCACTATTATACCCAGTGTTCATATCACTGGCTGACATAATGCTGTGTTGCAGTAAAAAAAGATATAACCACACTGCGAATTACCACAAGACTCATCTGAAGAATATAATGCATGGACCACACAAAACTTTTGATGTGAAAACATTAAACATTTTGTATTGTCAGTCTATAAGGATATTACTAGCAGATCCAGAAAATAAGCAGCTTTATAATCGAACATTTTTGAAATGGCATTGCATTCATTTCATTGTCTACCACTGACTGAATTTGAGAATATTCCTACAAAAGAAATTCAAAATCATATAATCTCATTGCAAGAAAAAACAATTTCATATTACTAATAACAATCTTCAAATGAAAATTGTTGAAGAGTTGAGTAGTGAAGCATACAATATCCATATTCTTTCCAAGTGTCTGAGGTATCACTAGCCTTAGGCAAGAAATGATAGCACAAGTACCAAGAAATGCATTCATTTTTACTGCATCCTCATAAAACATCTTGCTAAACCACAAAGAAGGCCTACTGGTGGCCAGCAATGAATGGATGCTAAGCTGACCAGAAGTAAGATTTATGATGTCCTCTACCCTCAACCCTCCCCAAATGCCCACAACATCAAGCAGTATAAGTTTAATATGAGTGAAAGACAATATGATTCCTCTACCCAAATCCTATATTTACTGTACTATGGAGTTTGGTAGGAGCACTGTCTCAGGCCCTCCACAAAGCTGCTACCCAAGTTCTCTTGTGGTGTCAGCTAACAGCACCATTACAAGTCCTCAGAAATACCATTTCCTGCATTCTATCCTTCTGGTGCACGGTAGTTGCGCCATTACAAACTGTGCAAGATATCAGTACCTTAGCACATTCGTTGTGTTGTTTGGTAGCAACAGCATTACAAGCCCACAAAGAGCCATTTCTACTCTGCTATCAATGTGGTATTCCATATCAGTACTGCCATAAGTCTTCCAGGACCCTGTTACCAAGATACTATCTATGAGGTGTTTTTAAGCAGCAGTGTCACAAGTCACAAAACATGTTGCTCACTGAGTGCTATATCTTTATGGTGATTTGTTGTGGCACTTTCAGAAGAAGTATTGCAACACTTGGTATCTGCATCACAGCAAGCCATCCAAGAAGTCACTTACTGATGTGCTTTCCTCATAGTGATTGGTGCAAGCACTGTTGTAACCTTCCTGGATGAAGCTACTTGAGTTCTATCCTTGTGGTATTTGGCAGCAGCACTGTTACAAGCCCTCCAGCTGCCAACATGGCAGCAATAAGGATCATGGGAACTGAGCAGTGAAGCTCGATAAGAACGCCAAAAAGGAGGTTACCAAGGATTGCCGCCGTGCGGTTAACGACCGACTGAACTCCAAGGGCTGTGGTCCTGCATAGAAATATTTCAAACAGGAAGCAACAACAAAAACAAAATTTCAGTGACGGTCATCATGACCATGGTTTTCTGTTTTTAAGAAAACTACTATTTTTGGTCAATCCATAGGCTAGTGTTGGTTTGTCTTGCAGGGATATGTGTTCTTCACATGATATATCATCTTACTCTTTTACATACTCCCTGTGCAAAGGGGAGCTGGTGTGATGGTAATACTGAGATGAGCAGGAAAAGCAGATTACTGGTACAGTACTCTCCGCTTAACTGGGTAATGTCGGGCAGAGCATTAAATAAATCTTACCCCATTATTTCAGTGGAGTACCTGATCAGCCAAAAAGCATATTCCATTCATGTCACAGCTATGACACATTAATTATGTGCATATCTGCATCACATTACAGTATGCAAGCTTCATCTTGTTACAAAGTTTCATAATAGCCTTTGCAGAAACCCCAATTTCTCTAGTAATGGCTTCAAGAAAAGGACAGGCAAACATTAAAGAATTATGTCTTACTGTACCTTGTTGACGATCAACTGCAAATAGGATACTGATAATCAGTAATCCATGCCGAGGCACATTTAACATGTTAAATTGTAAACCATAGCCCTTCAGCACCTCTCAGCACCTCACAATTTCTTCTGAATTTATATTTACACACTTTTTAACGACATTCTGAGGGAAAAGATGAACACAGATGAAGCTAGTCTGGAAAAATGTCTACCTGTTTAACCAAAATGCCTACCAAATTATCCAGTAAATATACCATGCATTGGAACTGTCTTCTCACTCTGTACACCAATTCAGCAGTACCCGATTATGCGGAGACTAGTGTAAAGTGAATGAAAGCAAGGCAAGAAGATGAGCAGTGGAACACAGGACAGATGAGGAGGGGAATGAGAGAGAGAGAGAAAAAGAAGATAACTGGCTTGCATCATGCAAGATGGACACTGGTATATCTTGATTTGGTGACAGACGGAGAGCAGTAAGAAGATGACCATACAGATGACCATACAGATGACCATAGACATCTATCCAAACATTCAATCACCAAATATCTTACACATTTCCTATTTCAGGTCTTACTTATTACCAGATATATCTTTATTCTCATAAAGACAACCATAAACTTGCCACCAAAATTCAAGTATCTTTTACACAGAGCATCTTTAATATTCACATTTATTTCCATGCTTTATCAACAGCATGAAAAGTAGTGCCTGCAAAATGGTTACAAGCATTTATCACTAATAATAATGAGCACTGTAAATGAGGAGTCACGAGAAAAGAGTATGAGCCTTATAAGCCATAATCCTCTACTACGCACACACATGCACAATGTTCAAACGTAAGAAGAGGGAGTTGGGGGAGAAATAGCATAGAAGTTGAGAAATGAATTCCAAGGAGAACATGACTTCTGTAAGATTTGTGAGCATGCTCTACAGTATTACAAGCAAACAAAAACAAACATTAAGATGGGCTGATGGGCAGTCACAAGTAAAAACAAGCAAGCAAGCAAAAAACAAATCAAAACAAACAAACAAACAAACAAACAAACAAACAAACAAACAAACAAACAAACAAAATCCCTCATCACTGCCCACAATACCTGCAATTGGTGGGGTACATCTCAACTCCCATAACACTGAGAGTGTTCCACGATACAACTGAGATGGCACCAAACACGATGGAGGTGGCCAGAACCTGCGTTCTGGTTTGCAGGAACCATATAAGGAAGACACTAACACCCGACAGAATAAGACTGGTGGCTGAGGAAACAAAATGAAAATGTGTAGAATACACACAATTTAAGCAAAGTACACGATGAACATACCAGTACAGTATGAATAAATGAAAGCTTTTCTGATACATTACAAGGAATGATATTACTTTAGTGTCACTAACCATACCGGTACTTCGTAATAAATACCCGAAACTTGGCTGCAGCATACCAATGGAACTTTGAAAGTAACCTCTTCTTCTTCTTTTTTTCAAAGGGAGGGGGGTTAAGTTTCATTTTCAAAAAAATCCAAAATGGTAAAGCAAATCACAGCATTCCAAATATAACCACAATAATGTATTCAGTAATGAAGACACATTGTTTTATAGTGGAAATATCATGTAAATTGACAGGAAGATATTTGTTATAAACGATTACAAAATGGAGCAAGATAAGCCATTGAAGGCATGATTATTATTAGTCATAGTTATAATGAAGTCATAATTTTTAGTAAATCAAATGTGACATACTGTACATATCCATACATGTTTAGACCTTCACCTATAATCTCATTGCTTAGGAGAGGAGGTTACTTCTATACTTAATTATCATGAAATTGGTTCTTGTACAAGAAAATCATGTGAAAATCGAGGAAAAGAAACAACTCACTAAGCATAAATTTTCTCCCAAGTCGATCCATCAGGAAGATGGTGAGAAGATTACCAGGTAGATTAGAGAGCGATGTGTAGAAGCCATCCCTGTATATATTGTCATCTGTATCGTTGGCAAGTGACTCGGGGGAGTCAGGGTTGTAGTCTCCACATGCAGACCCAGCATGTTCTACCCTGTTGAATATCTCTGGGAACCACATCCACAAACCATAGAATCTGGTTGGGGATTGATTTAAAAAAAAAAAAAAATTGCAGAAGAGCCAGAAACCAGATGAAGTCATTTGATACACATTTCCAGTTTCTTGATCACCGAAACCGCTGTTACAATTAATTGACAATACAACAACAACTCAAACAAACGAAAACAAAAACAAAACAAAAACAAAAAGAAGTAACAACATGAACAAACATGCCACAAAACAAAGGTGTAATATCTGACTGCAAAACAATGTGTTAAAATGAAACCAAACAAAATCTCTTGCATAAATCTCAATTAAGTTCAATGAGGGACAGACAAACCTTCAAGTTTCATTCATGGTGCCATAACAAGGGATAGTGATGTGTTATTGTACTATTGTATCAACAGGAAAAGTCACACAACTACGAATCCATCGAATCTTTATGCTATTACAGGGGAAACTCGGTATAACGAACACTGCTATAACGAGATATCGGTTATTACGAGGAAATTTTCCCGGTCCCAAATTTCCTTCCACACAAGTCTATGTAAAATGCTACTCTTATAGCGAGATCGGCTATAACGAAATAACTGCTATAACGAGATAAATTTTGTGATTTCCAAACAAAGAAAAACATAGCCAATCAAACCTGTTATAGCGAGGTAAAGCAAAATGTCTTCGGGTAAAGCTTTACATCGCCTGTGCTATCACGTTCCGAGATTGTAAAGCTCGATGCGCCAAAAACTGTCTTGTACACACATATTTTCTTCAGTTCACTCTACAGCTAGCACTGCATGTTGTACCTGTATGTGTGTGTGTGTGCGCACTGATACATGCAGAAAATGTGGTGGGACAGCTGTATACATGACATCATCATGACGTTTAGCAAGTGTGAGGCAATCTGATGCTGTGATTGGTTTTCTACGTAGGGAATTCCCCATCTTCACACACACACGCAGTCATAATGTACATGCAGAATGTGTCACACACACACACACACACACAGCATTGTGTAGACCATAATCAAGCTTTCCACACACAACACACACCCATACCATAACCACATACCAATCTACAGACGATCTTCACACAATCGCAAGCTATATAGAGTTACAAATTCAAACATCTACAATTAATAAGAAAAACATTCTTGATATCGGATTTCATTGGCGAAAAAACATCTTCTTACCCGTAAAGGTGAGTAATTACCTCACACACATTACCAAGCTATCAGTATTGATTGAAAGATGATGGGTAGTCCCACGTGTGCAAATGAATGTCTGTATGTTATGCTTTCTTTTATGCCTACTGATATAACGAGATATCGGCTATAACGAGGAAAACGACTCGGTCCCGACCATCTCGTTATATCGAGTTTCCACTGTACCACAAAAGATGTGAAGGAAAAAAAAAGACAAGGACTCACCCAAATGAAAGACAGAAGGTAATCGTGAGCATTGCTGCAGTGACACGTATCTGAGGTCCCTTGAAGAGCTGTGAGGTGGTCTCTATGATGACTCTTATCCTTCCACACCAGCCTGTAGCAGCACTTCTCCCATTACTACTCATCACCATCTTCTCCTCTTTACTGGATGCTACCAAGTGATTGATCTATAAACAGTAACAAAGAAGAGCAAACATTACTAGGAAAATATCACCTTTAAAGTCTCCACTACTATAATCATCCATCTCTTCTTCAAATGCATGGCTAAATTACAATTAAAGGGAGAGATGTCAAGTAGGTCTAGGTCATAGGAGCAATGAAAAAACTCTGTGTGAGTCTGGCGGACATGACTGATGATGAATTTTAAAAGTATTTCAGGGCCAGAGAGAGTCATTCCTTACACAACATTTCAGAACATATATTCAAAGTATAATACAGTGACTGCACTCTCTGGCTTGCCCAGCTATTGGCATACACTATCATTAGCATAGAAAAAGTGTAAATATCCATTCCCTGTGGTTTATCATTTTCCTTGAAATTCATATGGACTGCTACCACAATGATTACTTTTATTAACTGTACACTGCACCAACTAGGTGCAGTTTTCTACTTCTTCTTCTTTTTTATAAACTAAGTGTTTATCATCCACCTTTAGACATCACTCAGATCGTACATAAACTCAAACTCTTATTTTACTCTATGATTGCATGTGGGACAGTAAATAATAACAAGTGATTTGACGTCAAATAAATAAATGCCTGTACGTTTCTTAAAGATTATACCAATTTGCTGTTATAAACATCCACATCCATGCAAATTTGGTAGCTGATGTACTGGCTGAAATGGGATCCTGCAGGTATTGAAGAGGTAACACTCTACATGCATACCTGCCAACCCTGAGACTTAATAAATCTGAACAAACAAAGAAAATTATTCAAAATTCTGTACTTTCATAAATTTCATATACATTACTATTAACAGATATTTCCAAAAAAATCAGAACACACCAAAATTAATGCATTTTCTTTCAGTGAAAAATCTGAATATTCAGATTAAAACTGAACAGTTGGCAGGTATGTACATACTATTTTAAGAAGACAAAATAAACCATTACATTCCAAGTGAGATGTAAAATATTTGATCTAATGGCAATACTTCTGTGGCATATTTAGCATTGTTAATGGACATAGCATGAGCACAACTTTTCTTTTCATTCAAGCAAAACTTGTGTCAAAGCTGTTCAAATTCAGTTCAGTTGGTGTCTTTTTTTATACATCAGGTGGTTACGGCGTGACATGCAGGCCCAACGCCTCAACTCCCATCATTCTGGATCTACTACCTTACTGGATAATCATCCTGGTTCCTGGTAGGGTTGTTCCACCGTTGGATCTTCCTCATTATCTGCAGTGCCTCCTCTGACTTCCCTTTCTAAGACAGGTGAAGGAATACAACAAACAGAGATAGGATACACACTGTCAATGACATTATTCACAGGTGCATCTATCACTACAAAGCATGCAGCAAGTAACATAGAATGGCTTGTTCAGAATGATGAATTAAACCTCAATGAGCATCATTAACCCTTTGAGGATGAGTCCCGAGTATACTTGGGCAAGTGTCTGTGGGAAATACATGTTGTAGCAAAATCAGTCTGTCCTCAACAGGTTAGTATCACCAACTGTAGCGTCTTATGTTCCATGAAAAGCAGGTGCTTCAGTAACACACATCTATGGAGTACTATTCCTTGCATGTTTTGCATATAAGTCACTTATTTCACCTCCTCTTCAAGGACAGGATGTTATCACACATCTTCAATTTAAAAGAAAAAATGAAGAAATTACATTTGCAGCATGAATTCATACAAAACAAAAATCAAAACACAGTTATGGAGACATCCTGTTTTGAAAGCTTTCAAGATTGTTAGATATTCAATATGTACCTGCCAAGAGGTACTGGTATAGTTGCCTTATGGTATGAACATAAAAGTCACATAATATATGAAATTGCCTCTGTACTCCAAGAACTATTAGGGATCCTCAAGTATCTGTAAATCATTGATATCTTTGAAATGATATGTAACCATCACACCATAATTATGAAATCAGGTGCTCTGAAACACAGACAAGATGGACTAAAAAGGTACCTGTATACCACTCTCCCCTTTCCCCTATTACCCCCCCCCCCCTCAAAATACAAAACAAAAACAAACAAACAAAATCTACTCACAAAAGAATGGCCTATAATGTAATGCAAACACACAATAAAATAATGTCTCCAACGACACTAAATGGCAGAGGCAATGAATGCACATTATGTAACTGTTATTGTCAATTTCACGGGCTGAATACTGTATGAGCTGAAATTTTCGCGGTGGTTTTATTTTCGCGAATTTCGCGAATCGCCTTTGAACTGCGAAAATAACAATGCACGAATAACTAAGTTCAGTTAGACCCTTGCAACCGCGAAATTAACAACACGCGAAAATGTCCTACAAGTAGCAATTCGCGAAAATATCTGTACGCGAAAATTTCAGCTCATACAGTATATGATAATAACAATAATAAAGAAGAAGTGATTGACTGGAGGTCCAACACACACTAAACCTGACTGTGATGACAGCAGTGCATACCTCCAGTAAGTACTTTGGGCTCTCTGGCATCACCAGGAAGGTAAGGACCGAGGAGGCTGCTGGGATGCAGCACAGGGCAATGAAGATCCTCCAACTCTCGTAGCTAAAACCCTCAGGGCTGTGGAAACCAAGGTGCTGCCTGGGGATGACTGCCCAGGCGAGGGCAGCAGTCAGGATGTTGCCAAACATCCAGAAGGTGGCGAGGGCACTGATCATGGCACCGCGGCGGTCTGAAGGCTGGAACTCCCCAAAGTAGGAGAAGATGACGGGTATGGAGCCACCAACACTGAAAGCAAAATAGTTTTCATCAAAACTAAAACAATTATATATAAAAACAACATAGACACATAAGAGTCAATCAAAAGAGAATTTCTTTTGCGTTGTTGTTTACCTTATCTTAGAAATTACTAACTATGAATAATTAAAATATATATATTCATACAAAGATACAGCACCACACCAATGAAGTGTAATTTGTGGCACTTGATGGGATCAATGACATTTCATTATCCATCAATACATGACACACTCAGTGACTGTGAATGTGATGAAGAAAAACAAAATTGTTATCATGTGCTGGCATATACGTGTACATGAAGACATGGCCAAGAATGCAGACATGACTTCAAGTTCTTCCTGGATCTTAGTGAAGCACACTGCTCAACTCTCTTATGGAAATATGAGTTTTCAAATGTTCACTTTGACAGAGTATCTCTGCATGCTGTTGTGCAAAGGTTTGAATGTACTCCATGTCAATCCACTGATGTCTTCTAATCTCAAGCCACTGCAAAAGAATAAGACTTGCATCTTACTTACCCGACTCCACTCAGGAACCTCATCATGAGGAAGACTGGGAATTGTTGACAGAGACTGGAGAGGAAGCCAAAGAGAGCGTTGCAGGCCAGCGAGTACATCAGGACCTGGCGACGCCCTTGGACATCAGCCAATGACCCCCAGCAGTAGCCCCCTACCAACATCCCTACAGTGAGGAACACAGAAAGGACTTCATGTAAAGGAACTCCTGCCATTGCAGAAATCTATGCATCATATATCCTGCTATATGACTTTAAAACTTTTCATTTTTAAGTGTAATCTTACAGCAATTAATATTTTTAGTTTCTGATGATTTTTTAAGAGTTCATACATTATACATTAAGTGCCAAGGCAAGACAATACTAAGTTAACTTTAATGGCACAAAACATATATAGCATTTTGACTTCACAACCATGTAGTATCATGCATTGCCATGTACATCTCAAGCAAAGTTACATTTAGCTCAGATCATATCAAAAAATTGCATTTTCAATATATCTCATACAACACCAAACTGAGTGATTGTTCAGTTTCAGCAACCAAGCCAGAGCTCAGCAGCATTTCTCTGGGTGAAGAAATCAAAACTGTGTCTTCTGTTCACGTTGGTGCCTGAGCAAAGTGTGCAATCACTCTTTGAAGTCAATGTTTTGCACCTTGAGAAGTCTCTGGAATCTTCGGTTGTCTTTTATCAGCTAGACTGTTCTTCCAGAGATTATTGTGTTAAAGAGAGGACTCTGGAAAAGCAGTGCTCAATGAATTCATCAAAAAGCTGCCAAACTGAGAACCACTGACATACATTGTACATTACACTAATGTGAATACTATGTGACTGTCATAGGTAATTAGTAGGTATGTTATATGTGTACGCCTTGGCCGATTACAGTTTGTACAGATTTTTTTTTGTGATAATTTATTATCATCTTAGTTTCTTTTGCGTGATCTCAGAGTTACTCCCGTAGAAGGAAAACTTACCACGGGCGGATTCACTGCAACCAGATACATTAAGTTTCCGTATTTTTATCGTACATGTATATTACTTTGTGTGCTTTCTGCGACACTCTAAATGTAGTACATCGTTTAACACGTTCTGAGGCCTACCTTCCAACAAAGTGGTGACGGCTGCCATCGCAGAACGACACGAGCAACATGACATACACTTTTTTGTGTCATACTTGGCCAATATGCTGTGTTTGTACTTTCCGTTACAAATGTTTATCTGTTTGTATTATTATCGAGTCCGTGCTATAATGCATGGTCCTTGCTTGAGGCCGTTGAACCAACACACAGTTCAGTCAGATCGACCTCATAGCATATTGTACAGTATTTTACAATAAGTTTTGTTTGCTTTCTAACAACCTGCATGCAGTCCTCAAGGGTATACACGACCATTGTATTGATATTGTGTTTTTGGCAGGTAGTAAAACGGTGTACATACAGTTATTTTTCCTTTTGTCGTACGTCAGTGCTGGTCAGGACTTACGTACTAGGGGGGGATTCCTTGTAGCAGCACGTACCCCGTTAGTCTGACTATAAGTCACCGGCCGAGAGAGGGAGCTATTTCAATCGGTATTATATAATCATGTTACTCTCTCCGGACGCTCCCCGATGGCAAAAGAAACAAAAGAACTAATTTTTGCTGACCAGTCCTTTGACCACGGTTATGTAAAAAGGTACACGTAGGCTTATCCCATAATACTTGCCACGTAGCCCCCTTTCCCTAACATTAACCGTGGACATAGCTTTTTCTCTCACTCTGGCTCCTCAACCTCCAAAGGAGATGGACATAGACCATCGCTCTCCTGCGTCCGATACAAAAGGGAGATATAATATTATACTTTCCAGAGTCAAGTCCATCCCGTATTGAGTCAGTTTTACATTGTACTATACTTCTTGGAGTTCATACAATACACCACATCGGTGAGGTGCATGTTTCCAGCAACATTAATTCTAAATAGTTGTGGAACAATTATTACGAAGAGGAGTTGCCTTCCTGTCATATTTGCGGACGCTGCATGAGGCTTGCATCAAAGCTCATCATCTCGCATCTCCTCTCATCGTCAACCCCGTCGTCAATGACTGAGGATGAACTTCATTCATGTCCAGCTCACGACGAATTAGCGTAAATTTATTGTGAATCTCCAAGTGGGATCGCATCCTTAACAATCGATGTCAACGCTATTGATGTGAGTGCCGGGCGACGACGAGGCGGCGAACACCGGTCCCGTTCCAGACAGTGCGTGTACACGTCAGCATCTCGACCCGGAGCTCATCGTGGCAGTGCGCACTGCAGTTCGCGATCGCGATCGAGGTCCCCTTTGGAGAGTGACGTGGCCACTATTTCACCCTGGAAGCGGCTTGGGACTCTGTTCGGACTGTCGCGGTGGTTCGTAACTTATGCACCCTTTTATTTGTATTACCGCTCCTAATAATTATAACCACATGTATGTCCCCTCAATCTTAAGACCTCCTTTTAAACGTTTTGACCACATATAATTTGGTGTAATTGCTCATGGAGAGTCGTATATAACCAATACACTGATTAATTCATATTCTGGGGGAATAATTATCACCTGCGTGTGATATAATGATGTACACGACAATAATGCGTGTATAGTATTGAAACTTAAATATTCTGTTGTCAACGCCCGTTATTACAATTAGTAAATCGAGTGGAATCATAACTCAAGACATTGGAATATGGCTGTATGATGAGAGTGTGTTTGGTGTGTAGTTTGTTACATAACGATAATGATAATTATCTTGCCACGTTTAACACGTTCTGAGGCCTACCTTCCCACACATTCTTCTTAGCATGTGGCTCATTACCTACTGTGAGCAGCAAATATAAGCAGTATTACACTGTGCTACATTTGTAACTTGTTTGTCATCTAAACTCACTCACAAATACATTTAATACAGTACTGCCATTAACAAAATTCGGTAAATTGGGAACAACTAAAACACTTTAGACTACCCGGGTAGTAGCTAGACAACAGGGTCATGCACTTATCCTTATTTAGCCCTTTAAGCACTCATGCACTCAGCTCAAATGGCCAAGATTTTTACATCAGCCTTCACTAATCCCTTCAAACTTGATAACCTTGTTGTAAAGTTCAAAAGCCCACTAAGGTGTGAACAACATCCCCAGTCCAACAAGAAGGACAAGGTCACACACTAGGGATTAGGGGGGTTAGGTTTGTGGTTTGTGGGTTAGGTTAAGGGGATTAGGTAGGTAACCTCTATTCATTGATAATTAGTTTGCTCTATTCATTGATAATTAGTTCCCAGACATCTGTACAAATTAACGAACAAAGCACATCACAGGCATGCTGACAGCATCTGACATACACGCATGACACATCACCATCATACCTGTGTAGATGCTGTCAAAAGATATTTACCAACAAATATGATGGAGTTCAGAACTCCTTTCTCTGTGTTTGTGATGTGCATGTCTCTCGATGCTTGAGGGAGAAGGAAAGACACGCTCAAGATTTCCACCGTATCACTCATGTTGGCCCAGCCACAGACCAGAAGCAGCATAGCGTGAAATCGTCCAAAACCTCACAGGATATGAAAGGAAACTATATTTGTAAATCTACATTTCACATTCCAGACTAATAAATTAGACATACTGTAATCATCGATCAAACATTTATATGGTGCACTGCTAAGATGAACTGTCGTTCAAAGACATATCAACCTAAAAATACAGTCTTCCTTTTACAAAGGATCACCATGCAGTAAGCAGCATGTAACAGTTTGTAAGTTGATTAATGCTGTTGGGTGAAATACATGGACAAAATAAAATCAACATGCATTAATGGAATGGTATTGTGAAGTGTATCCATAAGGACGACTAAGAATCTGATGAGAAACACTTATATGCATTTTCAAAGAAATCAAAGCAAAGCAAAAAACAAAATACAAATACAATACAACATCTACAGCACAGAACTTTGATCATTGCTGTTTAACAGTTTATAAATTCTTTCGTAGAGTGGGGGAAAATGTAATAGTATTTATTATTAATGTATTTATTATTAATGTAATAGTCCAATAGAATGGACTCTAATATCTCAACATAATCTCACTGTACATTGGGGAATGGGGGCTTTTATAGATTGTGCTGCATTGGGAGATTTCAACTTACCTGCTGCATCAACTGCTGCACTGTAATTTCCAACATTCCCACTGCCTGTTGGATGAGACAGAGAGAGACAAAAGATGCATGAACTAAACATTAAATATAGACTACATTTTGTACATACATCACTGATACTTTTCAACTCACCATAAACATCACATGTATTTCCTGCAATATAAATGTATTTCATTTCACATGTTTAAATAATCAATAAGTGTTAGCATCACATCATAAATCTTATGTTTTGTTCACAACCATTTTACATTATGAGATATTTATGCTCTTGACTTTGGGTATGCCCACTTTATTAATGCAATGCCAAAAGTTTTCTTACGTGTGTCAGGTGTGGAAATCTCGACAGCATCATCACTATCTTCTGTCAGCCTGGTATAGACAGCCTCTCCTGTTCTGTTTGAAGACATCTTTGCAAATCTCTCTCCTCCTCTCTAATAAATGCTAGTAATAGTTACACTGAGCTCTGGCCGAGAGAACTTGCAGTATGACCTGAGATTGCGAAGTGTTGACCAGAAAGTGATCCAAAACCTGCTATCTTCGTGCCAACTGTGGTTGGGCAGCTGCAGGGATCGTTGAAAAGCAAAGCCAAAAAAGGTCGAACGACGAATCTGACCACAACATTAGTAGCAATAGCGTAAATGAACAATTTTGAACTAAATATGTAACAGATCTAGACTCTACTAGATCTAGATACTAATACTAGTACTACTGGAGTCAGTAGTCAGTAGCACAGCCAAGTGAAGTCGTAGTGGCACCATGATCGAAGACGATGAGACGCCGAGAGTGTCGGGCTGGAAATGAAAAGAGGTTCCGCTGAGTTCCTTATGTGTCGACTACGTGTCAAAACCTGCGAACGTGAACGGTCAACCACCATCATCAGCCCAGCGCGCCAGCTGCTGTTGTGTGCGTTCGTTGCATGCATATGTAAAGAAAATTCGATGACATGGGTACCAGTAATTAGGATAAAAGAAATATTTAACAACTTAGGTCTAACTGCAATTTGGAACAGCCAAGCAGCACATCTCACCTTAGCTGGCTTCAAAAGTTTAGTTAGTACCAGATTAAATGATATTTATAAACAAGAGTGGCATAGTAATGTAGACAAAAATTCTCAATGTTTAAATTATCGAATTTTTAAGCAGGATCTTCATTTTGAGAAGTATTTTCGACACCTTAATGATTCACAGGCAAAAATTTTATGTAAATTCCGTTGCGCTAATCATAAACTGCCAATTGTTTCTGGAAGATACAATCAGATTCCAAGAAACGAAAGATTTTGTACCCATAGTAATGAAGAGAAAATTGGTGATGAATTTCACTACCTTTTTCAGTGTAGACTCTTTAATGAACAACGAAAGAAATACTTTAAAAAATATTACTGGAAATACCCCAACACTATGAAGATGGATCAATTATTTAATTGTCAAAAGAAAACAGTCCTTTCCAATTTATCCAAGTTTTGTAATTATATAATGACACATGTTTAGATTATTAGTATTTTTTATCCTTTTTGCAAATACTACATGCCTTTTTTACAGGCTGTGCCTTCTTTACAATTGATTTGTAACTTATTTGTCTTTTCATTCTCTCCTCCTTTTTTCTTCCCCTCTCTACTTCTTCTTCTCGTCCATATTTCCTTCCTTCTTGTTCACTTAGCGTATGAATTCATTTCCATATGTCTTTGTGTGTTTTCTTTTTTTTCTGTTTCTTTTTTTTTTCTTTTTTTCCTGAACCAAAAGTCACTCGTATATCTTTTGTTAATTCACCAGTCTTGTGTCCTTCTCACTCTCCCTCTTCACCTCCATATATCCCTTCTTTCTCTCTCCTCTCTCTCTCTCTCTCTCGTCATATTTCCCTTTCTTTGTTTTTTTTTTCACTATATATCGTGTATATATTGTATATTTCTGTACATTTTTTTTTCTTTTCATCAATCGCATTTCATTCTTATTTTGTTTGTTATAGTTGTTTTGTACACTTTTCAGAGTTATTTGCAATTATTATTTATTGATATTATAATGTGCTATATGTTTTTCATTGGACTCCGATACCCAGAGTTTGGGTTGTGAGTAAATAAACTTTCAACTTTCAACTTTCAACCGTATGTACACTGTACATGTGGTTGCATCATCGGATCATCAGTCGACCTCGTCAACTCTCTGGTGCATATCCGACAACAGAGTCACACACAGAGGCTGAGGAAAACCGCTTACTTCTATCATGGCAGCTCCAGTTTTACGGTAAGCTTTACTCTGATAATTTCCGACAAGTTTATGATCTAAGGTAACATCATGTAGAATTCACTAGACAGTGTGGAAGCAGTGCAATATTGTCAGGAACATGCACATACTGATTAACCGAAGCAAAAAATCGTGTAAACAGTAGTCCCACACCTTTCAGTTCGTGCTGTCAAGTCTAGCTAGGTTGGACAAGCATTATTACCGTGGTAGAGCCTAGACTATTCAGTTCATTGATAATTGGTCCTCCCAATTGACCCAACACCAGTTGCAGTCTCTTCCCTAAGGAATGTACATGTACTTGTGCTTTCACCCACCACGCATGTCAGTTCGGGAAACCCACTCACAAGGGGGGCCCCTCCTTATAAGTAACCCGTCCCCCTTATAAGTAACCCCGTCCCCCTTATAAGTAGACGTGGCGATAACCCCGGGACGCTCCATATACACAGTTACACACTGTGGGAGCGTCCTGAGTCAATAGAGTGCTATATCGGTAAGCTTGAAAAACATACACAGTCTGTCACAGATTTTCGCACCTCCGTAGGTTTCGAATATCACGAGGAAAAAACGTACTTTTATAGTATACATAAGATTCTTATCTAATTAATACCCTTCGTTCACCTTGTTCTTGTTCACATTGGTCCAATGATCTTGAAAAAACGTTTTTTTCACGGCCATATACGGGTCCGTAGTCCTTGCTCCCCATCCCATTCACCATTTTCGAAATCAGTATGCAGTACACTGCGCACGTAAATATTCATGTGCTGGCGGAGTCGCAATGCGTTTAGCCTTCTGACAAGGCGTGCGCGCGCGCACCCACCCAGAAAGCAACGCAATATACAGCGAGAGGGTTTGCCAACAGTATGATAAGGCCTTGCCACAAAGCTACACGACTTGATGGCCAGCGCATGCGCACAAATCTCAAATCCATTTACTGTATAAGATGTAGTTCTCCCGAGTTCCTCTCGACCGAGTCGCATTTAACTCATCAAACCGAGCAGAAAGGGACTATTACCAGAACCAAAAGTTGAACGCAGTCAGTCTTCAACATTACATCTTCACCTGTAAGTCTTCATATTGCGGAATTTTTGCGATTTCATATTGATTTTTAGGCGCTATACTTCGCCTGTCATGATCATGTCTGCTACAATGCGCAGCCCCAACACTGCGTGTTGGGGCTGGTCGCAGTTAACGTGGCGACTGAGTACGAAAGTCTCCGTACTCAGTCGCCACGTCTGCACTCAAGCATTGCCGCGCCGCCGCGCCTGGCGACACTCACGCCAGTAATCGCTCGCATTTCAGCATTCGCATGGGTCGTTTGACATCGCATTTAAATCCATGATTTTAGATATGATGCCTCAAACCGATTTTGCTCAAATTTCGTGAGTAACTGGGAAACTTGTGAAGCTTTATGGACATAATCAAGCGAATTGCCGCAGTCCTTTCATTTTCGCGTTGCATTGCAAAAAAGCGTGGAGACTCCTTATAAGGGGTGCCCCGGGGGTTACTTATAAGGGGGACGGGGTTACTTATAAGGGGGACGGGTTACTTATAAGGAGGGGCCCCCCTTGTGAGTGGGTTTCCCGAACTGATGTAGACGCTGCGTAATAAGTTTAGGTAGAATCATGTACTACATGAAGGGATGACCGGAAGTCGACGCGACGAAGTCTCTGGATCTGGATCTGGATCAATACGCTGCGCGCTGCCGGACTGGATGGTATAGACTTTGATAGTGCAGTGGGGAGAGAGGGCGCAGACTACAGTTCTAGTTGTAACGAAGGTGGTCTCAACAGGACCACTAAGTGTATAAAGACCCTACTACTATTAAACGTTAGTAGATATCTAGACTACTTCCGTATACTATAGACTAGGCCTACTCAATACTGATTTTGATCGCACCCCACTGATGATGGGAATGTGCATGCTATTCAGTAGTAGCAATTTACGTAGCATATGTACCGTTACCAAAGATATTTCTTCGAGAGGATGCAGAGGGACAAATAAGTTCTGTCTAGACCTACTGAATACAATGCCAGAAGTCAAGGTAAATCAAGGTAACAGTAGGTAAAATGAATCTTGTCTTGTCCAATGCTTGTTCTGTTTAGTTGTGTTGTTCTTGCCTTGATACCCCAAATAGGTAAGATTTCCTTTAATCCTCACAAAATCAAGAAGAAGAAGAAGAAGGAGAAGAAGAAATGAAAAGAATTATAATTGGTTGGAAATAATATCAACCATGAACAACGTATTGCAAATGCAAATGCAAATGCAAAATGCAAATTGCAAATGGGGTCTATGCACGCGCTGGATCCTGGCAGGGAGGTGTCTCACCTCCCTGATCCTGGAATCCTAGCTAGGGTACACAGCTTCTGGAGTCGTACCGGGGCCAGCATTAGGGTTAGGCCCAAAGGTTAGAGTTTGAGATATTTTTTTTTTTCCAGATATCATGTTTCCCCTAAAAATTCCACGTTTGACCCTTCACAGAACCCTTGGGAAGCTTGGAGTTGGAGGTGGAGCCATCTATGTTTCGGTGGAGCAAGGAGTTTGGGGATCTTCCCTTGACGGTGCTAAGACCATGAGGAGCCTCAGTGGTTCTCTGAAGACACAGGATGAGTACCTTAGACAAGTAAGATGTCATAAAAATCTGCTCTTTGACCTTTTTCCTCAATGCATGTCATGAGGGCTAATGATGATAACAGTAAGTCAGTAATGATGATGGTAAGCATGACTAGAAAAGCACTCCAAGGACGCAGACCTCTGTCAAGCAGCTCATTTCCATTCATACATGCTGAAATACGTGCAGCTTGAACTCCCAAGTTCATTGGACCTATTTGCCAAAATATATAAAAATCCTTCCAAAATTCATACAAATTCCTGGAGTACTACCAAAATTCAATCATCTGTTCCTTGTGTCAATAGCGACTTTTCCCGTAAGTTTCATCCAAATCCATATACAACTTTTGAATTATTTTGCACACAGACTATCAATGTCGACATAAACATAACCTCCTTCCTTGGTGGAGGTAATAATAAAGGTGATGGCATTAATCATGATGGTGAGAGGTTTGCCAAAAAATATCAGGGGTAATTATAATCAATGATATCATTATACATGTATACCAGGTACACATAATGTTATTCACAGGAAATCCTGTGAAGTTTTACTGAACACACTCAAAGGTATTTTCACATTCAGTTGACTTTTTCTCATAGTCAGGCACACGGACAAGTAGTATTAGCACTGCTCAGTGCTTGCTTTGTGTGGAATTACACAACTTTTGTCATCTACCAGATGAATTGGGCCCCAATTTCTCATGTGTGCAAGTAGAAGAATTATTGCATGTGACCCTACCACACATTGAAAAGTTCGGTATCACTTAAGAACATTGACACTACCGTGTATTACAGTGAGAAACTTGTGACCCCAAAATACTTCCTAGATGCTGATTGACAGTAAGATAATCATTATCTATGTTGATGGAAAGGTGGGGATGTCTACCAAGAGTTTCATATTTAAACAAATACAGTGTATTTATGCAATGTGTTGTGTCTTTTGGCTCTGAATTGACAAGATTAGATGAAGTGGATGATAAGGATGTAGCGATTGAGTACAGTGCACTCCCGTTACAACAAACACGGTTATAACGAAATTTCGTTATAATGAAAGAAAACTGCCGGTCCCGAGCATTTCGTTATAACGGGAGTGCACTGTAATCAATTTCAGTGTCTTGCTTTATATCTTCCTAACAGATACCTTCATCAGAGCAGCTGTCAAGTAACCTTAAACAAGGGTGGAATTCAGGTAAGCAACCTACTCACATGTAGAATCATCTATGCATAAATGTAGAATCATAAGATGCTTTGTATGATCATAAGTGCATATCAGCCTAATTTCCTTTCCTGATGCCAGTACATCCACTCAGATGTGTGCCCACATTAAAATGAAATGAGATGAAACATATAATTGAATTCAATTGAATTAATTGTGCCACACTTTTTTGTGAGCATGTTTGTGTGTGCTGGTGTTGATGTTCTAAGGCAAGAAACTGCTGTAAATGAAAAATACAATATTGGAGTTCAACCTACTGAACAAGGGGCCATGCACCTCTGCTATGAGAAATCATCATCAAGACATTTTGATGCTCCAGAATTGACTGTCAGTATTCACTTTGAGGAAAAAATACACTATGTATTGGGCAAAAAACAACAGCACATTATTCAAGCTGCTATCCCATGAAGTGAAAGTGTTGACAGTATGTCAGTGGAACTTTTGATTTATCAGAGCCCATTGAAAATCAATATTCCATTTACTCTTTTTCATATTTCATCTTACTGCATGGGGCTGCATGACAAGATGAGTATAAGAGTGAAGCATAGTGCACTGTATGCTTTAACCCTATATCTGTCACATACGCCGTAGCCAGACTGCTCAGACATTTTGCAGTGCACAGACACAAGATTGTTGATGGCCATTTCTGATTATTATCATTGACATTAATGTGTCATGTTATACATCATTTGAAAGCTTATGGTCTAAACTTTCATTTTCCATAATAATCTGAGTGAGGGCGCACTTCAATTTCAAGTAGGACGCCCTCTTATGTCACATAATTATCAATGCAGACTTATTTCTACATGTTACCACCTCATTTTTCCACACAACATGAGCTTGCATCACAAAAAGGTCTCATAGATATTGTAGAGAATTTATTCAGCTTTCAGATGGTATGATTTTTTCATCAATAGCATCAGTGCTTTTCATTTTATGAACAAAAGTCTGTGGCAATTACAACCTAGATTTCACACATTTTGTGTAATTTCTGATTTTGTGAGTGATGTTGGCCTGAAAGTAGACAAAGCGTGTTTGTATCGTGTCAAGCTGAAAATATAAATTGAATTGTGCTTTTTTCTTTCAAATTTATATTAATCTTGTCCTATGATGATGCCATAATGATAAGATAGTCTAAGGATAAAAAATGTTATTGAAAATATTCAGACGTTGGAGTGTCCATGCATTCCAGTTGATCATCATATGCTAGTCTATGACTTTCTGCACTTTCCTTATTGAAACAAAATTAACTATCACAGCAGTCATTTTCTTTATGATAAACCTGCATTGAACTGAAGTTTCGCATAGTGACGGTTTCATCATGTAATAATAATAAACAGTCAAACATACCCCAACATCAAGACTGCACAGCTTCAGGCCGCCAGCAGGAAGCTACTGTAACCCTATTGCTCCTTACACCTGCCCCGCTGGCCCCGGCTAACTAGAGACCCATTGCACTGCTGTTAGTGCTGAGTAAACAGCTGCAACTGCTGCACCGAATGTGCAGTGTTCATCTATTCTTCAGATCATTTATGAGGCCGATATTACTGAAACTATACCCCTTCACAGAATTCAGAGATGTTGAAATCCCTAATCTGAATGTTTTCACTTCATGTTTTACTATTTTGACTTAAAAAAAATAGATGAAAATTGACCCACGTGTACGATCTTTTCATCGCTCGCGGCGATCTCTATCACAGTCCCACATATACAGATTCGTGTAAGTTCTCCACACATGGCAAAACTGTACACAATACATTGCAGTCTGAATGCAAATGAACATGGGCGGGGCAACCACAATTTCTTGGACTTTGAGAAGGCTTTCCTGATTGGTTAAAGGAGGGGAAGCTTTTTTCACGCTTGAAATCGTTTCCTTACACTGCCAGCCAATCACAAATGAGTTTATAGAGTGGTAGTGTCATAGCCTTTGAAGTAATCTGTCAATCAAAATAGGGCCGATAATATCGGCCGAAGCATTGCTATTGAAGTTTTTGGGCCGATTTAATCGGCCCGTGACAGAGATAGGGTTAATATGCATTTCTATGTCTGCTTTTCTTGTTCATTTATTATGATGGCATGAAGATATTGTGTTATTTTCTTTATCATTTGTGTTTCTGCTTTGATATCATGGATATTTTGCAGGTGTGAAGTGGACATTTTCATCGCTAGCAGCAGGGCCAGAGAAAGTGAAGGAACTTGGCAATCAGGCTGTGGGATACATCACGGATGCAGGCAAATGAATGACAGCTTTGTGAAGCAACCAGTGAGAAGGTTGTCAAGGACTAACAGTGTCTGCACTTTGACTTTTAAAATCATGGATCGTAAAGTCATCAGTCAGAGCTTAGTGCTATCTTCATTATGCATGAATATGGACTTGATCATGATCAGAGTTCAGACAATGTTCCAAACAGAGACTTGAATTTGAACATTCTAGCTGTGGCTAGGATCCTGCGTGATGTGTAAATAACATCCTGTGAATCTTCTCTTCTGTGAGTGGAATGCGGGGAATCTCTCTGAGTGGGATCATGCTGCAATTTGTACAGCCCTCTACAATGGATTACTTACAGTTTATAGTAAAAAGTTCATGGGTTTAAAAAAGACAGTGTTTATGCTTTCTGGTCAATTTCAGAAAAAAAAATGCATACATTCAGATGTTAAATTTATAACAGAATTATTTGCAAACAACCCATTTGTTTTTGTTTTTTTAATGTCTGTGGATATCCACCACCTATAAAGAGTCTTCCTCTAAACTTTTTTGGAAGAAATTTGAAATTGGGAAGTCTTCATTTTCAATATGGGTGGTAAATTTTTCAGTTGGCAAAGCAAGGAATGAAATATAAATCGTAAATAATGTACATGAGGTACAGACACATAGTACCAAGATTCATACAGGTCATATTGTACACAGCCGATATCTTGAAGGACCCCCCCCCCCCCATAAATGCATATTGGGTTTTATCCAAATTTGTTTCTTACTGATTTACTATGTTATGCATATGCTAGTCATAAGACTCTAAAGGTGATCAGAATAGGTCCAAGAGATCACAAAGTTGAATACATGGTAGTCTGTGTTTTAAACATGTATTTTCTTTATCTCTGAATGTGATGTGCTTGGAATAAGTGGCATGTGTATATGAATAAAATGCTATCACATTACACCAAATGTTCACAGCCTTGTTATTTTAGGTGCCATGTGCTGGCCCTTGTACAAAAATTAAAGAGAACTTTGTCAAAATTGCATTAAGATGAACCTGTGTGTGAAAACTGCCATCTGCTATAAGTCCAATATATATGCAGTTATACTTATTCATGGCTTTGCTATTGATCATGTAACACTTTTTATATTTTTTATGATAACTTGTGGATTCTGCCTTAATTTTTCCCCTTAATGTCTCTGACTGTTCTGGCTGTGGATAAGTAAAATGTGGCTCAGGTTTGACAGGCATACAAATACGAGAATCAAGTATTGCTGTTATTCAGATGAGAGTGTTAAGTCACAACCCCTTCTATTCTCAAACAAACTGATGTTGGTACCATATATATTCACGGAGTGGGAATCTTCAATAATACAAAGGCGTGTATAGACCTCGAACATATATCAGCTCATTATGATATGAAATGATGAGTGATGTTGGAAAGATGTTGTAATGTTATATGCGAAAAACAGATAATGTAAAGAGGATATAAAGAAAATTCTACATATTTTCAATTTTATTGCATAGTAAAAGAGCTCTTTACTTGCCTCTTTCACTGATGTGTTCTAATGATATCGCTGCATTCACACAATCCACATGTCTTATGAAGGTGGACTTGTCCTTTAAGTTGCTGATCTCATATACAAATTGAACAAGAAGGCTCCTTACTGAGTGTGTGTGTTTATGTGCATTTGGCCCATTCGGGCCACCAGAATCATCAAATTAAATATCTTTAGTAATTTTTTAGTAAATTTGGTGCCCCCCCCCCCAAAAAAAAAAAAAGAAAAGAAAAGAAAAAGGTGGACTTGTCCTTAAAGCATGTTCAGCATGAAGAAGGCCACTGTAAGAAAGTGCAATCAAAATACATAGAACGAAACACCTCAACTGATTCAATTTTGAATTGATTTCTGATTCCCTTTTTTTCTATCATTTTTTTTTTTTTTTTAGTAGGCCCCTAACACCCTGAAAAAAAAGAAACATTATCACATATATTCAGAACACAATCACCTCAACAGTGCTCAAAAATGTATATGTTTGTGTTTATGTGTGTTCATGTTATGTTCAGTTTGGGTAGGCCCTATAGATACGAGAGTTTGTATATGCGTGCAAGCAGGTGTACAGTTCGCAAGAACAATTTCTTCACTTCCTTTGTTCTCATTATACCTATCACATTATACAGCTGTACCTGTATATCTACACTCAGGAAAAAAAAAGAGAGAAAGTATATAAACACTTTTTTTTTAGTTCGTAATTTTCATAGAAGACTTCGATGAAAATCAATGTATTATACCATATTACAGAATATCTTTATTTCATTCATGAATTTAGTTTAGTAATTCAAGAATTCATTAACAATTCAAGAACCAAATATAATTTAAAATTTTCCTTATTTGAGAAATCAATTCAAAATCCTACCATTTTTGTTAATATTGCTTCTCTCATTTCATTTGAATTTGGATTTAACAGAAAATTCTTCATATTTGTTGATCACTTTTAGCCTTTATTGATCTTTTTGGCTTCAAAGATATGACAGAGATCACAGGCATACTTTGCAACTGACTTGATCGGTTTGTGTGTGTGTGTGTGTGTGTGTGTGTGTGTTAAATTCGTCTTGTTCTTATTTACATGGAAGAGCATGGAATTACGCATGAATGACATCTTGTTCATTTTTTCAGTTTTTACTTTTGTGCCTTGGAAGAGAAAAACAATGGTGTTCACTCATGCGTAAAGTTTCCCTTTTTAATGACTTACCAAAGTGATAGCCAATTAAATCACCTTTCATATGGTATAGATACATTAACATTTGGCCAAAAATTCTGAGAGATATAAACTTGAAAAATGTTTACTTTCTTTTTTTTGGGCCGAGTGTATATACGTACGGTATAGGCCTATAGCTATTTTTTCTCTCCCCCCCCCCCCCCCGTCTTTTCTATATATACTGTTTAATAAAAAGACACACTTATAGTACAGTGTACTGCCGTAATAGATTAGGTAGATCAAGACAAAGATAATGCATCTGGACACGTTTTGGTTTGTGAATATTTGTCAGTGTTTTGCTCATCTACTCAAATATGTCTTTTTCTCTCCTTGTGTGGAAGTTAATTGATTAGTCCTACCTGGTACTCAAATCTTACTTTATCTTACGTTTTAGATTTAAGTCAGTTTGTTTCATTTTATTTTCATTGCTTCCTTTTGTTTGATGATGGTACATATGTTACACAAATAAAATACCGGTACCGTGTTTACCCGTCGGCGGCCAGGGAAGCTAGAATTTCCCGCAATGGTAACGTGTCATTAACTGCTTTGACAAATTACATTTGAGTAACACTTGTATTACTTGTAAAGTAACTGCCATATAGAATGGCATATCCCCCAGTAAAACCATTATAAAATATTGTAGATTCAAACGTATTATAATTAAATGTATTAGATAATTAAAAGTACGGCTGAATTACAGTTTGTAATTTAATCACTGAGACCCTTATAAATTGACCATCCAGCTTCGAGCTTTCCCCTAGCCCAGCTGCTAGTAAGGTAGCTACAATTCGTGTTTCTATCGTTAGCATGTGTACATATTGTGCATGTGTACATATTGTACCAAGCAAAGCAAGCTAAAAAACGCATGGGCGCTCTTCGTGCAGTTCAACCTGAAGGATACGTGTGGATACGTACTTGGTTGCCTGTGTACTGCGACTGACCGCCTGCAGAAGAAGTACCGAAATTGTTCATGATGGTGGCTCTTGAATTTCTTGACGAAGTTAGGCGCATGAATAAGCGCCAGGTAACGTGCCTTTTGGTTCCTTTTCTTCCTCAAGTTCTCACGTTGTAGGTATTCAAGAAGTAATGATCCACGTCAGTTACATTTCGGTCCCACCTATTCGCATTCCCGCAGTTTCCGGAATGGGTAAAAGTGGGTGAATAGTGACCATATGGCATTAGCTTTCACAACAGGTACAGGTTACATTGTCATTTGGTCATTCAAGGTTTTCTAGTACAATATGCTATTTCAATGTGTTACATTTACTTTCAGAGTTGGAATGAATTGTAGGTCTGGAGCCACACAGCTTGTGCCAGTGAATTACAGATGAAATGAGGTTGGGCACGAATTTGAACAAGAGCATTATCTCGTATACTGCAACGTACAACGTAGGTAGTCGGAGAGCTAGAGGGCGCCTCTCCGACTACCTACGTTGTACGTTGTAGTATACGAGAGTGAATGCCATTCAAATAACACGCAGATGAGGAGTGAAGCAATAAGGACGTTTACAGACCTGATTTCAGCCACAGATTTCAGTGAGTTTTTGACGTAATTAAACAAAAAATCGTATACCGATTATTGAATGATTATCATAAATTACGATAATTCCTTGTATTTTAGTTTTCCACGATTAATAAAGGTATTCATGAAGGAGTCGCACAACCACACTGAAAAATGACAACGTCTGCGAAGGAATAGAGGTGCAGCCGCTGTCCCTACAGCGGCTGCGTGTAGCTAGTGTGAGTGTAGTGTTGTGTCTAGCAACCTCAATCCTAGCCCAACCGGACGCCACGTGGGCACAGCGTCTGCCATGCTCAGCCTGTTGCTACGCGCTAGTCTTGATCTTGTGTACAGCGACAGGGCAGGGCTGGCTGTGTGTACTATTAGTAGTAGTACCAGTAGATCTAGTTGACCTAGCAAATATATCTTGGTCAGTAGATTTCTAAATGTAAAATTGAATGTAACGACTAACGTTACACTACAGGTACAGTTGTAATGAAAATATGTTGGTAGGTATCAAAATGACACAAGCACAATTATGCATAATCACAGGTAATCTAGTCTATATTCAAAAGGCAAGAACAGTTGTGAACTGTTTCCAGCATATAGTAATTTCATAATACATGTGTAGTGAGTATCAGTTCTCGAACCAAAACTAACCACCCCTGCCAAAATTTGACCATGCGCTAGTAAAAGGATACTAAGTAGTCAAGCATTGGTGGTCTAATTTTGGGTGGCTTATGTAATGATGATTGATGTGCTTTGTTAAAGATCCAGCGCACATGCAGTGAGTATAGACCTACTGTATATCAAATTATGAATTCAAACAAAAATGGTTAAAAAAATAGTTTTTATATTTCAATTCAATTCAATTCAATTCAATTCGTTTATTCATCTCAATCATCATAAAAACAAATACATTGTGAGATCAACATAGCAAAAAGAAAAAGAAATATTGATGAGGAGAACGGGGACTACAAAAAGTGATAGCTTGAGAAGGCATAAAGCCCCCAGATTACAATAGTAAATAGAATGCATGTACATGTACATGACGAAGTGAACAGAATTTTTAAATGAAGTAAAATAATGAACTGCTTGAAATTGTACATAAAACACAGGAAATGCTATACATTGAAATGGAAAAAATAATAAATAAGGAGGTCTTAGTCAATAGAAGTACGACGCCTCCTCCTCCCCCCCCCCCCCCATAAATACAGTCACATACATGATGCATATATTAATCTTGGTTTTTAAAAAAAAATCATGAGTAATATAACTTTTGTAAATTCTTTTGGAATTTAAATCAAATAAATTATTAAACTTGGTTATTTTCTTTATATATATGAATCAAAAGATTCTTCAATTTAAGTTTGAAAGAAGTTATGGTTGAACAAGAAGCGATGTCATTTGAAAGGTTGTTCGAGATACGGGGACCGGTATGCTTAACAGATTTTAGTATGGAGTGACTATTGGCTACAGGATAATTGAATTTAAAACGTGAGCGAGTATTATATTAGTGAACATCTATATTGTGGCGAAATAGATTAGAAATATTGACTGGTGCCAAATTGTTATTAACATAAAACATTAAATTAGCGATTTTGAATCTATAAATATCATATATTGTTAAGGTTTTTAAACGCACAGAATTTTTATTTGATATTCAGTTTAAAATCAAAACTTGTGTTGACTTACAGTGTAGGTGTTTGCTTAATATTTGAGTTTCATAGTTTGAATCTTGTGGCTTACAAGGCAGATTTAATGGATTTTGTTTGTCATCACTGCAGCTCTTCTATCAAGTGCTAAACTTTGGCATGATAGTGTCATCTGCTCTCATGATATGGAAAGGACTGATGGTTGTGACAGGGAGTGAGAGCCCCATTGTTGTGGTACTCAGGTGAGTCATGCTGTCTTCAGGCTCTTTTTGTTTTTACCAGCATTTTTTGTTCATGCCTTTCTTTGTTTCTCTTTGTTTCCCTTTCCTCTTAAAGATATCTCATTTTCTATCTCTTCTTCTTCTTCGTCACTTATCATCCCATATCAATTTCTTATTCCTGTAGATCATCACATCATTCTAGTATTTGGCTGAAGGCATACTTGGTATCTATTTCAAGTTCTTTTTCTTTTATCCCTATTTTCCCCCTTTTCTGCCTGCCTCTTTCCCTGCTTTATTCTTCAGATGAACCCCCTTTCTCCTTCCCTTGTCTTTCTCCCCCTTTTTTCCCCTTCTCTTCCACTTGTACTTCCTCCATCTTCCCCTTTCCCTTTTGTATATCTCTGTGATTTTTCTACAAGAAAAAAAAAAGATTAAGTTTTTGGGGGCAAGAACACTCAAATTGCAAGTCTTTGCTCTTCCACAACTCATCTAGAGATCAATCCAAAAAAATGCAAAAAAGCCCCCACAAAACTGTATAATGCAACAAACAAATTGGAACAGTAGTTCATGCATATCTACATTTGTACATGATATTCATGTCTAAATGATAGCATTGAAATGGAAAGGGGAAGATGTACAATTGTAGGTCTGAATACCCGGTACCGTCTGATTGTCTTCAATGTTAGATTTTTCTTGGTTGAGCTACATAGCATTTTAGTGCTTTTACTTTTGCATTGCATTTCTATTTTTCTTTCCATCTTCTTCTTTTCTTTTCTTTTTTGGCTACATAAAAAAGAAAAAAATGATGAATGCACTGCACACCAAATGAATTTGAGGTGGCTTTTACTATATTTATTGACTTTTTTTAAACTATATTATGATTATTCTGCTGCATGCCATGATAATTGTATTCTTTGATGTTTAAATATAGTGGCAGTATGGAGCCTGCATTCCACCGTGGTGACCTCCTATTCCTCACAAACTATCAAGAAGATCCCATTCGGGTTGGTGAGATTGTGGTGTTCAAGATCGAAGGAAGAGACATTCCCATCGTGCACAGAGTCCTTCGTCTACATGAGAAGTAAGAATTGCCCAGCAGCACACTGAAACAGTACATTCAGATTCTGATTACTTACTAATGCCTACAGCAAAGTTGCATAATATAAGTTATTAAAGTGAGGACATACACAATTCAAATATTTGGAAGAATCCACTCAATTTGTACAATGGAGTTAGATCTTGATTGGACTCGGATTGTCTCTAGTATGTTCTGATTCACATCATAAAGAAGTGAAACGAATTTCATATTGTGTTACGTACCACATTGCTGTTATACACTAATAGTATACATGTATTGCCTTTCTCTAATATTGATATTACAGTATTCATCGCATAATCGGGCATCTGATAATCGGGATCCTCGCTTAAATGATATACGCTTCCCAGAAACATTTCCAACGCACGTTATTTTCACTGGATGATCGGGCGGGGACCTCTGATAAACGGGACAATTTTTCTTCAAGCGATCTTTGATTTTGTTAATATTTTACACAAAAAATCTACCAAAATACCACAACAATATTTCAAAGATTCCGTATCAGTTGTCGTTTACAACAAACTTACAAAGCAAGCTTCGGATTGGTGTGTTTTGACCTCCGTCCATCCAGTACATGTACATGCATAGCCACGAAAGCGCCGTGTATAAGTATCCATGCCATTGCAAAGCACATGCCTTCGCGAACATTCTTCTCCCCTACATAAGCAAAGCCATGTGCTCGCTTGCAATTCCTACTCGACTCACATCCAATAAAAAACATGCCTCGCTCATACAGCCTAGGCTGTGTGCGTTGTTTAATCTCAGTCATACACTCTGAGGGCAAAGTCCATTGTTATCGCACGCCTTCGTATCTTGTTATCTACTGTCTTTGGTTTCAACTTTCAATACAGCTGTACACTGTGATCTGTGTGTACGTCACAATCTTCCTCAGTTGTGACTGGGCAAAAGTTACGTGATTGAAATGAGGGCTATGAACAGTTACGTATTCAGTGAGATGGGGGAGAGAGTGGGAGGGAGAGCATGAAAGATGAGAAGGGTTCAATGTATGTGCGAATACGTAACGTTTTATGAATCTAGACTATGAGCTGACATTGATTACGTGTACACGCGTGTTTGACAGAAGAATCTAACCCGGTTGCGATTACTCTACATCATTGCGAGAATGCAGGGAGAGCTGGAGGGTCGCGCCGAGGGGTAGCGTGTTGTGTATTCATGTACATGTACAGTACGTCAGTATGCATGTGTGTGTGTGTGTGTGTGTGTGTGCACTACATGTACATGTCGTATGCCGTTAGTGTATGGTGAGTACTCATCGCGAAATCGGGCACCTCGCTTAAAGGGGCCGTGTTTGCTACTCCCAACCTGTCCCGATTATGCGATGAATACTGTATCATTAGTTTCTGTTCAGGCCAGGCATATCACATGGAAAACAACTGTTTTCTGTCTTTTGCATTATGTATTTCAATTCAATTAACATGAATGGGAACAGGACCTTTCTTAAAAGATTTTCTGAAAAAATCTTTAATAATTTTGTTTTATTAGTAATGTATCTATGTTTTTCAAATACAACTAGTCAGACAACAACCACACAGCAAGTGAAAACACTTTTGATTTAATTACTAACTTCTCTCCTCCTTTTACACCACTTACTTTTGTCCAAAACAAATGCTTATCTCTAGAGAGTATCTGTTCTTGCAATGCAATTTTCTTCCTTAAATCATCCAAAATATTGGTTTATTAAGTCATTTAGTATGTCTCTAAAGAGGATGAACAAGAGAGAGATTGATAATTTCTTGTATGCTGGCCTTGTTCTCCTACAGGGAAGATGGAACAGTCAAGTTTTTAACAAAAGGTGATAATAATATGGTAGATGACAGGGGGCTGTACGCCAAGGGCCAACTCTGGCTGGAGAGGAAAGATGTCGTCGGCAGAGCGAGAGGTTTTGTTCCATACATTGGCAATGTTACAATTATGATGAACGACTACCCTAAATTAAAGGTAAGCATCAAAATTGAAAATACCAGGTTATTGTCTTGTTTTGTTTATTTGTTTGTTTGTTTGTTTGTGGTCATACCAAGAGGCCAACAAACCCATGCTATTCTTCTATCAGTTTTGTTCTCTTTCTGTAGGAAAACTGTGTGTGTCACAGTATACTGTACCTTTTCTAATATACTGTGCTTGTTTTGCTTTAAAACTCGTATGAAGATGTACATAGTGATCAAGGCTGAGCTCAGTAGATTTTGAGTTTCACTGACCCCATTCAGGTGCCTTGTTTTGTGTATAGCAAAAGAGTTTGTGAGTCCATCAGCGCACGCTCTATTCATACCTCGTACCTGATCAATATTTTCATTGTTCAGTGGCACATGTAGTTGAACATGGAAAGGGGATACATGTACCACTTGACTGCATTTACACAGGCAGATAACCACCCTGCCAAAGGGGTACTGAAGGCTTTCTGAGAATTTGCGGGAGGAACGGTAGAGATGCAGAGGACTGCATGTATAGTTTGGCGAAGAATTTTATAAAAGATTGATGATCTTGTCATAGCATCTGACAAAGTATGATGTGAATTAACATACACATTGTTGACAGTGTGTAATAACAAGCTTTATGTAGCCAATGGACCCATGGATTCATCTCACAAGTTAGTAAAAATGTTGTTATTTCAAAGTTCAAAGGTGATGTAATTTTTTTATTTCCTACCTGCACATATCCAAAGACTCACAACATGAACCAGTACAAATATGTACTTGTATTATGTGTGCAGATTAATGTTGTGTATGATTTTGTATGACTTTTTGAGGAGTCCTTTCACACGAAGACTACCTGTAGTAATAATTTTTCTGTGTTGCTAAATGGTTAATTCTTGCTAAATGGTTAATTGTGGTGACTCCAAATCAATTGCGCTGAATATACTTCATCCTTTCTCTTCACAGTATATTATTTTAGCAGGTCTTGGAGTGTTTGTCCTCATACATCGTGAATGATGTAGAATGCTGTCTCTTGCCAAACCAATCGACACAATGAAGCCCATGGTGGAATGAATGTACATACCTGCATCTTCAGCAGGATGTGGTCTCTTTTTGTTTGCCTGGAGTACACTTAAATCTTATCACCGTGAACGTTCCAAGACGAGGCAAAATACTTCTACACTGAAACGAACAGATGGTTCAAGTAGTTGACAACCGTGAGTTGAGCAGTTACGAAGCAGATGGGCATAAACTCAACACATGAAAGTCTCACAGGATTAACGCCTTTTTATTTCTTAATTGACAATGTGAAGGTAGATTGGTAAATATGCAGTAATGATGTTATATAAGGTATCTCACTTTCACCGAAGTATCCTTCATTTCTCTCACTGTACTACTGTTTTTCTCGATGTATACGCCAGTTGTTACTTGTTTGTTCACTTTATGATAAGCAGATGTAGGTTTTTCACTTGACATTTTTTTTTTTTCATTCTCTTCTGCCTTGGTGATTGTAACACCCTTTCTCTCGAAAATTGCTTACAAAATTTAGATTTAAATACACAAATTGTGCTGCAGGGCTATGAATTAGTTTCACTAAACCAGTTCTTGCAGTGACCGTGAATCATGAGATGCAGTGTGGTATTGGAAATGAAGTAGCATATTTATTTATGGGCAGTACCCGTAAGTGAAGAAGATTTGAATTGTTTGCCGTACAAAATGCATTACTTGGTAGTAGAAATTAAAAAGGGTTGTATTTGTTTTGTTAACCATACTTATGTCTTACTGCTCAAGAAATGCAGACTAGACCTACTGCATCAGGTATCTATCCATGTTGACACCTGCAGCGTGTGCTGAAATTCAAGAGAAGACCTTCTACATTCATAGAATGTTTGAGACTAAGTTTTGTTTACAATTTGGGAATACATTGCACTGTGAACTGAAGGTGTGCATGCCATCAAAGTCTGATTGGTGTTTTGGAGACCCTTTGTGTTTGAAATATACCTGCTATTATTATTATTCATGTAATTGGATCGAAATTAAGAACTATCAAGCAGCTACAAGGCTGCAGTTTATGGCGCATCAAGCTTCTTTAGGTGGTTTGTGTATCTTCTTCTTTGTTCTTGTTGTAATTATTCATAAATATTATAAAGTGTTGATTATTTCATTCACCTCATCTGTTTCCATAAGGGTTTAAAATGCAAAGTTTTTGTACATTGTACAGTACACTCTTTCTATACCGACCCACCTGATACTAACTAGCAAAACACATATAGTGGTCCTTGCTTTGTTTGTTTGTTTGTTTGTCTTTTCATTTCATCAGGTTATGAAAACAATATAAGAGCTCACAAAGCAAGATTAGTTTTTACGTACACTAATAGGTTTATTTCAAAGCCCACAGTACTTCGAAAGAGCTCAATCAAACTACAATGTATATTATTCAGTCTTTATGACAATTTTGCACTAATACAGACCAAAGCGGAGGGACCATGCACCAATTCCAGGCTTTTATCTGGTCTGTGTTTGTTTAAATTTGGGGGAAAAAAATTGATCCCATTTAACTTTTGTCTAATTTGTTGAATTTCATTGGTATTTGTTTGTCTTGTGATTTTGATTTGCGTATTTATTAACACAACTTTGTTTTCTTTTGCTTTAGGGTGTATTTGAGGCATTAAAGCAGAAAACTTGATTTGGTAGCAGTTGAAATGACAACAATTCTTGTGCTGATTTAGTTCTGAGCTCATGCACAGTAAATCGAAAGTATGACAATCACTTCTGGTGTACACAGTGTTTTATATGTCTTATATGCAAGAAGTTTGATTGGATAGTCATACAGTATCTAAATAAATTACAAACTTTTTCCTGTGTGGTCATTGTTTTGACCATCCGTTTTTAACTACGCCGTATCTCCTTGAATTCACAACCAGTTATGTTGCATTTCATGAGAATCTGTGTTAGATATTGAAAGGTGACATTGTACTGTACTCTTTTTCTTTGTAAAGTTAAAGGACAAGTTCACCTTCATAAACATAAGGATTGAGAGAATGTAGCAATATTAGTAGAACACGTCATTGAAGGTTTGAGGAAAATCAGACAATCCGTTCAAAAGTTATGAATTTTTGAAGTTTTTGTGCAGTAACCGCTGGATGAGAAGACTACTGCAGTGTATGAATAACTCAGATGTCACATGCGTACAACAATATAAGGAAAATATAAAGAGAATTTCACAAAATGCTATCTTTTGAAAAAAGTACACATTCCCCTGACTCGTTACCGACAAATGTTATGGGTAATATTATTCCCCCTGCCTTTAGAAAGAGGCAAGTCAAGAGCTCTTTTATTATGCGAAAAAAGTGAAAATATGTTGAATTTTCTTTTACATTTTCTTTACACTGTTGTACGCATATGACTCACAAGCTGTAGTAGTCTCCTCATCCAGCGGTTCCAACACAAAAATTTTAAAAATTCATAACTTTTGCATCGATTGTCCAATTTTCCTCAAACTTTCACTGATGTGTTCTACTAATATTGTTGCATTCTCTCAATCCTTATGTTTATGAAGGTGAACTTGTCCTTTAATGTCACGGGTGCATTTATAAAGAAAGATTTGTCAGTGATATGTGTGCTTGCATGCTAGATACATGAATATGCAGTCACATAAAACCTGAAAAAGACTGATTTGGGGTGAGGGGGTATTTTGTTGTCTTTGTTTTTTTTTAACGAAGCAACTCACACACATTAAAAAGAAAAAATCATGCCTTTGCTATAATGGCTTCTTTTTATATCACAATCCTCCAAAGCAAGACATGGCTTTGGAACACATGCATATTGCTTAGGGTCGTTTTAGTGATCATTTACATGAAATACATTCTTATCAACAAACACATGTCTATTTTGAAAGACTTTATTGGCTGCAGGCAACTTTCAGTAGTTGTGATACTTTCAGACCTGTTGTGTACCAGTAACATGTACAAGGGAAAATGGTGCATGCATTTAGTGTTTCCACCATGTTGAAATTTCAGGATTTATTGCTTTATTTTACTGATAGTAAATTGGGAACAGAAAATTGGTAACTTTGAGGTTGAAAGTTTACCTGGGCTATTGACAGAAATTGTTCACTTCATGTTGGTATGTGCTCATCTTTGTGAATATCCATAATTATTGCTTAATACTGATACTCTTATAACACATATATATTGAAATAATTTATTTCTATTCTGCCCACTATCTGTAATAGCTTTTGATTGTTGCCAGTATTATTTTCATACAATTATGTTGCAGTCAAACATAATGTAATTTAGACAGAGGAAGAAACACACAGTTGGAAATAATGAGTTCAGCATCATTTAATGTTTATGATGAGTCTTCTGTCCAAATGAGATACAGGACTTGTAGGGACAGATTTATGCAGGCCATTGACTCATGCATACTTCTGTATCCAGGAATGCCTTCATTAGAGTCATTTTGTGGAAAATGAAATACATGTACTGTAAATTGTCACGTATGCAGGTAGGCTAGCATTCCACGACATAAATTCTTGCTGAAGATTATGTGCCTATGAACTATGAATACAGGAATGATATAGAATTCTTTTTTTTTTTTTTTTTGTGGTGGTGAAGTACATGTATGTGTGTGTCAGAATTGAGAAATGTGTGCACTCTGTAGTGTGGTTAATTCTTTGGTATGAAAAAAAAAACTGTATCAGTTCCATCAGTTTAACATAATCGTCATTTTCATTGTCAGAGTAGATAAATGAATGTAATTAGGTTTTGCAAAATAAGATTTATTTCACCAGGGGATGTAATCATTGGTCATTGGATCATTTTCATCTTTCCTAGAGCTATTCACTCTGTATTTAGTATCTTGGCCAAGCTAGACATTTCTGTGAGTGGCTCTGGTGCAATTCTTTTGAGATTTTGCTTGATGAGGCTCTGCTGAATTTCAGATTCTTCAATGCCCTAACATTCTTGACTTTTGCATACCTGTAGATAGATGGTGAGGTCTTCTTTCTTCACAGCAGTTGTTAGAATATGTCTCATTTGATTTTGTGCACAAGGATTACCGTATTGTTCTCTGTGTGATAGTCTACACAGATAGGGAGTACACATTGCACAATGCAGTGCAGCGTCCAATAATCCTAATCAAATTTGTTTGTCATGTGGACATTGCTTGTAATTTATTCAGATCAATTTTCATTCCTGATGGTCTTGCTATACATTTTAGTCAGTTTCACAAATTTTTGATGATGTAAAAAATATGTAGTTGTAGATACGTGTATGTGGAAGAAGGAATTACCTGATGATGTTAATTTCTTCGAATGCATTCTGCAGATAGCATCTAAGATGGAGTGTTTGTGTTACCTGTTTCTGTGCCTACATCTGCTGGTCTGTCCATTTATTCTTTGTTTCCATGATTGCCCAATATCATCCTGATCAAATTCAATTGTACAACTCACCTTGCAAAGATGAACCAAACAGCTTTTGGGATTATGAGGTCAAAGTAAGGGCCAAGGGTTAGGGTTACGGTTAGAATTATCAGCAACATAAATTCACACATTAAAGGACAAGTTCACCTTCATTAACATAAGGATTGAGAGAATGTAGCAATATTAGTAGAACACATCATTGAAAGTTTGATGAAAATCGGACAATCCGTTCAAAAGTTATGAATTTTTGAAGTTTTTGTGCAGTAACCGCTGGATGAGAAGACTACTGCAGTGTGTGAATAACTATAGATGTCACATGCGTACAACAATGTAAGGAAAATATAAAGAGAATTTCACACAATTTCATCTTTTGAAAAAAGTACACATTCCCCCGACTCGTTACCGACAAATGTTATGGGTAATATTATTCCCCCTGCCTTTAGAAAGAGGCAAGTCAAGTGCTCTTTTATTATGCGAAAAAAGTGAAAATATGTTGAATTTTCTTTACATTTTCTTTATACATTGTACTGTTGTACGCATATGACTCACAAGCTGTAGTAGTCTCCTCATCCAGCGGTTCCAACACAAAAATTTTAAAAATTCATAACTTTTGCATCGATTGTCCAATTTTCCTCAAACTTTCACTGATGTGTTCTACTAATATTGCTGCATTCTCTCAATCCTTATGTTTATGAAGGTGAACTTGTCCTTTAACTCTAGATGCATTCTACAAATTTCAGTCAGACTTGGTACAAGGCTATGAAAAGTCAGAGGTTTATTCTTTCAGTTGTTTTCATTGTAGATCTGGTTGTCAATTTCAAAGGCCAAGGTTATACACTGTATATTGAGATTACCTCATCTAGGCATAATGTCAGAAGTGCAGTTTTGTTGAAAAGGAGGGGGATTTTAGACCTCAATTTCCACTCATTTGATTGCGAGGTGACTTTGTCATTGTTTAGGAGTTACATTGTACAAGAATTTAAAAAAAAATGAAATCATTTAGCCACCAGAAAATGAAAATGGAATACACTTAGCCCAGATAGACCACACTTATCAAAATAAAATGACTTTTGACAGACTTTTTCGAGGTAGGTTTCTTTCTGTGTAGAATTCATGTAGCCTAGCATAGTTCTTCAGATCTTCTATAAAGTGAAAGGTAAAAAAAGGAACATCATTTGTAGTACATGTATGCACTTGAGTTGCACATTCAACAATGATGTGAATGTTTGTATGATAGAAATGTTGAAATGTCCACAGTAGAAATAAGATGTCCATTCTCTGTTTTTTTCAAAATAAAATGCATATTGAAAATTTACATGTGTACCTCTCTTATCCAATTGAATTGATTCATGTCATTTGATGCCATACCTTTGAGTTTGGACAAAATCCTACCATGCAAGGTATCCGTTATATCTTTGTGGTTTCAATGACAGTTATGGAAAAGAGATTATGAATAATCTCTGATAACTCGCATACCAATTACTTCTACACTTTCCCAATTATTGTTTATGTACAGTGAAACCATTGTAAAGAGCCCACTCCCCAAAAAGTACTACTGTTAATGAAATTAATTTGGCGGCCCGATTTTCCGTTACTAGTAGTGTATTTAGCTTGTCTCTTTTTCAGCACATGTACAATGAGGTACTAGTTAAACAACAGGAAAGGTTAGTGATCCCAGCGACCTTGTTAGAACAAGGATTCCCTGTACTGATCTATTTGTAAATCACCTTCATTTTTCAGTCATAGCTGGCACCTAGAAAGTGGTAGCATAGCTAATCAGAAGTAATCGGGTCCTAGCGCAATATTAAAAAATATATATATTAAGCGACCATGTAAAGAAAGAAGTATAAACATTACAGAGAAATCAAAGAAAGTATTGGATATGATACATTTTATTTTACTTTCACATGTAGACATGATCACATCATATACATTGTATATTGTTTCTTTGTTATTGTTTTCTTTAAGTACAGACACAAGTCACTTTAATCAATCAAAAATCTACATCTCAATGGTAAAATTTTGATAAATGTATTTCCATATACTGTACATATAACTTATTATTTGCATAACAGTAGATGGACTGTGATTATTACATGATAATGAAACAAAACTGTTGTCTTGTAAATTGCAATCTTTTGTCATCAGGCAAAGGGAGACTCTGTCATCTTTATGCAGAAAATTATTTAAATGCATTCAGCATTATACTCCGCATTTTCCTCAAAGTCCGATGAGACAATCTAATCATAAAACTATTTTGCACAGAGTACATTTCAAAAACTCAATTTTCTGTGTACCCATTTGTGATTTGCCCCATCACACTACTTTCAGGAAATAAAGTTACATGAACCAAGACATCAATAAATTCTTGATAGTTGTGTAGCTCAACTTCCTCTGTGAAGAGGGCTATAAGCAATCAGTGATTCCACTTTATTCTATATTTCCAGCCAATCTTTTTTTTCTTGGCCTATGAAGGAAGTACGCACACCTAAAATTGGAAGAATCAAGGTCCAAATAATATGGAACTCAATACAGTACAATGCATCATTGTTTCTGGGTTTCCTTTAGTTGTGAGAAGTCACTGGAGGACCATGCTGAAAAATATGCTGCTTTCTCCCCAAACCACAGGAAAAGTATTGTTCCACTTTGCTATTAAATCCTACATAGGTGCAATTGCTGACAATAAATCAGATCAGGTCCCCTGTGTGAACAGAGCACACGATCAGACCAAATACAGTTGAAATCTTTCAGAAAACATACTTTGTGATGTCACAGTGCACACTTTCAACTTTTGGAATTCATTTTATGGCACACCTCCATAATGATTATCAACGGACTGTGTTGGTGTCCTTGCCTGCCTTTCAAACGATCTCAAATTCTGCACTGTAGAAGAGAAATATAATCTTAACAATGCATAGCAAAGACATCAAGATTTCCAGTAGTGATATTTGACAATACTATTTATATTATGCTCCTAATGACTTCCCCTAAATGAACTACACTAATCATTAAACAAATTCTGATTTCACATTTAAACCTACAAATGGAAAATGGCATGCCATGATTATCAATACATGTATGAGTGCGGGGGAACAAACGATCTTAAATGATAATTTTCTGATCACTGTGACAGTGAACTTAATGAAAGACTTGAAAAATGGAGGGATTCACTAATTGGACGGAAGTCGGGATGAAAGAACAATTTGAAACACACGCATCATAACCTGATAGCTTGTAGTCTACAAATGGCATAATGATGACGGCATATACAGTAGTTTATACAATCATACTTTCCATGTTATTATCAAGACCATATATTCTCTGTAATCGCTTGGTTCCACTCCTACTTCATAGAACAACATCACACTTTGACATCATAGTCTTCATCAGGCATTCATGCGTACATTCAAGCACAACATTTGTATTCCCCATGACTGTACAGTAATCATTTAACATGACTTTAAACTACAGGTACAATTTGGAACAATCATAGTCCAGAGATGTAACACATCTTCCTGTAAATACTATTTTGTAGATACAATTGAAAGCTTGTTTCCCTACCCTCCTTTGAATTAGATGCCTGAGTTACATGTATGTCTTTGACAAGATTAAAGCAGTGGCGTATCTAGGGAAAACGGCGCCCGGGGCAAGCGCGAAAATTGCGCCCCTAATATCTGAAAAAGACTTGTGTTCAACCCCAACCCCATCCCGGTAGGGACTTTAAGCAAAGTCCACATGATATGCTTTTCAAGCCCTTAAAAGGGGTCTTTTTTGAGGGTGATTTAAATGTAATGAATTTTGATACATTTTGGCGAGCGAGCGCAGCGAGCGAGCCGAAAATGTTTGTATTTCAGCTGACAAAACATGGCATTCTTGTCATTTTTTGCTTATCAAGTCTTACAATTCTAATCAAGATAGTGACGGCCTTATAGATAACGATTTATCTATACCAACAAACTGAGTACTTTAAAAAATATTCTAAATGGGGGGGGGGCATTTCATGAAGCATTTTGTCCGACAACTTGTCGGACAAAATTTGCTTTCAGCCAATCAGAGGCAAGGATTTCAGTAGCTTTTAACAGTTTGTCAGACGAAATATCTGACAAATTGCTTCATGAAATGCCCCCCATGGACGCGCCAGTGAGCTGGAATTTGTATTTTTATTTCCGCGTCATCATCACGTTTTGTTCTTGATAAATTTTGGCGAGCGAGCGCAGCGAGCGAGCCGAAATTTTTGTATTTCAGCTTACAAAACATGGAACTCTTGTCATTTTTTGCTTATCAAATCTTACAATTCTAATCAAGATATAGTGACGGCCTTATAGATGACGATTTTTACCAACAAACTGAAGACTTGAAAAAATACTCTAAATTAGTACGAGTGAGTGAGCCGAAATTTGTACATTTCCTCGTCATCATCCCGTTTTGTTCTTATCTCCTTTTTGTTTTAATAAATTTTGGGGAGCGAGCGCAGCGAGCGAGCCGAAAATTGTTGTATTTCAGATTACAAAACATGGAACTCTTGTATTTTTTTGCTTATCAAATCTTACAATTCTAATCAAGATATAATGACGGCCTTATAGATAACGATTTTTACCAACAAACTGAAGACTTGAAAAAATACTCTAAATTAGTACGAGCGAGCGCAGCGAGCGAGCCGAAAATTTTTGTATTTCAGCTTACAAAACATGGAACTCTTGTCATTTTTTGCTTATCAAATCTTACAATTCTAATCAAGATATAGTGACGGCCTTATAGATAACGATTTTTACCAACAAACTGAGGACTTGAAGAAATACTCTAAATTAGTACGAGCGAGTGAGCCGAAATTTGTATATTTCCACGTCATCAGTACGTTTTGTTCTTATCTTGTTTGATTTTTTGTTGGCGCCCCCCCCCCCCCCCCCCGTATGTTCGAAACCGTTGGCGCCTTCTTTTGATCCAATTGGCGATCGCTTCAGAACGAAAGAAATTGCAGCCGCTGCTCCGTGAAACATTGTGCCTGCTAAATATAAAATGACATGTGTGAACACAATAGACATTGTCATTTTGTCCGCGTCATCATCACATTTTGTTCTTACCTTCTTCTTCTATATGAAATTTAGAGAGCGAGTGCAGCGAGCGAGCCGAAAATTGTTGTATTTCAGCTTACATAACATGGAATTCTTGTGTGAACACAATAAACATTGTCATTTTGTCCGAGTCATCGTTATGTCTTGTTTTTATCTTTTGTTATTTCGTTTTCGCCCCCCCCCCCCCACCATTCTTCCTCCCCCCCCCCCCCCCCCCCCCCCCTTTCCGGTGAGTTTCTTCTTCTTCTTCTTCTTTTCTTTTTTCTTTTCTTTTTCTTTTTTTCGTTTTTTTTTTCTTCTTCGTTTTTTTTTGCGCCCCCAAGGAGTGGCGCCCGGGGCACGTGCCCCCCTTGCCCCCCCCTAGATACGCCACTGGATTAAAGATATAGCTACACAATCTTGCCAGAATCTGCAGAAATACAGACAAACAGATGGATGAAAGTGTACGTCTATCCATATCACACAAATTTTCACCATGATGCATCAGTACATATATGAAACATTGAAATATTTCCATTAAGTGGTGAACCCGTTGAAGATGGGCTGATTTGGCTACAACACACATTTCCCATAGACACTTGCCCGAATATACTTAGGACTGGTCCTCAACGAGTTAAGTTATGGAAAGTCAATTCATGGCAAATCTGACCTCGGACGTCAAAACATGATCATGCAAGGCATTACTGGTACTATCATACATGACCCTGGGTCCGTTTTATGAAAGTCTTAAGAGAGACTTTCCCTCTCCTAAGACACACTTAGGAGAGACTTTGCTAAAAGCCATTTCATGAAAAAGCTATCGCATAAAGCTATCACATAAACTCAGACTTAAGAGACTTCGTGAAATGGTTTCTACTTCTCCGTGAAAGTCTCTCCTAGCTTAGAACAACTTTGGCCATTCTAAGATTTATGTGACAGCTTCATGAAACGGACCCCAGGCTTGCATTCTGCAGTCCACGTATTACATAACTATTGCAACTGTCCACAACACAAATCAATACAGAACACCTACATACGGCTAAAAAGTGTCTTGCTGCATATCTTGATGCAACAGACAATGAACACAACATTGTATTATGGCAAAATAATTTAGGAATTTTAGGCACCAATGAATGTAAGAATCTGCAAACAAAAACATGACACACCACTATTGCACAATTAAACGAGTAACAATGCATCACAGGACAGGTTCACACATATTAACACCAACCCCACACCTGATAACACAGAATTAAAGTACCCTGAATATCACCTGTACCTAAAATTGTTTGTGATATTCTCACATGAATATTTCTTGCCTGGGCAAGAAGGTGCCTCATCTGGTACAGGAAATGATTTCCAACATGAATTATGAGCACAGCTCACATTAAATACCATTTACACATTTCACAGTAGTTGAAAATATGCTGGTAGAGAAAACAGTCTGGTATTTTCCTTAGAAAGTATAACCCATAATGACAGCACAGGTTTCCTTACATTCCAATACATGGTCAACAATAAACTTGAGACCGTTCATGGAAATGGAGCACACAAGTAAACAAATACCTGTTGACTACAGAATACATTGTACATTTTGTGGTGTTTTTGTTTCACAAATTTCACAAGTCAACTGATAATTGTGAAATAAGCAATAAATTCACATTAATATTGCCTTCCACAACAAAAATGATGAATGATTATTATAAAAGGTGGGAATAGTACCTTTTTCTTGCACTGTCAATTTGGATTTCGATCATGGACCCAACCACTGGAAATTCTCTTCCAAGTCCCAATCGCAAAATATAAGCTGTATACAGTCGCGTTATTTGTGTGAAGATGATACATCAAATAGGCATAGATATGAAAGTTGTACATGTATTGTGAAATTCATTTATTATCTATCGAAAGGATTTTGGAACTGTACCTTTCTCTTGAGAAATCTACACTCTCCATTATCATACCACAGACAAAATTCAGAATTATGACACAAGACTCCATTCATTCAACATACAAACAAGGCTCACAAAAGTACACACAATCCAGCAGTGTGGAATGTATAACTTTGCATTCAAATTGTGCATACCAGTGGTACACTATGTCATTCAATCCACATGATAAGATGGACGGATGAATTATTGGATAAACAAATGCAAAAGCTGGATATTTTTAACCATTCACTGGTTTCATCTGTACACAGCCTTGCTTCTTCGAATTGCATTTTCAGCGCACTTCAAATATGACATACATTCAGAAAATTCACACAATAACGTTATATTTACAAATAATGGATGGATAGAGGCTCAGAAGACATGGATTGGTGGATAGATGAATCAAAATTTCTTATTTGCATACATTGTCATCTTTATTTCACAGATTTTATTACTTCATCATAAATGCTCAGTAATAATCTCAGAGCTTTTATTCACACACTAATCATGTGTCTACCTGAGCATTTGTGTGTGGATATGATTTCTGCTTTCAACACAGTATACTGCAGTGAAGATAATGTCATTGCTTCATCAAGGAAGAAATACAGTGTGAGTAAGTGAATATAATCGTGGATCGGATTGATAGATGGATAGGTGAATGGATGGATGGACGGTTGGATGAGTGAACAGGTGGATGAAGACATAATTATTCACATGATGTAACCTTCCACTGACACACTGTGTAGTCTTTGCTCCCAGCTGTAAGGAGACATTGGCCCAAGGCTGACGCAAACCGCACACACACGCTGCAGTGTGGATGGGCAACAAACTGCTTTGACTGAGCCTATAGATAAGATAAGAACAGCAGAAGAAATATCGTGCCATAATTTTCCAATATACTTGGTATTTTTGACATTGAAATTAGAGGGTGAACATTGAGGCAATTATTCCATAATATAGAACAAACAGAACACATTTCCTATCACTGACTTTGAATGCCGATGTTGGTTTAACTTATCATAGTCATTCACAGTAAAAGACAAATGTAACTTTAGTGACAAAATAGCACCTTACTGCACCTTAAATCATACAATGTAGGAAGAACAGAGATTAGCTGTCAGAACAATTTTCTAGTTAGATTTTAGCACCATTAGTGATATGCAGTTTAAACATGAATGAAAGAAAAACAGAAATGGATATGCCATAAGACTGCATCATTTGCTTTTTTCCTTTCTCTTTTTTAAGATCAATCTTAAGAATGCCTTGAGTTCAATTTATGGACTCTCAGAAAGCTACAATTTTTACTTTTATACGAAGGTCAACCAAGAAAGGTGCTCTATGAATTTTCTGTTGCAAGTACAACACAAATGTTTATGTCCAAGTCAAAAAGTGGAAGTATTCAATTCCTGAAACACAAGACTGCCCCTGTTCAGTGATTTGAAATAGAAAAACACGTTTTAACAACTTTACATTCACTAACATTTCAGTAAAGTTCAAACATTACCATACTGTTCTACACTGACAATACATGATTCTGAATCATATGCAAAAATAACATTCATATGTGACCGTGCATCACAAAACGAACAAAAAGTCGCATGCAGTGATTTTGTGTGAGGACTGAAAATAAATGAAATGGGTCAACCTAACCAATATTGAGTGTTTCATATTTTCTGAAAGAGCAAGTCTTCTTCTGCATTATGCTAAAATTTGGGATCATAAAACAAACAGGAATTTGTGTTTCCAGCAGGTTTTCTCTAACACTTTTTGAGGGAATAGTGTGATTAGGTGTTTCTCATAGAGCACTCTTAAAAATTCTGTCTATACTCATCACTTTCAACTCCAATAACTTTAGAAAGAATAAAGCTACTGCTTTGAAAGTTGGCATTAATCATTTACAGAATGTGTTAAGAAAGCATGCTTAATTTCAGCATAATCTGATAATCTCTTCATTGTTGTTGCTCCAGTGGTCAACATCCTGTTTTTTGTTCCATTTATCCACAGCCAATATGGCTTGGTAAAGTAAGCACTTGAATACACCCTGCACTTCAGAGCCTGTTTTCTCAGTTCAAACTTACCAGAGTGTGTCCTTTCCTTCCAATATTTAGATAGGTTAGGAGAGTCCATATGAAATGAGTTATACATCATTTTAAAGCTTACAGTCTGCTCTTTCAATATCTGCTCTTAACTAAAAATCCATGTCTGGCGACTTTTTGTTGGTTTTGTGATGCAGGGTCACATATACACTTTCTTTTAAAAAAAAAAAGGTTCAGCATGCATTAAGAAATGCTGCTCACTAGCTAGAAGAGTTGATTATGATTATTTTACCTTGAGATGGGGAATGTAGTGACACTGTGAACTTACCTCAGAGTGTCCGCATGGAGCACGGAACAAGGCAACTTGACCATCAGAGCTACCAGCTGCCACTAGAGGGCTTCCTTCACGAGAAACATCAACTGAAGAGTGCATGGGTCCCTCCACTTCTTTACCCCAGATACCTGGTGAAAAAATGGAAGGGTTACAGCACAAATTCACAGCGATGTGGGGTATAATGTGAGTACACATGGGACAAGGAGTTACTCAGCAAGAAACAAGAATAACACAATTCCGTTTTTGATAGTAGGATGAATCACACACACAAACACACATACATACACAAATATATTATTGGAGATTCAAAAATAATTGTTTTATATACTCTTTATGCAGCTTCTGAGTAGCCACAGGAGGAAATATGGGGAACAGGCATCTAAAACATGGATCATCCTATGACAAACAATGGTGAAACGGCTAACAACAGCTGGCAGATGATCACATTTTCACCTGTTTCAGCAGTCAAGAATGCAGTTATCCATTAAGGAGCCTGGTGAACACGAGTGCTTGCTCATGTGACCCTGAGTGAAGATAAGATGCCATACAACCCCCATCCCTCATCACCCCCACTCGTTCTTTGTTTTAAATCAGATAAATCACCACAGAAACAGACAACAACCATCAATGCCCTTGCTCCACCTTTGTTACAATCTCCTGCACAAGCATTTTTAAAACCAAAATTCACCAATGTGCACATAATGACCTCATCATGACTATCAGTGGAATGTCTTATTTCATACATTACACATGAAAATATCTTGATTGGTCTAGATTCTTACCTGCAACGGGAAATCCCATGAGGCACTGTTGTGATGACCATTCAACATTTCTCATCTCTTGACCGCTGACCATCTCAAAGGTCTGACTGCTCCCTGTCGACAGGGAAAGGTTGGGAGGGGAGAGCAATTCCGAACCAGGAGCAGCAATAGATGGAGCGGCAATGAGAGAGAGAATTGGAAGATGAAATATGGAGGGAAGAAATAGGAGCAAGTTTAGAAAGAGAGACTTACTCACAATTAATTGTGATAATCCCCATGTATGTCCATTGTGTCCTTGAAGTAGATGGTTTAAAAATAAATGTAGAATATGGAAATAGAACATATGGATTTCCTGGAATGTTCTATTCCCTAGTCATCTCACTTCTTGTAGATTTCTTTCATTTATTCCCTTTCAACAGTGCAACAGCAAAGTTTAAGCGAAATAGTTTCCTCGGTCTGAACTTCACACCGAACACTAAAAATGGTATTACACACCCATTTATAGATTAGAGACCCATACAAACAAGAAATGATCCTTATTCCTGCAAAAACAAAGGCAATGGACATCTTGCTTTTCACAAATAAATGTACTTAAGTTAAAGACAGCAGCCAGTAAAGTCATTCTGCAGACTTGTTAGTGCCTGAATACAAGTTAGGACCTACTCTCTTTCTTTTCTTTTCTTTTTTTTTTTTTTTGTGTGTGTTCATGAGTGATTAAGACATAGCCTTGTTCTCAAGACTTACATATCATATAATCCAGCTGATCTGAACAACTCTGAATGAGGTAACCAGACTCTGCTGCCAGCTTTTCTCTGGACCAGTCCAGCCCAATGATGGGTCCACTGTGACCAGAAAATTTGCCCACTTCTTCCAGGGTGTGGCCTTTATCACTCGTCTTCAGCACAAGGACGAGGTTGTCCTGGCAACCAATTGCTATCAACTCACCATCTGTTTGAAATTAAAAAAGAAAAATGTTCACAGAGAGATTAGTAACTACAAAAGAGCAAGAGATGTTAGCTTATATAATTATATACTGTAAAAGCGGAAATTTTAGCATGAGTAATTTTTCGCATTTAGGCGGTAAGATGAATTTTGCACAATTCCATGAGATCAAAACATAAAAATAAATAATTGTTAAATATAGCAAGCAAAAAATTTGCATGCTCTAATTTTTGCCCTACTTCTTGTTGAGTGAAATGCACGAAAATTTCCACTTTTACAGTACACCTTCAATCAGGTCTGTCATTTCTTGACAAGCACCTTCTTACACGTTGGCTTAAATGATCTAAATATCAAATATTCAGCTAAGTTAAAGTTTTAAAGGATTCAATAGTCATTGTTTAACTTGAATAACATATATCAGTCAACGTTATTTGTTTATCACAGAGGATTTGACAGATGTAAGTCTCACTGACAATGCTTCTAAAGTTTGTCCTACTTGACAGATGCTCTGATCATTTACATGAAGAAAAGAACCATCAAAAAAAGAAAACCTCTACAGCCTTGGTTTGCATCTTCAAACATTTCCTTTTAATATACAGACTGTGCAATTTCATGACATATCCATTAAAAAAAAAAATCAATGGCTTCTTCTGACCACCTACTATGAAGTCAAGACCAACCTGGTGAAATCTTGAGACACATTGCAGTTCCCTTGCCTAGCTTGTAGCGGTTGACCTCTGGTTCCTCATTAGACTGACCAAGGCTCAAAATCACCAAGCTGCAAAAAACATATACAGTAGAGCTACTGGTCATCACTGCATTGTATACCTGATGCAAGTTGAGGCACATGCAAAATTAAATGACACATCCAGCACATACCTGTACTCCAAGTTTAAGTCATAGTTAAAGCACATAGACTCTCCTCTTTACTTGAATACATGGGTACTTCACAAACCCTGCCAACATTCTGAAGACCCCAAAGATATGACACTATGTATGCATGCCAACCTTAATTGTTAATAATGTGAACAAGGACATTCCTATATGGTGGAATTACCATGAAGTATCTCTCTACATATAAAAGCATGAGGGTGCTTTAAAGATTGGATAGATGTAAGTGTGATAGCATACTCCTGCAGATAACCCGTTGAGGACTAGTCCCGAGTATACTCAGGCAAGGGTCTATGGAAAATGCATGTTGTAGCAAAATCAGCCCATTCTCAATGGGTTAATACAAGTCATATTTTAACAGAAGAAAAGAAACATCATGACCACTCTTTCCTGAGAAAATATGTGATGTGATGTCCCTTTCGCACAATGACCATGCATATCATTCTGAAACAACCCCCTCCCCACAAAAAAAGAAAAATCTGTGGGAAAGATTGATACATTTCTCAAATGAAATGTCTGATCCTCATCCTCTTTCTTACAGTATTTGTAGCATCTGTTAAATATCAGTAACAATTTTGCACATGTCATAAATGTTAGCGAATAGTATCAATAATTCCCGGTAGTAATAGTAGAGCAAAGATGCTTCAAGTGAACACTTATTGATAGACCATATCTGTATCTCTACACACACACAAAAGAAAATTAATGAAAAGTCAGAGACTGAATATATACAAATAAGACATGTTCAAACCTCCACAAGAACATCTACGCAAAAATTTAACAGATTTTATTTCAGCATAAAACCATGACATGCACTCACCTTCTGTCATAGCTTGAAGTTTACATAAAGACAGCATGCAGCATGCACAGGAAAACAAAGCATTACTAAGCAAGCAAGAATGAAGGGGATACAGGCACAAAACAGCTGGAAGCAAAGATCTACTTTTGGAAGGAATATAGATGCAAACTATCTCAAAGCTAAACTGAAAATATTATTCAAAACTGGACTGATAAGAATTGATCGTATCTTTAATATTTCTTTCTTTCTGTTTATGAATGGTTATCTTTATGAGAGATAGGCAAAGTCTGGTACCATTTTGTATCTTGAAAAGTTACACAGTTTATGCACACAAATTGTATGCATACAATTTCGTCATAAATGTGACTGTACATCACAAAACCAACAAAAAGTTCCACCCCTCCCCCCCCCCCCCCCCGATTTTATGTAACAACTCAAAAGTAAAATGAGTCAAGCTATTTTTTTTTTTCTGAAAGAGCAATACTTGTACATAATTCTAAAGTTTGGGATCATAGTACCAATGGCAAAATTGTGTTCAATGCAGTTTTTCTTAACACCTTTTTGTATAATGGTGTGATTAGGTATGTGTTAGAAGGCCCATTTCCTTTCTTGTAAAAAAACAAAAACACCTTTACACACTTTGCACTTTCAACAATATCTAAGCTTAATCTGATAATCCTTTCACTGTGGTTGCTGTAGAGTTTTACATCCTGTTTTTGTCCCATTCATTGAACCAGACACATGCAGCAAGATTAAGCCCTTGAATACATCCTAAACTTCAAAGCTTCTTTTCTCAGTACACACATTTCCAGAATGTGTACCGATACTTCCTTTCTATTGTTTAAATAGGTTAGGAAGTCCATTTTGCATTGAGTTAGGTATACATCATTTTAAATATTACAGTCTGCTTTTTCAGAATCTGCCCTTAACTTTTAAAAAAAAAATCATGTCTGGTGACTTTTGGGTGGTTTTGTGATGCAGGGTCACAAATATGATAGCAATGCTAGTTGATAATTTTTTTTTTTTTTCGATCAAAGTGTGTTGGATTATTCATCACATTATTGATCTACCCTGCAGGGAAAAAAAAAAAAACAAGCAAACAAAAAAACAGCCACGCACTTAAGATTCACATAGAGAATACGACAACTGAAGGGAGTGAATCTTTTTACAAATTACATCAAATCAAATGATTTCATGTCTCCCACATAACCTGATGCATAAATCTACAAATCTGATTGCAAGCAGGTGATAGGAATATTAGAACTGCAAGTAGGTAATAGGAATACAAGAAACAAGCAATTTCCATAGGTCAATGATACAAATAATCATACATGTATGCTCTAATCATTCAATGCATTCCAAAAAGAAAAATAAATGGAAATAACAGTATATCTGGAGGAGAGTGTATTAGACAATATCCTCGGCAGTCATGCATTCAGTGCGCACACACACAAAGGTTTTACCTGTCGCCCATTCTGGGTTGCAGCAAAGCAAATTTGTTAAAAATGAATGAGAATTTATGCAAATCAGCATGAGCAGTTTGGAAGCATGTGTCAGTAATTGATGATATTGTCAATCGATGACTTCATGCTTTCCAGATTAGGTATGCAAAAGATGGACCACTGAGAATAGTTATCTCTCTGACAGCAAACTTGTGTGCTTTCTTCAGTCTAGACCGTTGATACTGTTTGAGCTCATGGTGTTAGTACAGGCAGGCCATTGCTGTATAATGACAGGCTATATGTGACACTGCACCTCAAAACAAACAAAAAGTCGCCAGATATGAATTTTTAGTTAAGACCATATTCTGAAAGAGCGGACTTTAAGCTTTAAAATGATGTATAACTCAAATCAAATGGACTCTCCTAACCTATCTAAATATTGGAAAGAAAGCACAAACTCAGGAAAAGTGGGAACTGAGAAAAGAGGCTCTGAAGTACAGTGTCTATTCAAGCGCTTAATCTTTACCAAACCCTGCTGGCTGTGCGATGAATGGGACAAAAAACAGGAAGTAAACCACCAGAGTGACAACAATGAAGAGATTATCAGATTAAACTGAAATTAAGCATGCCTCATTAACACATTCTGTCCATAATCAATGCCAACTGTCAAAGCAGTAGCACTATCCTTTCAAAAGTTATTAGAGTTGAAAGTGAAGAGTGTAGACAAGGTTTTTCAGAAATGAAAAAGGGATTCTAAAGACACACCTAATCACACTATTCTACCAAAAATGTTCGAGATAAACTGCTAAAAAACACACACTTTCCCGCCCGTTTTATGATACCAAATTTTAGCATAATGTACAAGAAGACCCGCTCTTTCAGAAAATATGAAAAAATCAAGTTCGGCTAGGTTGACCCATTTCACTTATTTTCAGTCCTCACGCAAAATCAGTGTGTGCGACTTTATGTTCGTTTTGAGGTGCACGGTCACATATGTACTATCTTGGATGGAACATAGTCAATATCACTAATGGCTTTAGTCAAGCTTGCATGCAGTCAATGAACAAAAAATAGTGAACACATGCCCTTACTATTTACTACTGTAAACGTCAATATTTTCGCGCAATTAATTTTTCGCGCTGAGCGGCTCGAAAACATATTCACGGGTTCTTAAATTGCGCTCCGCAGCGGGTTAATACACAGTCACTGTTTTCATCCAGCGATGCCAGCGTACGATAAGCGACATAGCAAGCGGCGCAAGTGCGAGTACAAGTGCTCAACTACTAGTACATGTTTTGTAGTACATGTACTAGTACATGTGTACTGTAGTCGCGGGGATGTCGCACACCAATCGGCCGTGGGCTCGGTGCGTGCGGTGCGTGCGATGATACTGCTATATGCGTAAACATGTCTGTACTACGTAGCAGTATCATCGACGAAGCGCACACAATTCAGGCCGTTCAAAATGTGCATAGAAAATTGCAAAGATATATTCGCACGTTTTTGAATTCGCGCTAGCCGAACGTAGCGCGAAATCCGCGAAAATTTCCACGTTTACAGTATATCTTCTACTTTATCCTTTACGTGTATTCCCCATCTCATATCAGTAACCAAACTCAAGAACATGCTGAAAAATGCACAACTGTAAAATGCAAGACCTTATGGACAAAACAATGCCTCAAACCAACCCTATAAAAAGTCATAGAAATTCTTTTACAAGAATTTCATCTGTATTATATCACTATCTCTACCATGGATGCCATGCCAGTAGCCAAGAGAATGTATAGCTTACGATGAATATTGGTATGCAGTCAAAACAGGCAACACACACGCAAAAAAAAAAAGTAAAAACAACCAGCTGGCTCATGCCTTACTTTGCATCCTTGGTTCCCACGGCAACAAGACCACTGTCCGAGTGAACATCCATGCAGTGGATGTTGGTTCCTTTGACGGCATACCTCCAGAGTGGACGGTGGTCAGCCAAGCTGCAGAGGGAGACGGTGCCATCGTAGCTGCCCGTGATGAAACGGTCACCAGGGAGTACGGTGAGGCAGTGGACTTCCTCATAATGACTCTGTGTGAAAGCAAAGGTATTGAGAACATTGACCGGTGACACAATCCATTACCAGCCCAGTTGCAGTAAGGCATAAGACTCAACAGACTTCACAAGCAATTAGCAACTTTTTTGTCTCCAAACTGCTAGAAGCATATGGTAAGCAAAAAGTTTTTGATCAGAATATACACTGTAGATGATGTTCAAAAAGTCTCATAGGAACAAACCTGGTATATTAGGGTAAATTTGGCAGAGGTGTGGATATTCCAAGCCTTGACTTGAAATAATAACTCATGATTTTTTTTAAATAATATTCTGAGGCTGGATGTGCCATACCACAAATGCAAAGTGGCCCTGGGTATAGATTGTAATACCATCAGAAAAGCACAGATTTATAGTAAAAGGAATACTAAAGGGCAATACAAATACACTATGATTTATTGATATCTATAATTAGTTGTGGAGGAATGCCTTTCTAAATGTTACAACCAGTTCTGGAAACTTTGTGCAGGTTTTCACAAAATATTTTGCATCAAAGTTTGTCATTTTACCACACCGGACTGTTTGTTAACAATATTCAGAAGCTTTCAGTAAGATTCTTTAATTGTATGCAAGATGCAGCTTTTATGTATTCCTCCTAATTTACCAATATCAGAGAAAACAATGTAAAAGAATGAATTGTACAATATCGGCATTTAAAACCAAACTCACCTGGGTTAGGCATGAGGTAGATTCTTCTCCAGTGATGGCAAACTTTGTGTCTTTGAGAGCGATACGGAGGAGAGAGTTTACAGTGGTTCCAACGTAGACACTGGATCCACTATGGAGAATGCAGCGGATGCCCCCTTCTTCTTTTGGTATCTATTCAATATAGGTATAGATGATTTACACTGAATGAGGTATTGATAAATTTGAGCAATTACAAAATATTTTACTCAATAAACACAAAGAGCAAACATAACATTAGTTGGAGAACAAAGGAGTATGTATATGTTGTGGTGAAATACTAAGCTGAAGCAACTGAAGTTATATCCCACAATGAATGTCATTCCTTTACATTCTGGATGTATATTGATAGCATGCAGTACACCATTTATTATTACCTTTGCTTTTGTACGACACCATGTCATATACATTTCATGTAGAATCATTTCTTTTTAAAAAAAAGTATATGAAATAACATACAAACAACCTGTCTGCATCACTATGGATAGAAGTGTATGCAGAAGGCAACATATTTTGTAATTTTTACATACAATTCATCTTCCAGTGGTATTAACTTTTTTTTTGCAAATAGCCTCATCTGGGCAATTACATAGTACTCATGTGACCGGTCACCTGATCAGACAACTCACCTGCAGCTTTCCGTGGTGATCACCCCCTTTTCCTGCCAGGGTCCAGCACTGTAGCACCCCGTCCCTGCCTCCAGATACTATAGCACCTCCAATGGTTTGAAGACTGAAGACGGGTCCCTGAAATCATGTGGGGAGAGTGAGAATGACTTTGTGCGCATGCATCTAGGTTTGATTAGGTGCATGATTTGTTTATCTGCTCATAAAGGGGGGATCTGACAATTTAACTATGGTACTTTAGACACACAAGTTCATGTTGATTTGCATGACAAAAAAAAAACAAACAGTTTTTTGTCACTTTTCTTTATAGTTCTTCTCATTGGCACCCATAATAGTCTCTTCCTGTACCATTATTTAATCACTTTTCCGACCAGCCATCCGCCCCTCCTCCCACCATTAACACATGAGGCCGTTTGACAGTGATTTTGGTACATTTAATAATAGTATTCCAGTCACATGTCTCTTATTAAAGGGAACCCAAACCCAAAGAGCAACATGGATTGAGTGAAAGCAGTAACATTAGTAGAACACTTCAGTGAAAGTTTGAGGAAAATCAGACAATCGATGCAAAAGTTATGAATTTTTGAAGTTTTTGTGTTGGAACCGCTGGATGAGGAGACTACTGACATATGTGTGGGCAACAATATAAAGAAAATATAAAGGGAATTCCACAAAAATTCATTTTTCATGAAAATTGCTAGTACACATTCCATCAATTTAATACTGACATACGTTACGGGTAGCAATCATTCCCCCTGCTTTCTGAAAGCGGTCAGTCAAGTGCTCTTTTGTAATGCTAGAAAAGTTAATTTTTGTGGAATTTTCTTTATATTTTCTTTATATTGTTGTCCACACATACGTCATAACCTCTAGTAGTCTCCTCATGATGTGTTCTACTAATGTTACTGCTTTCACTCAATCCACATTACTCTTTGGGTTTGGGTTCCCTTTAACCCGTTGAGGACGAATCCCGAGTATACTCAGGCAGGTGTCTATGGGAAATGCGTGTTGTAGCAAAATCAGTCCGTCCTCAACGGGTCAAGGATCCATTTCATATAGCAAAATCAAATGATCAAAAATATCATGGAAACAGCTCAACTGGAACAAATTTATCTCCTAGCAATTCAGTTGATGTTATTTCATTTTTTTTTTTATTGTAGCTGATGCAAACCTCTGGGTGAAAAAGGAACCCTGGTCCTACCTCGTGCACATGACTGATGGTATGTGAGATGGTGTTGCCTCCAGATGGCCAGACGTAGAGAGTGCCGTTAGAGTCACCTGTGATCAGGTCGCCATTGGAACGGAACGCCATGCTGATCACATACTTGGCCTTCATACTCGTCTGCAACCAAGAGAAAGATATTCATACAGTAGATGATGGGTAATAGAAGGCTGGCAAAGGAGCCCAGCAATTACTGGTAATGCACGCAACATGACAGAAAATCTGAAACACATCTTAACCAAAACACAGAGAGATGGTGTGTAAATTTGGAAGTCGGTTTTTTAGAATGTGAAGACATATCTTATCTTTGCCAAAAAACAACAAAAAACACTTCTCCTGCTGTCTATCAAGGGTTCCATGGCATGTAAACATATAATTTTTTTTAACAATATGTAAATCTGCAGGCACTGTACACCTAGTGATATGAAAGCAGATATCAAATACTGTATATGGAATACATTCCACAAACATGATTCGCAAATCAGGACATGGAGAACAACACTGACATAATGGGAAAGAAATGGCAAAGTTAGCACTTTCTCACCTTGGAGACAATATTCATTGAATTTGTGTTACAGGAGGCAATATTTCGGTGTGTTATTTTTCTTGTGAATGTCAGACAAACTCACAAAATTCATAAGGACATAAAATCACACAAAATATATGACAAATAGAGTATATGACAGTAATGAAATAAAAAAAAATTGACTTATCATACATACAATATAAAAAAGACAACAATCAAACTTACAAAACAATAACGTAATACTCATATAAACACACACAAGTAAACATTGACAAGAAAAATTGGCTGTGAGGTGGAGATGAAGTCTCTTTGATACCTCATAGTTTCCCATCATGCTTTGTTCCAGCTGAACCGCTCCCTCCTCGCTCTCCTTGGAAAGCTTCCAGAAGACAAAATGCTCCCTCCCGACGCTGATGATCTGATGCTGGTCTCTGGGATGAAAGGCTGCCTGGCAGACGACTGAGGTATTCATCTAGAATCATGGCAGGAAAGGGGTGAGACACAGATTCTATCAATTTACCTAGGGGGATCTACACACTCCCTAAGGATAATACCGGTTAGCTTGGTATGACTTTTAAGGTTATCTACTCTAGGATGCAACAAAATTATGTCACTTTTGTGTATGCTGGTATGTTTGTTTGCTGCTATTTTAATTTTCTTGGAGGACAAGGGAGATTTCTTTTTATGCTGAGATCAAGCTCAGTTGAGGAACCATTTTCAAACTTGTCCTCAAACTATTTGTGTCTTACGTTCTTTGTGATGAAACCTCTTCTTTTGGTGAGGAAGAAAGCATGCATAGCTTGGAATCAGGAATAAGATGTTAAAATCAATCCCTGATTTGTATCCAAGTATGCATACTACACATATTTCTCAATATGTTGGTTTTTATTTCACCTGTAACAGGCGGTTTCTGAACAATCTTAAAATGATATCTGGGGCGCGATTCATAAAAGATGTTAGGATGGCAACTCTTGCTGGAATACCAACTTCCTGTAGCAACAGCTAATCAGGAAGCTGGATTCTTGTCATTACCATGACAACTACCATTCCAGCAAGAGCTGCTATCAAAGAAGCTTTTTATGAAATGGGGCCCTTGTGAGATGGAGTAGAGACTTACGAGTGCTGATGCAACTTTCTCCCCAGACTTATAATTCCACACAGATAAAGTATGTTTGTTGCTTTTATCCACAGCTAGTAGGTGATCCTGTAGAATAATTGAATGAGAAATGAACATTTCAGGAATGAAAGTTATCAGTATACTATGTAAATAATGTTCAAACATTCATAAAATACTGTTTCCATTCACTACTTTCACAGGCAAGTATGCATCATACGAAAAGTCCTGAGTACATTTGTAAACAATGTTGTATATATTTCATACATGTTTAGAAATACTGTTTCACTTCACTACACTACTTTTCATGTACAAAACAGTAGATCATACAAAAAAAAAAGTCAAAATCATTAACCACCCGTACGTTACATTCTATTATGAATAGCAAAACCTTGATTATAATCACAAATCTACAGCACAAAATGTCATGATTTATAGCCTCCCTTGACAGTCTGTTTGTCAAAGAGTCTTTTAAAAACTATCAAGAGATTGGTAACATTCAGGGTACTTACCTGATGGGGTGAAAATGCCAGGCAAATGACAGCATCAAATCCTTCTTCGATGATCAGACTGGTCTCTAAAGTGTCCACACGCCACATATGGATTGAAGCCTAAAACACATTCAGGTCGAAAATGCAAACTCAAGTATTTCATTCATTTATGCTGAAAAGGTATATCTTCTCCTACATTACTGTTTGTTTGGGTTTTTTGCACTTTCATTTGAATATAATGTATTCGAATATGATTTCTAATATCTTCATAATGTTATCAATGACAAGTTTGATACATGAAAACACAGATATACGTTAAATGCAAATTATCTGTGAACTCACTGTGAATGAATGCATACTAGAGTTGTCACTGATACTGTAAAAATAGCACTTTTTCGCATGCATGAAACTTTTGCGAGTTTTGTGAGGAGCCAAGATTTGCGAAAGTGAAATGCACATCAAAGTTTTTGTCTACACTATGCACTGAATGCTAGCCACCAATTTGCAAAATTTTAATGCTGCAAACGTTTCTGGTTTTACAGTAGTTCAGTCAGGGTTACACAGCACTCACCTTAACCCCAGATGCATCTGGTCCTCTAGACTGTCCTGTCGCCACGGTAACACCATCAGAGTGAACTGCCACACTGAAGAGAACAAAAAGTCATGATCTTTCTTATTTCTAAAATATTTTTAGTGTCTGCAAGATATTGCATTAATTCATTAATGTCCTTCGGTTCCTACTTTTAGCACAAATGAAGGGGCAAACACTTTTGTTTCTGACAGATTTAAACTCCACACAGTGGTCAGGGGCGGATCCAGGAATTCCGTAAAGGGAGGGGGGGGGGGGTGCAAAAAAATATTTCTGGTGCCACTTCCGGGTTTCTCTCATTTTTTCCTCTTTAATTCTTTTGTTTTAACAAAAAATAAAGGGGGTGTGCCTCCCTCTGGATTTGCCACTGGTAGTGTCCACCACTTACCTCCGTATCTCAGCCGTGTGTTTGGTGTAGTGCCGCTGCAGGTTGAGAGCAGGGTTGTACATGATGGCAATGCTGGACATGAAGTAGAGAATCTCCTCTCCTCCGGACACCTCAAAGAGATTCCCACGACAGTCGTTGCCACGGTAACCATATCTGCATCACACCAACAAGAAATAGAAATGAGCACTTCAAAATGTGACATATAATGCTGAGGAATAAATGACCATTGACAATGAACACTTTTACGGTGGGTAACGCACAAAAACATATGGTATTTCAATGGCTTGATGTTAAGTTGCATCACTAAAAGACAACATAAATCCTATTCCAGTCCAAAAAAAAAATAAAGATATATGAAGCACAAACCCTGCAAATGTACAAATTAGTCAGTTGATCTAACACAGACATGGGGGACATTTCAGAAGTGTTTTGTCAGATATTTTTTCTGACCAATTGTTATGAGTTATTGAAATCCTTGCAACTGATTGGCTGAAAGCAAATTTGTCCCACAAATTTGTCTGACAATCTTTCTCTCAATTTGTCTGACAAATTTGTAATACAAAACAATTCATGAAATGCCCCCAAGTTTCTACAATTTAAGCAAACTAGATATGCATCAATACTATCGTGACATTAGATGTATGAAGAAATCAGACTCAGCATCTTTCTACTTATAGATTTTAAAATAACCTACAATGACAGCTCGCCAATATCATTTTCAAGCAGCCATGATATGAAATTTCCACAGTTCCTGTGAACTGATACAACTGATATACACTAGTAGTTGAAAGAGTGCATAAAACTGTCAGACCATAATGCATTCATCTTTGATCCATAATGTCCCACTATAATATAGCAGTCCTTGTTCCACTATGTCCCCTACAAGAATCAATGGTAGTTTTCATTCATACTTACACCCAGTCCAGCCGTAGCTCCACTGACGGTGGATCTGGCACCATCTGTATCTGCATGTAAGCATCTGGTCTGTAGTACCTCACTTCTTTCCCCTGCACCACGACGTCCAAGGTGACAGAACCTTCAACGTCAGTCTCCTTCTCCTTCTCCTTCTCCTTCTCCTTCTCCTTCTCTTCCTTGTCTTCTTGTCCTGGTTGAGCAGATTCCGCCAATTCCTCTTCAATTTCTTCAGCAATGTCTTCTGCGAAAACGTGGGTAAGCGAAATAAGTTAAGCATACCAGTATAGTGCACTGTGCTGTTCAAGGAGCAGAAAACTACATACACATGATATTGCTGCTTTGCATGTGCCTGAAAACAGACTTTAAACTTTATGAAACACCACTTCCAAATCACTGCACTATTTCTTTTCTTTTTTTACAATAATTACTTCGTAATCATTGTACCACAATCATTACTACAGCTATCTAAAAAAAAAAAAAACTGTGATCTCTGCTTGTATCAAAATCAGCTCCGCCAAAAACATTCATATTGTCCAGGTCAGAGCTAGAATGGCTCTAACTCCAGACTTTGCAGTCCAAGCACCTTTCTAGTTCTCAGGTCATGATATCCTTTCACAGCTCATTCCTTTGTTTGAGAATACTAGACAACACGATTCTAAACACAAATAATCTATGCATTTTGATTGAGAGCATCACATTCATAGAGTCATCAATCACTGACATAGTGAAAAACAGGTGACTTCTTTAAGTCAGGAGATAAGTGTCTACACTACTGTGTACTGTGAAGCTTTACTATGCATGGAGATACAATGTAAATCTGCATCACATTTTATGTATTATCAACAATAACCACATCAAACAACCACATCAAATGCAAAGCATTCCACTAGAGAAATGTTATAGTAACCACACCATATTTGCAGAGCTATGCACAAATCTTTTTTTCTGCCTTTATGAAGGAGAAGTGCTCAAAGAGTGTAGAATATGCAGCAGAATTCTTTTAAAAAGGGAGGATTAATGCATCATTTTTCCCAAAATATCATGATTCAACAATGATCTCAAAGGCTACAAAATTGTGTAAGTTTTGCACGTAATCTTTATATCTTCATATGCAGAGCTATGCACAAATCTCTATAATGCCTTTATATAGAAGCGCTCAAAGAGTATAGAATATGCAGCGAGAAAACTTTTAAAAAGTAAGGGTTAATATGCAACTTTCCCCGAAAAACAATTACCGGTAAGTCTCGCAAGCATTCTTTGTTTTTCATCTTACCTTCATCATTGCCATCAATGCTTCCACCCTCACTCCCATCCCTACTACCAAGCCTCATCAACTCTTCCTCCTCGCCATCCATCTCCATCTCCTCCAGCTCCTCCTCCTCCTCCTCTTCCTCCTCCTTCCCTTCCCCCTTCTTCCCCCTCTTGAGGAGGCTCTTGAAGGACTGCATGAGGGAGGACCCCATACCCTTCCTCTTCTCCTCACCACCACCACCACCACCGACACTGCTGACAAAGGAGAGGATAGAGCGGGTGTCGCCACCGGTCTGCTGCTTGGAGGAAAGCAGGGGCTGGTCTGAAGCTGCGCATGAGGAGGCCAAAGCACACATATGTATGATACAGGCCGTGTTAGCTATTGGCAGCAAGCAAAGACATGAAAGGAATGGAGGGCAACATATATATACACACACACACACACACACGGGGAGAGGGGATAAATACAAGTAGATGCAGAGACAGAAAGATGGACAGACTGAGAGAGAGAGAGAGAGACTGACAGCAAGAGAGAGAGGGAGAGATGAATGCACAGAATGGTTTATGTAGAAGAATGAAAAGACATAAAACATGTCCAGTCTGCCCAGTACGGACAATGGTGCGGGTATAAGCATGGAGCTACTAACACAGAATAGTAGCTCCATGGTATATTATAGGATGAAGGGTGTACATGGGAAGCTGGCGAGACATAGAATGCCAACATGGGACAGAATATTACAAATCTGAGGACATAACAGAACCCCGATCCAAATGCATTCAAAAATGTTAGTTGGTATACAAACAAGAAGTGACAGTGTGAAGAAATCACAAGATATGAAAAGAAGACGTGAAAAGGTATAGAAAGCAGGCCTATTTCACTATAAAAGCTTTGTATTATAGTTTTGCGCACACAATTCACATATATTAGCCATTTCACTTTACCTCAATCACCAAAAGATTACAAATACTACTAGTAACTAATAATTTACTGCAGCGAACAGACTTGCTGAATGAGCATTAGTATGATTATTCTTCTGAGCATATGTTCTGCAACTGTCACACTTGGAAGAAAAGCAAAAGACTAGAAAGATACTTCATATTCAAACATATAATACCACAACTAGGAAAGAAACTCTTTTAAAGTGTATTTCTTTGAGAGGGGATCAAACAAGGGCCAAGCAAGTTTTACATTCAAAGTTGTTAGTAAATTAGATCCCTTATATATTTTCATTCGCCCATTACTGCATTATTGGGCACAGGAATTCTGCGAGGATATATGATTTTAAGAGAAAAAAAAAGCGTAGGTATTTCATTGGAATTTCCTAAAATGCATTACCCACCTGGTATGGAATTATGCGAGTTTGAATCCTGAGATAATTGGCTTGATACTGCCGATACATTACTTTCCCCTGATAAAGATCAATTCAGAAATACATTTGATACTCTTCGGCTGGAGTAAACAAACACTGTAAATGGTCACTGGAGTAGGGGTAAACAGGAGGACTCTATGGGTTACGGAGAGGACATCTGACAATTGACCAAAAGGACAGCATATTACAACACAATTTTACCTATCTAGACATGTTTCAGTTCAGTTCTTTAACATTAACATCTGGATGTCTAATATCGATATTGCAATAGACAGCAAGCCACAATGCTACTAAAGACTGCAGAGTTCTACTCAAGTCTATAATGTACCAAACTGAGCAGTTCACCTAGTGTTATATCATATCAGTTGAGTATCAGCAAGATGTAGAAATAGGGTAACAAATAAGAGAAATGAAACAAAAGTGATATCTACACTAATGTGGCTAATGACAATAAGAGAACAAACACATAAAAGTTAATTTGAAATAATTTGGGGAAAAAAAAAAGATGAATTAAAAATCTACATGTTTGAACACAATGACAGACCTTTAGTAAGAGTCTACACATATGAAGAGTATACATCAATCTTTGGAGTAAGAAAATTCATGAAATTAACACAATATAAAGTACTCGTCCATAACATCTCTGAGATAAATTTCAAGCTGAAATATCTAGAACTAGTCCCATTCATGCCCTGCCATGTCCTCTGTACACTTCAAGATGAGACATCAGCCAAGCCACAGCCACAACAGATTATCTAGTCATCTACTCACAAAATACACATTAACAAATCCCATTTCTTTGTGAAACTGTATCATCTGTGACTGTTCTGCTTTTTTCTCGTAAGAACACTCAGATGCTCAAAACATAACGGCATATGGAAATATAAGAAACAATGAGGACCACTCATGTCTTTGTTTTTTGTCATGTAAGATCAAATGCTACAAACTCCTAACAGCTGCTCCAGTCAGATAAAATTTCTAGGAAGAAGAGATTAACACTTAATGAGAGTTCCAGCCTTTAGAGCAGACTGCGCTCCAAAGCAAGACCAACTCACCCTGTGAGGAGGCATGTGAGTCCGAGTCCTGTGACAGCTGGCTGATCTGGGTGGACGCAATGCTGGGGCTGGATGCGCTCTTCTGAAGGCTGGCATCACTGGGCGTGGCCTCCTCCTGACCCGTTCCCAGGGCCATCAACCCCTGGGTCACAGACCCCTGGGGAATATTTTCTGTCGGTGCTGTGCTCCCAGGAGCACCGCCCGGACTTGGATCCACACCACCACTTTGCAAGTCAATGTCTGAGGATGACAGATTGATGTTATTAGAAGTTTTTGATATACCTCATTTCAATGACATAACTAAATGGCATATATCTCTGGTATCCTGTCATTATTTGAATCATAGTTAACCACATCACTACTTTGACTACCTAAACAGGCAGAGGATCCCACTCCTACAACAACAACAACAACAACAACAATAAAAACTCAGTCTTATCACCTTGATTATGTTGGTTGTTAGTCATATCTATATTCATAAATTGCATCATATATATATTTTTACAAAATAAAGACATTGCTCATCCCCGTTATAGGGTGAAGCGTACAAGTTCAACTGGAAAAGTGTTATCACAGAAGACCACAAATTCATTCATTCCAAGACTATACTATTTACATTGTTTCACATACATCTAAACACACACCCACTCTTTCTTCCTCCACTCATTTGATTCTTATTACAGAATATTAACATTTGTCATTATATAATGTGCCTGATCTAGTTCACTTCTCAATTGAAACTTAGACATCTACTAAAGTGAATAAAAGTCGCTTGACGCTCACATTTCTACAGAAACCATGTTCAACATAAAGCAATTTTGTTCACATTAAATGTATATTCACATAAATACATAAATATTTCTAACTTCTTCCTTGTAATACTTCTGTCTTGAATACTGGAATTATCTTTTTATCATTTGTAACTTTCAGAAAGGTCATTCTTGTGGCAGTCTTTCCTCTTCAATTAACAAATGTTCACAAAGGGTATAGTCAAACATTTGTACATACCATTAGACTGGAAGGATTATTACTCAAACAGTGGACTCTCTTTATAACAAAGCCCTTGGGACCAGCAGTTTTCTTTCATTATATCAAAATTTAGTATAACTGAACAAATAAACAATAAAAAAACATACAGCTGATAATGTTGCGGCCTGAATTTTAATTTCGTTGTAACCAGAATTTCGTTATACCCGTGTTCGTTATAACGGGAGTACACTGTACTAAAAGCACCTTCCAGTCTATAGAGAGAATGATATGAAGAGATAAACTTACCTTTCAAGCCATCACTGTTGGCCACAGTGACAGCAGTAGATGTGGTTGAAGTATTTGATTGGTTCAGGGAATCAGTTTCTGAAGACAAAAATAAATTAATGTGAGAAAGATTATTGTGTTTCAGTATGCATTTGTTTTGCTTTTTTCAGTAACTTCTTAATTTCAAAGACAATATGCCAAGAGTGGATGAATACTGTAATTTGTTCCAATGAGAGCATACCTGGATATTACAAACCTTTGGATAAGCACATGACATTAGTACTAGTGAATATTTTGTGGCACTGGAAATATTCTACACTACTAAAACATATCACTCTGATGCTGAATGATACTGATTTCAGCATCTTAATATGACAAACTTGGTACCAAAGGCTGATGCACAAAGATAATAAAAGTTACAACTCCCTACCTCATTTGACTTGCAGGAAAAACAGTTTTTAAAGGGATAGTGTAGTATTGGTGGAGAGGAGCATTGGGCTTTTAACTCTCTATGAGATACCAGGGAACCACCTTTGAAATAATACAGAGTAACCATTACAAGAGGAATCCAAAGTTTATATGATGAAAATCTGTTTTGGAATAGCTGAGACATCCATACCCAAAGACAAGAGACCCGCGGGTCTAGCGCTCACCTGAGTATCGCAAGTTCACCTTTCACGCAGTCACTAATCTAAATTATTCACAGCTCTACCAAAATTTGACAAGGCATTCTCAAGTGGAAGATGAAAATGTACAATAAGGGCCCAATTTTTTCAAGATTCCTTAATTTGGGGGAATTGGGGCCCCCTGGGGCCCTCTGGGTGGGGCATGGTGCCCAGTTTGATAAATTGAGATCCTGACCACCTAGGGATGCTACCTGCCAAGTTTGACAAAAATCCATCATGAGGTTTTCAGGAAGAAGATGAAAATGTACAATTCAGGCCTCCATTTGGACCCTTCCAACCACCCCCCCCCCCCCCACCCCCAAGAGGGGCACCCCTGGATCTCCTATGAACAAACTTGAAACTACAGTCATTACTGTACTCACTCATAGTATTATCTCAGCTCTATAACTTCTGATTCTAGAGAAGATTTTTAAAGATTCCTTCATTTGGGGGGTTTGGGCCCCCTGGGGGCCCCCTGGGCGGGGCATGGTGCCCATTTTAACAAATTGAGATCCTAACCCCCTAGGGATGCTACCTGCCAAGTTTGGTGAAAATGGGTCATGGGGTTCTCAAGAAGAAGATAAAAATGTACAATTTAGGCCCCATTAGGACCCCTCCTCACCCCCACCCCCCCCCCCCCCCCCTGGGTCCAAAGGGGGGCACCCCTGATTCTGCCATGAACAAACTTGAAACTACAGTCATCAATGTGCTAACTCATAGTATTAACCTAGCTCTATCACTTCTGGTTCTAGAGAAGAAGATTTTTGCGGATTCCTTAATTTTGGGGGGTTTGGGCCCCCTGGGGGCCCCCTGGGTGGGTCATGGTGCCCATTTTAACAAATGGAGTTCCTAACCCCCTAGGGATGCTACCTGCCAAGTTTGGTGAAAATGGGTCATGAAGTTCTCAAGAAGAAGATGAAAATGTACAATTTAGGCCCCATTAGAACCCTTCCCCACCCCCCTCCCCTGGGTCCCAAGGGGGGCACCCCTGATTCTGCCATGAACAAACTTGAAACTACAGTCATCAATGTACTAACTCATATTATTAACTTAGCTCTATCACTTCTGGTTCTAGAGAAGAAGATTTTTACAGATTCCTTAATTTTGGGGGGTTTGGGCCCCCCTGGGGGCCCCCTGGGTGGGGCATGGTGCCCATTTTAACAAATTGAGTTCCTAACCCCCTAGGGATGCTACCTGCCAAGTTTGATGAAAATCGGTCTTGGGGTTTTCAAGAAGAAGATGAAAATGTAAAAAGTTTACGCACGACGCACGACGGACGACGGACGACGGACGACGGACGACGGACGACGGACGACGGACGACGCACGACGGACGCCGGACGAAGGGCGATCGCAATAGCTCACTTGAGCCTTTGGCTCAGGTGAGCTAAAAAACAAAGCAATCCTAATAAAAGGTAAGTCCCATATTTTATTAGGATTGCTCTGGTTTGGATACCTCAGCCATTTCAAAACCAATTTATATCAAATAAATGTTGAATCCCTTTTGGAATTATGTGCTCTTTCATATTTCATAAGAGGTTTCTCATTATCTCATCATAAAAAAAAAAGAAGATTGTTAGAAACCTGAAGTTAGGTCTCAATCAAAACTATACACTCCTTTTAATCAAACTAGCAATGACTGTCATACCTTTTGAGTCCTCTTGTGGGCAGCTCTGTTTATCACTCCCTGGTGACGTCTGCTGACTCAGCCGTTTCTCTGGAGTAGAAATTACCTTCTCCTTGCCCTTTGATGCACCAAGGTTACTATTACTTCTCCTTGGTGATGCTATGGTGGCCATAAAACCAAAATACATGACAGAATGGTATAAACTATGACTCTTTACTTTTACAATTTCATCAATACTATCTGAGTGATTATGAATGCAGCACCACGATAATTTGCCTTTCTAGTTTGCATCATAGTACATTACAGGTTACCATGATGTCTAAACAGTTCTCCAGATTCACGGACAAAATACTACATACATGCTCATTTAATTGGTATACACAGAAATTATATGATCAAAATGTCATGAGTACTATAGCATGTTTCAATATATTTTGACTTCCCTTTAAAAATGTATGCATTTCAGTAATACCGCATATTCACCTGAAAGAGATGGTAGGCTTTAGAAAAGCTTGGTATAATATCTCTTTAACCTCCCCTTTAATTACAATTATCATTCGAATCATACCATATGGCAGATTTAGGATGAATTTTTTTGTATCATATCATGATGTTATGGACAGGGACAGCGAGTTTTTGATACGTCCAGTAGAGGTAATGCCAGCATTGTAAGCTGCAGTGACCCTCTCACAATACCTACTGCAAGAATATGTGAATATGTGTTACATTGTTTTTGCTTTTAATTCTGCCTTGCAAAACACTCATTAGTCTGAGGAGTTTCTCGAGGTTGATCATAACTTCAAAGTTAACTATTCATTGTCTAATGAGAGGTTCTTGACTCACTCTTTCCGACGCTCTCAGCAACCTTCGTCTTCTTGACACTACGAGGAGTGGCACGACTCGCGGGCCTGCTGCTTGCGGTCTTCGGTCTGGCGGACTGGGTCCTACTCCAGGCTGTTTTAGTCTGCTTTTTAGGGACGGCTGGTGACTGAGTGGGTGGGGAGGGTAGTGACATGGCTAGGCTGTTTGGCGTGGGCTTGGTCTCCACCACTGTGGATCCCTTGTCGGGCTTCTGTTTAGTCTCCGTTGCAAGGTCAAGGGTCGCTTCTTGTCTCAAGCCCTCCATGGCACTGGGCTTGGACTCGCCAGCATCACCGCTGATGCGCCGATACTCTGAATTGAGGAAATCCTTTTCTGTTTGATCGTCTCCCATGATGGCAGCATTTGAGACCACTGGCTTGGAAGCTTTGCTCGGTAGTGGACCTTTAGAGTGCTCGAAGGATACATTCTTGTGCTTCTTCAATAGATTCTTATCCTTATCACTCATTGTATCTGCAAACATAAACAGAGAAATCACACAAAGATTATTACATATGTAATCAGTGATTGTCTCCAAATTGGGCTATCTATTAAGAATATTTAGCCACTGCATGATATTATCATTATGAATGGGTATCAGGTTACCATATTTTTACTAGTATGTGAGAACTGGCAAATAGAATTCACTATACAAATAGATGTGTGCTTTATGCAACTTCTTTAACCCGATGAAGATGAGTCCTGAGAATACTCGGGCAGGTGTCTATGGGAAATGAGTGCTATAGCAAAATCAGTTCGTTCTCAATGGGTTAAAAGATGTACAGTAGAGACTTTGTAAATATGGAATAGAGTAGAGTTCCAGAGTGCAGCAAACTAAAAGAATCTTTGGTTGTGTGGGTGTGTCTGTCAATTGAAAATGATCCTGTGTTAAAAATTATGTGAAGACAACCTAATTCTGAACATGATCCATTTACCAGTTGAGGACGAGGCCAACGTATACTCGGGCAGATGTCTATGGGAAATGCGTGTTGTAGCAAAATCAGTCCATCCTAAGTGGGTTACGCACAACAGAAAACAATAAAAAATGGTTATCCCTTCACTTCATAATACAAGAGTTTCACTCCTTACCAGTATTGGAAACTGCTTTGCTAGTCTCAGCTCCAGCCTTGCTGTTATTCAGGCTACTGGTCAGTGTGACTCCTTGCTGTGATGATGCTACTGACTTGGGTCTGCCCTGCTGCGAGGTGGACAGAGATTTGTCCAGACTGACTGCCCGCTCCAGAAGGGTCATGAACTCTGGCCAGCTACAATGACATAGTGAAAGGTTTTGAGTATGTAAGACAAAATAATCATAGAACTCATATAAGTTTAGTAAAATAGACAATCAATTGACACATTATTTCATATGACATGAATACATGATCTTGCTTAACCACAACAAATGCAGTAGACTAAGGACAAAGTATGTCAAAGGCATTTTGCCATGAATATGTTCATGGAAGTTGTAAATGTATCAATAAGATTGAATTGCTTTAAATCACAGAATTATGCAGCCTCCTTTTTCATTCGGAAGACATGCGTTAATGAAACAAACAGAAATGTCTTAAAACCTCAATGGATGTCTTGCTGCACTGATGTGGACTTTGAACAGGTATCACTGTCTTTAGCACACTTAACAAGATCTACACTAAATTGCATTAACATGCTTGCACAGATGATAAATATTAACCCGGAAAGACACAACTTTAAGGGAATGGTCTCTCAGAAAGTATGTTTCATAATGATCAAACTCTAACAAAAGCCCTCGATCATTAGGCATTATGATTATATAACTTAATGTACACGGCAGTTCAGTTTCTTGAAAATGTTGCATTCGTATAGATCTAAAGAAATCAAATTTCAAAATTTTCCAATACAGAAAGTTAATGAACTTCCATGCAGTAGTCCTACTCCAAAGGCAAAAACATGTAGAGAGAAATGAACAAGGCCAGTTGAAACACTTGATGCATGAGTTAATCATTAAAGAGTTTAATCAGAATAAATCCAAATTCATCAAGCCAGAGTTGGTTACCTTATTTGTCCGTTCTTCTCATCATCACACCTGCTGAGTAGGGTTGACAGTAAAACCCCACTAACGGGAAGACGCTGGTCACTGCAGATCTTGCGGAACTATGGAGGAAGAAAGCAAGACATGGATAGGAAAGGGGGGATTATATTTGGTGGAATTAAGAGTTTTAATATCAGGCCCTAGTTTTTCTTCTCTCTTTTTTTTTTTGCAAAAGTATACAGTCAACCACGCCTAAGTCAAATCTATTTGGACCGAAGAAATAGCTTTCACTTAGAAAAAATTTGACTTAAGAGGGATTAAAATTAATAGAATATAAAGAGAAGTGGCCTTGAAAAGACCTTCTACTAAGCCACTTATGCAAGGTTGACTGTAATTCTATAAAAAGGACAAGAAATGTATTTCAAAAATTTGCTTCTGTGTCAAACACAAGGAGGCATCATTTCATATGTGTGCAGGAAAAGTTTGGCCAAGATCATTTCCTCTATTCAACACTTAGATGACAGAATAATCGATGACAGCATGGTGTTTTCATTTGCATATACATTGTAATTATGTGCTGGTCTGATGTCGCTTTAAATAACTTTAAACTCGTTGACATTGTGTGATACTTGTAAATTTGATGTAGTCATATGTCCAGTTTGCATTCAAATTCAAATTTTTTCAGTATCCACCATCAGCTCTTGATTATAGCCTCTTGACAAGACCCTATTTATTTGACTCTTTCTTTGCATGAAAAGACTTCCTATATATTAACCTTTTCAGGATAAAGTGTATCAATAAGATCAGTAATTTAAGCATCTTGTTAACTTGTAACAATGTCTGATAACTGTTCAACGACTAGTATTATGAATATCAAGATATATCAAGAGATAGGGATATCTCCCAATCATCCTCACCCGTTTCTTGGGTATGAGTCCGTGCTGGCTGACATCTGAACTCTTGCACACTGCCCTCATCTCCTTGAGGTCAAAACCATCGCTCGTCTGAAGAATCTTGTTCAGCTTGGTCAGCAGCTCGCAGTCTCGGGCATCGCTGATGGCGCTGCCAAGGTGACTACCCGACGCATCCAGCTGGTCCCGCTTGCCATATGTTGCCTGGACACTGTCTCGACCTGCATGACAGGTGTTTTTACAAGTGATGGATTTATGACGTACAACAAAATAGCACACACTGTTGCCAAATGTACACCTTGCGTTCTTATAAATATCATAAAGATTATTACATAGAAGTACTAGACACTTTAACTGTAACTTTGAGATATTTTATTCAATAACACTGATTGTATTTGATTCATTTTGTTATATTAAATGGGTTAGTCAAATACCGATTAGTGATTGGCTAAACACAGTCACGTCACGTGATGGAGGTACATTCGTTATGTTCGCCCATGGGCGAACATTCTTGTAATGCTCTCCCATGGGAAAACATTTTCGCGTAACAAATAACAGAAGGCCTAGGACCGCGCGCACACAGCGTATTTGGCTCTGCGCGAGTGAGCGATCGATCGAGTGCGTTGTGCTGCTGGTGGTTGACGTTGACGTATTTGACGTATCGGTATTTGACGTATTGACTAACCCATATAATATAACAGATGATGACTTTTGTTGTCGGGAACATGTACCAAACGTTCCACCCTCAGGGTTTGAAATATAATGCTATTTCGGGAGGCTATCAGTCCCTCAATAGCATTTCAAACCCTTCAGGTGGAACATTCAGTATGTTCCCTCCCCCACCAGGCATCATCTATATAATGTTACAAATATATACTAACTAATGAATAAAGAAGGCCCAGTGTTTTTATTTTTTTTTAATGTCTACTATGGGAATATACTTCCTAAAGACAGTTGCTTCTGTTGCTTCAGCAAACATAGCTAATACAGGCTCACGCAGACAGGTTACGAAAGCACAACATGTAGATTCCTTTGATTAAATGAGCAGTTATTTGATATCCACTATCTGAGCCCTTTTGTATGTTCTTGACACTGAAAACCATTCATTATCTCTAAGTCACAAGTTTTTCAGCTAATCCACAAATGCACACAGAATTCTACAAGGCCCTGGGGACAAACTATTTGATGTGGACTAGGCTGACCTCACAGTTTTTCAATGACAAATGAGAATATTTCTGCAAAAATCTAGATGCATCAAAGATTTCTTTGGTATCATAATCCATATTCCCATTCTCTTTTTCAGTTTTCCCACCAAACATCATAAGGCACAGTTCACATGAAACTGAAGTGTACCAGTTCTTGACTGCGCCTCCACCATCAATTTCCACAAGGCTTCGTAATCCAGGCCATGCTTCTTCTCAAACTTCATCTGAAGAAGCTTCAGTGTGCGGGTCTTGAACTTGACCTGCCACGCAGAGAAACCAACAAATCAGATGAAAAGTAAACAGATTACTATTATACCACGGTGAAAACAAGCACCATGGGTCAACACATAGTACACTAAGATATTTGTTACAGTGATTACACCTCGTTTTCTTTTGTTTTGTACTTATTATGTATAGTAAAACCCTTTCTTTGTTAATACCTATATGTGACCCTGCACCTCAAAACAAACAAAAAGTCGCCAGACATGAATTTTTAGTTAAGACTATATTCTGAAAGAGCAGACTTTAAGCTTTAAAATGATCTATAACTCAAATCAAATGGACCCTTCTAACCTATCTAAATATTGGAAAGAAAGCACAAACTCAGGAAAAGTGTGAACTGAGAAAAGAGGCTCTGAAGTACAGTGTCTATTCAAGCGCTTAATCTTTACCAAACCGTGCTGGCTGTGCGATGAATGGGACAAAAAACAGGAAGTAAACCACCAGAGTAACAACAATGAAGGGATTATTAGATTAAATTGAAATTAAGCATGCCTCATTAACACATTCTGTCCATAATCAATGCCAACTTTCAAAGCAGTAGCACTATCCCTTCAAAAGTTATTAGAGTTGAAAGTGAAGAGTGTGGACAAGGTTTTTCAGAAATGAAAAAGGAACTCTAAAGACACACCTAATCACACTATTCTACCAAAAATGTTCGAGATAGTCTGCTAAAAAAAAACCCACTTTCCTGCCCGTTTTATGAAACCAAATTTTAGCATAATGTAAAAAAAGACCCGCTCTTTCAGAAAATATGAAAAAGTCAAGTTCGGCTAGGTTGACCCATTTCACTTATTTTCAGTCCTCACGCAAAATCAGTGTGTGCGACTTTATGTTCGTTTTGAGGTGCACGGTCACATATGTTCTAATTAAAAATAAAGTAACCCACTACAGACTAGTCCCGAGTATACTCAGGCAGGTGTCTATGGAAAATGCGCATGGTAGCAAAATCAGCCTGTCCTCAATGGGTTAAAGTAAAAAAAAAAAAAAAAAGTCAGCCGACAACCAACCTGTGCTATACCACTTATCTGTTAAGGTATGCCATAGTGCTGTACTACATGTATTTCTGAAACAGAACAAATGCTCTCATTACCATGGACAGACACTGAATTACCAGTATCAGGAGCAAAGATTTGTTTTGCACATCACTTCAATTACAAAAGGTTTGAATTCATGCTGTATTATTATTTCAGAGAAAAAACAGTATCCCGAACTCTATCCCATTGCAGCCACATATCTCTATAAACATTGAATCCCTTGCACTGACACCTAGATGCATGCCCAAGCAACTGCTTCTCATGCAACTTTAATTCACTTAAAAGTGCTTGGCACTACACAAATACGCCATTATGACCATGTTTAGAATAAATATGTAGTTGTGCATCCCTATCATGACTAAAACCACGTAAGTAAGCTGCACTTCTTTACAAGACATTGCAGAACCACAGATTGATCCTCATTTGAATATTTAGCAAATTCATAATTTAACCCTGATTCTACAAATGAAAATATAAAAGGAAACAGCAAAGGAATAGAAAGTGTTTGTAAGGGTAGATGGAGTAAATAGGTGAAGAGGCAAGAAAGGCACAAGTGACTGTAGAGATGAGACGCTAATGATAACTGTTCAGACATCTTGAACAAGAGTGGTATCCAAGAGGACAAACTCACTTTATTTTCACTGAGGATGTTGATGACATCACGGAGTGCCAAGCAGTTCTCTTGGTTGGCCTGGCGACGGAAAGAAATGAGCACAAAGCGGAGGCGCTGCCGACTGACGTCCTGCAAACCTTGCCGCAGCGCCTCAAGGAGTTCCTCGTTGATGGCATCATCATGAACATCTGGAAGTAAGTTGTAACTCAGCCGCATCGTCAGACCTGGTGCAATCATCATGTCAATTTCCAAACATCACGTTCAGTACATTCTGACAAAAGTGAGTCAATCTTTCATTACAGAAAGATTATTTGCATGATATATTATACTGCTACTGTCATCTATAAGAATGCATTGAGAGAAGTGAGTTTTTTAATACTATATAATGCAGCCTAAACATCACTGTGATTTATTAGGTATAAACCAGATTCAGTACCTTTGAAAATGTGGAACAAATGTAAGGCTTTTAAACTGAATGACATCAACACAGATTAAGTAACATTTTACATCTACTTGTAATCCAAAACCATCTGTGTTTACAGCCATATTGCAAAGAGTCTCAAGTACATGGAAAGCTTGATGCCATTAACTACAAACCTCACACATTACACCTTAACCTACCATGATTTCTGCTACTGTCATCTATATTAATGCATTGAGAGAAGTGAGTTGTTTAATATCATATGCAGTCTAAACATGTCACTGTGATTTATTAGGTATAAAACAGATTCAGTATCTTTGAAAATGTGGAACAAATGTAAGGCTTTTAAACTGAATGACATCAACACAGATTAATTAACATTTTACATCTGCTTGTAATCCAAAACCATTTGTGTTTACAGCCACATTGCAAAGAGTCTCAAGTACACAGAAAGCTTGATGTCATTAACTACAAACCTCACACATCACACCTTAACCTACCATGATTTCTGACTTGTTAATGACTGCCATATATTACATGGCGTGACAGACAACAGAATAAGAATTCAATCACAACAATGCATGCTATACTGCTAGAAATTCAATCATCAGCATGTAAAGTGTAAGTTATAATGCTGTAAGACATAAAGATATTCTTGTTTCTACATCACATCAGTATGTGCTGTTCCTCTCTGGACACTACCCAGCATTCAACCTTGGCAAGAATACTTGATTTTGCATTTCATCAAAACACCCAAATACACAAACATAGCACATAACACAACACGCACGCGCGCACACACACTTTTTTTTTTTTTTTTTTTCAACGATGTTTATTCTGTTCCATTCAAAGTAATAGAAAAAAAATAACAATTTTCATTTGCTACAATTGAAATGACGAAAATATAAGATATACATTTGTGATCATAATAGCAAATTTGCTATTGCTGTACATGACATAACAAAAATTACATTTTCATGAACAATTATCAATTTACATACCGTCACTTCCCCTATGCTCTCAAAAAAATTGCTTAAATTTAACAGTGATAATTCAATTCTTCTAGCATTAATCTTAATAATCATCCAAATGAATTATGCAGCAAAATTATACAGTAATAAATAATGGAACCATATTATTTATCAACCAATACCCGCCCACCTACTAACTCATATCCCTTACTGAGTCCCTATGACCACCCCCACCAGTTCCCTCCCTTCCTGTTTCCTCCCCCACCCCTATCTGTACACATGCAACACACAAACACACACAAACACACCCATACACACACACATACACATGCACCTAATTTGGTTAACTGCTCTTGCCTACACATCACAATATAGTAAATATAGTTATATAATCAGCCCGCCAACAGGCTGACAGGAACGCATGGGAAAGGAGGGGGAGAAAATACAAAACAACACAAGAGAAAAAAAAAGAAGAAGAAGAAGAAGAGGAGGAGGAATGAAGGAAAGGGAAAAAAATGAAGAAAAGAAAGAGTGGAATACTATGGAAACATTACTATTTTCTTAAAAGTCACAGACGTTGCACGTAGCTTCAGACTGGTTTATTCAACGAAGTCTCAAAATGTTCCCATTTTTGTAAATGTACATGTAGCTTCCCAGCCTTGGTCGCAAGGATTTTTTCCTCATTTATTAATTCAACAATAATCTTTTGCATCTTTTCTCCAGTGGGTAACTTATTTCCCGTTCTAGATTTAAAAATGATGTATTTTGTTAAGATAATCAAAGTATTTACACATTTTGATCTATTTGAATAACCAGAAATTCCCCCAAATATATCTCTCCAATTCATATTCCTTAACTCATTTATATCAAAATAATTAATTATGAATTCCCATAACGGTTTCACTTTAACACAGTGTAAAAATAAATGCAGATAAGTTTCAGGCTCATGTTGGCAGAAGGAACAAAGGCTGTCTGTTACAAAACCAAACTTCATTAAACGCTCCTTAGTGTAAACTACGCCATGTAACATCATAAATTGAAATTCTCTATATTTTCTTATCAATGTACACTTACTCGGTTTAATAAAAAGATCTTTTATTTCTTTGTTTGTATAATCATAGCTACTGTGGTCATCTTTGATTTGTAAAACATAAGATGACTGTAAATCTTCCACCATAGCCTCATATATTTTTCTCGATTTTAAAACTTGCAAATTTACTCACACACACACACACACACACACACACACACACACACATACACACACAAAATATATATATATAAGCCAAAAAATTGGAGTATGCTACAACACAGGTAGAAGAAGACCTTCAGCTCAAAACTCACCTAGTTCTGACGTGGAAGGTGGAGTTATCTTCTTACTAGTCATGTTGCTTTTGTGAATTCAAGACAGCTTTTCTGCTTCCCTGCAATATCGAGATTGAAAGGTCAGGAAAAACAGCAATAATGAGGCAGCGATATATTCACCGCTATCAGAAGATACGGATTAATTGATCCAGAAAACTGTTTTCAGATCCATGTGGTAACATGTTTTCTAGATCCTCTTTGTCTGTCTGCATAGGGTAATCTCCCAAACTCCCAGTCCCCTACCTTCCCCATCCCCCCCCCCCCCCCCCCTTGTAGTCTGGATACAAGTTTGCACTCCCCTTCTCTCACAATAAGGAATCATTCACAGTGCATTACTCCCTCTACTATTAATAGTCACAGTTTTCATCTCGCACCATTCCAACTGAAGGGGTACAGCCTTTCTTGCAGAGGTTCATATCTGTATGATCTGAGATATTTAATACTATATTATAGGTTTATGTATCTGACAGGACAGAATATAAATCTGTGAACTAGACTAAGAGAAACATAACAAAGTATCAATAGAATATTCCTGAGTTATGGACCACAGCAGAGTTGCTACCCTGGTTAAGGTTGCAAAGAATGCTGGGAACAAATAGAAAACAAGTCTTGATGGTTGGGTAGTCTCATTGGTGATCTCTGTGTGTGGCCAAGTGGGATTATACCTCCCACAATGCATAACATACACTTCCGACCACACTGAAAGGATTCCATCATATTCATAAGCACAATGAAATTTTAGAGTGTGGGAAGACTATAGAGAACTCACTTGAGCTCTGCTATGATGTCGATCATAAAATTCATTCTATAGACAGGGCCAAGTACGCACCAAAGCGAGCAAGTGATTATCTGTTGTGCTTTGAACATTGTGAAAATCATCTACCAGATGTTTGCATGTACATTTCAAAAAGCATACCAGTATCTTCGAATGTGAAGCACATATGATGAGTTAACCCAACTGAAAAGGGAAAATTTTAGATCATGGGTAATGTTCAACATCCAATGATGCCTTCAAATACAGACTTAATCTTAGAAAATCTGACAGGTAAATATGTAGAAATGTAGGCAAACACATGTAAAACCGAATTCCTTTGCAATGTCATGTTTTAATTTAATTGTTTTGTCTTTCTTAATGAGGGGTAATTTGCTTTGTTTTTATAATACAGCAGAGAAGCAAAATGAATAATGCCTCCGGCACCACTTCGTGGCGGAGGCATAAAAAGCTGAAACCTGTATTACCATACTTGCCAACTACACAGATTTGAGCAGCAGAATACTGCTTTTTAGAGATATGAAGTGCTTACCAATTTTTTCTTTTTTATTTACAGCTTTTTGAAAACCTGCCTTAAAAGCTATTGTACTAAGATATGGCAATATAGATAATAATGTCTCCTTGTACATACAAAATACCTTAAAGGCATAATTTACCATTTGCAGAAGAAACAAAAACCCAGCATTAGTGCTGTAAAATAGTTGTAAAATATGAGTTGGGGTAGAAACAACCACTATAAAAATTTGAATCCATATAATTGATGTGTAGTATTGTTAAATATATAAAATGTGAACAATAGTTATAATAAAAATGTTTCCAGACTAAACCGTCTACAGTTACGGTTTAGTGAGAAAAATACTGATATCTCCTTATATTTTAGGCTTTATTGCACAAAGTTTATATGGTAGGATGCTTTGTGATACAATAGACCTACACATATATGCATCAAATGTGATATCTTCAAAAAATTTTAAATCACTGCTCCCAAAGGTAAACAGGACCTTTAAAACAATATGCATCACATCAATCAATTTCCACACTGAAGAACAAACAGGGGCAAGCTTCACATTGTAGCAAGGGGACATCTCCCTCCCTTGCTTTGCTCCCTTGCACAATATCCCTCTTTTTCACTTTCAAATGTTTGTAAGGATATTTTCCCTCCAAGTTAAACTCCCATCACAAAATACAGAACTGTGTGATACCACATGTGTAATTACTTCAAGTTCAAAGGCAAAATTTACCATCTGCAGATGAAACGAAAACCCAGCATTAGTGCTTAAAATAGTTCTTAAGTGTGAGTTACGGATAGAAACAACCACTGTGAAAATTTGAATCAGTAAAATTGATTCTAATCTAAGTATTGCTAAATAAACAAAATGTGAACAATATCTATAATAGAAATGTTTCCAAACTACTGTAAACCATATACTGCTACGATTTATTGAGAAAAATGCTGACATCTCCTTATAACTTATGCTTTATTGCAAAACTTTCACATGGAAGGGTGTTTTGTGGTACAACAGCCCTACACATATGCATGAAAGGCGATATCTTGAACATTTTGCAAATGACTGCTTCCAAAGGTAAACTGGACCTTTAATGTCACAAATAACATCGAGAAAAAAAAAACATTAAAAAATCATCTACTTCCCTGGAGCCACAAACATCTTAGTATCATTGCATTAATTCAAAGTATTCTGTAAGTTAAAGGGAAGGTGTAGTTTTGGTTGAGGTGGGGCTTCAGATTTCCTACTTTTTTGTGAGATAATGAAATATAAAAGAGCATACAATTCTAATAATCCAGTGTTTATTTGATGAAAATCAGTTTTAAAATGGTTGAGATATCCAAATTATCCATTATTAGTGGTCCTAATAAAAGGTGGGACCAACCTTTTATTAGAGCCACTTTGTTTTACTTTGGCCTTAAATTTGGGGTTATTTGTTGTTGTTTTTTTTCTTCTTTTTTGATATCTCAGCCATTTCAAGACCGATTTTCGTCAATTTTATTTAAACTTTGAATTTCTCTTAGGGTTGTATGTTCTTTCATATTTCATATAATGTATCTAACTATTTTGCAAAATTTTAAAATCTGAATCCCCATCTCAACCAAAACTATACCATCCCTTTAAATGTCAGAGCAAGGACTGACTACTGACTATACCTTCAGTAATACTATCACCCTCTTCTTTCCCTTGCTGTGACCTTGATCAAATGCTGCTGCACTACATTTGTTGAAATCCACGAAATCACTGTAACAATAACATTCAATTCAAGAATTTGACCTTGTCTGCTGTCCCTGCACGGCCACCTGTTTTTCCCCTTCAAAATATTCTGATACTAGTAATCTGCCTGTGCAAGTGAGAATTATCAAATTACAGGAAATATTTGCTGCAATTGTGAACAATATCATAGATCATAGTTTGGCTGTGACCATGACCCTTGACCTAAATAAAATCTGTTCATTTTGACCTCTGACCTTTGCTATACTCTAGCTCCACTATTACTGTACTGATTTAATGACATTGTGGCAGTTTATTTTTGAGTTGTGGGTGAGCACACTGCAGATGTAGAACAAATGGGACTTGCAAACATAATACTTGCTTTATCCTCTGTACCTAAAGGAGCTTAAAACTTGAGCAAATATTTTTTCAGAAAATACACTGGCAGTTTAATATTCAGTAAATGTTTCATCCTTCAAAGATTAAACAAAGATTGATTCATCCTTTGAGGCAGAATGCTTTAACATCTCCGAAAAATCATTAATTGGTAAACGAATGACAAGCTATTGCGAAAAGATATCTTCATTTCATAAGTACACTTTATCTGAGTTACTTTAACAACTGTATCATGAGAAATCTTTTGAGATCCATCAAATTGCATCTTCATTAGCAAAATGTTTGTGTATTACGAATAACTTCAGTACAGCATGTATGGTGAAAATCAAACACACCAACACTTCATTTGAAGTATAAACACCCTCTACACTTTAGTATGAATAAGGCTGCGTTCATGCGAAACTAGAATTGCGTTTCTAAATGCGTTTAGTCGCTAAACGTGTTTAGTCGCTAAATGTGTTTAGTTGTGTTGCGTTCATGCAATTTTTCCATTTAAACGCGTTTCAAAACGCTGATCTGAAACGCGGAAAAAAGGGCGTTTTGAATCATGATTCTGCCAGAATCACAATCGCAGAAACCGCATGAACGCAACCGTGATTTCAATCATGATTCTATGACGTCATTGTGTGCTGTGCGCATGTGTGTCTCACGGGGTATCCCACAGCTTCTGGTTCTGTTCGCGCGCTTTTGTACGTCTTGTGAATCGTGTGTTTCAGTGCCATACCTGCACTAGTTTGTTTTCATCAACGCTATACACCGATTCTATGCTTTAGTATCTAGCTAGCTATTTATTATAATAATACATAATAATACATGTAATTACTCTCCAATTGAGTCGATAATAGTAATGGCTGCAGTTGTGTCTACCAAGGAAAACAATTTGAGAGACGAACCAATCTGTGGGCAGAGCCTGAATGCCACAGCTTATTGGAAGGTATTCACCGAAATAAAACGGACAGGCATACAATAAACTGACTAATCAGTTGGCAGAAGGATTTAACAGGAGGTCATGCAGGCTCGACTTGCAGAAGAGACAAGGTCAAACTGCGCAGTGCGCTGCGCATTGGCAATGGATGAGCTGAGCCAGAATCAGCGTTGCGAAAGCCCACATGAACACTCTTCCGCGGAGATCGTGGTTTGAAACGCCGTTTTGAATCATGATTCATGTTTGTGATTCTGGCTACGAAATTCGCATGAACGCGCCCTTACATTACCTGAGATTAATGATGAATTGTGCTTCATGTTTACAGTGGAGTCAATGATGGTTTTGTCCTCATAAATACAAATTGGTTCAATTTCTGTGCCCTGTATATTTCTGAACACTTGAGTTCTAAAAGAAGCAAAAAATTGAAATGTTCGCTGTGGTATCAAAGAAGCAATTTTCAACCGTTAACATACCTGTCATTCTCTAAATAGGGCAGGGTGACATGCTCTGGTGAGTTGTCTGAATTTCGCCAGGAATTGAATTACACTGGGGCCATCTCAGTTGCTACATCATTGTTTGTCCTGCCACAGGGATGCAGAGAGAGAAGGGAGAGAGAGGGAGAGAGAGTAGAATGCCATTATTTGTATGTTGCTTTCTGCAGATGTGACCTTCCATGTATGTAAATTGACCTCATCGCTCATTGCTTCTATCCTACCAAACCTATTAGGTGTCAGACTGGTACAATGGACAGCATAGTTATCCATAGAATGCAACACCTGACATACAAACAAAGAATGATTTGTCCTGTCAATGCTCATTTTGAAACTGAGTTATCACTTCTTTACATTCCTTCCAGCTATCAAACTGTATAAAAGCAGACAAATGTGTTTCAACAATTCCTCCAATTCAGTCACTTCATCCAAATAGGTATTATAGTAGACAAGACTTCAAATTCACATGATAGACTAACTAGTGCAAGTCTTTCAAAACGTTAATCGAAATGTTTTTAATTTCTTATGTACAAATACACAGGAAGTGAGAAATTCTGCAAACCTTCTATCTGTCAATACATATAATATTTACACTACAATTGTGAATCATACAACATGCCCATTGCACTATTGAGGTTATCTACAGTGCATGAGAAACTGTTCACTCTTGTGAAAAAAAAAAAAACTAAATGGTCTACATACTATTGGTTGGTGATTTGAACAAATGCAGTGAGGATTAAAATCTTCTCATTTTGAGCAGTGTCAGGTACATAATATAATTCCCGAATTATACTGGTTGTCGATGGAGCTAGAATGAAATAATGTGCACAATGCAGATCATATACATGGTGTTGCCTTCAAGTCTATTGTAATATACTGTGACAGTCCCTTATGGGAGTTTTACTTTCTCTCGAGGCAATATCAGAGAAAATAAGGTGGATATAACCCTTCCAGGGATGTCAAGTGTTTGGGTAATTTACACCTCTAAAAAGGCAAAAAGGCAATTTTATCTCTACATGTATGATATGCTCTGCAACAGATTTCACCATCAAATTTAATCAATAATAATTTATGCAGATACAACCAATCTGAATGAGGCAAGCAAAAAGTAAAGTGTCTGAAGAATTCAGCAGTTTCCTTGTTTTTGAACATTTTGCATAGACACGTATGTGTACATAGACATTATGTTATCACTGCTGTATTTAATGTGTTTTGATACATCAAATGCTTTGGTGTACAAATGCCCATTAACACACACAGTTATATCAACATGATGTCCACTTTGATTATGGTTGATTTGTCTAAATGGAAATATCAAACAAATTGAACAGTTTAAGTTTCACAGAATCAGACAAACAAAGTTCAATCTAGAATCTTAAAATTTCAGTGTAACGAATATGATGGATTTAAAGAGTATGAGGAATTCTAAAGAGAAAATTATATCCTTCAACCTAAATCATCTAGAGGTATGATTATTTGGCAGAAATGACTTTCAGAAGAGATCTAGGTAACTATTAAAGGACAAGTTCACCTTCATAAACATAAGGATTGAGAGAATGTAGCAAGATTAGTAGAACACATCCTTGAAAGTTTGAGGAAAATCAGACAATCCATTCAAAATTTATGAATTTTTGAAGTTTTTGTGCAGTAACCGCTGGATGAGAAGACGACTGCAGTGTATGAATAACTGAGATGTCACATGCGTACAACAATATAAGGAAAATATAAAGAGAATTTTACAAAATTCTATCTTTTGAAAAAAGTACACATTCCCCTGACTCGTTACCGACAAATGTTATGGGTAACATTATTCCCCCTGCCTTTAGAAAGAGGAAAGTCAAGTGCTCTTTTATTATGCGAAAAAAGTGAAAATATGTTGAATTTTCTTTTACATTTTCTTTATACTGTTGTACGCATATGACTCACAAGCTGTAGTAGTGTCCTCATCCAGCGGTTCCAACACAAAAATTTTAAAAATTCATAACTTTTGCATCGATTGTCCAATTTTCCTCAAACTTTCACTGATGTGTTCTACTAATATTGTTGCATTCTCTCAATCCTTATGTTTATGAAGGTGAACTTGTCCTTTAAAATCATTAAAAACTTGAGTGATAATTTCAACGAGAACACAATAGCTGTGGAAAGCTGAGAGGCTTCATCATCATTGTTTTCTCTTGGATGTGACTGAGACCAGTATCACTGTTTGGGGGGGGGGGGGGTTCAAAACTTAAGTTTGTTTTAAATTCTGTCTTATATTTTTCTTTATTTATTTGACTTACAAGACATCTACAATGCACACAACTGTTTTATGTTGGTTTGATATCACCAAATTTATGGTTCCATCTATATCAATGTGAAACTATGACATTTAAAATCTTTAATGTGCTCCTTTCTCTTCAAAGGCAAACCCCCTCTGGCATATTCTGGAAAGTGCTGGCTGCTACAGTAAACCTTTAATAAGCAGCTCTTTCCCCCTTGGGCAATTTATCCATCACCTGCGCCTGCATGCCCATTCATTGCATACATACGTATTATCATAGATACCCTACGTCGGCAGAGACCTCTCACAATAGAAGCTGCACACAGCATCTGGTTGCCATGCCAACCAGCCGCTCAAATATGTTGACACAGTCAATTAACACCCTGCTTCCTCTTACCTTCCACACAGGAGGGATGCAGGCATCATAATTGACTTATGCCAGTGAAAGCCAGAAAAGTAGCACACATGAGTGCAGTGGGATAATAAAAAGCTTAGATCTTGAGTTTGTTTTCATCATATATGAGATATCTCAGACATTTTTACAACACAATAATGCAAACACTTTCCTCCTGTGTCCTTCAGGATCAAATGCAATTTTTCTAGAAAATGTGCAACAGGAGCATATCTCTTGGTCACTTCTGTGTTCTTCAGGCTAAAATGTATATTACATCTTCTCAATATCATCTTGAATTGAAATCACTCATTTTAAAGGGTGTGTACAGTTCTGGTCGAGGTGAGGATTTAGCTTTTAACGTTTTGCGAGATATTCAGAAACCACTCTATGAGATGTCAAAGAGCATGCAATTCTAAAGGGTATCAAAAGTTTATTTGATGGAAATCGGTTTTGAAATGGCTGAGATATCCAAAATCAAGGTGAAACAAAGAGATCGTAATAAAGTTGTGGCCTATCGCCTTTCATTATTATCACTTTTTTGGATATCTCAGCCATTTCAAAACCAATTTTCATCAAATAAACGTTGAATCCTTCTTAAAATTACATGCTCTTTCATATTTCGTAAGAGGTTTCTCATTATCTCACTTAGGAATGTTCAAAACATGAATCCCCACCTCAACCAGTACTGTACAGTCCCTTTAATTCAAATCAACATATATGTCAATTCCCTACAAAAAGTTATCTAGTGCGTAAGGCCTTCTGCACTTTCACAGAACAAAATAAATCAATATGAAAGAAGTAACTAGATATACATGAATGATATAAAAAATGAATAAAAAAGAATAATTGATCTAGATTATTGATAAACCAAAAGTGATTAATTTATCAAATCAAAACACATGTGGCAAACAGATAAATGATTTTGTAAATTTTCCAGGGATGGAAAATTTACAATGTTTCCTGAAATGAGAAAAGAATCAATTTAATTTTAAATTGTAGCTCAGGTAGGGCCTACGTAGGCCCCTTATACATTGTAGCTTGCAATACAGGAAAAGAGGCTCTATGAAAATTGAATGAAAACATCAGCTACTTCTTCATGCAATACACAATGCCATCCACAGTTTAAAGCTTAATAGGAACCTACATCTGACTTTAAATGTTAACAAAAATTTGTTAGATCTCTTGCCAGCACATTTTCATCGGTATTTTGGCTGAACCCGGAATAATGGATAACATGTATGATATGATCCTCATTCACATTCAAATTACCGGGTATACTGTTGTGATAGATACCAAATGCCATTTTAAAGATTTTTTTTTTCTTGTGAAGGCTTGCAACAAATAGGTCAGGAGCAATTATTTGCTCCACTAGAATGAATTAGTACAGGGATTAGGCTGATTACAAAATACAGACTTTTATTTAATAGGCTTACATCACTCATTTCTGGCATTGCTATACGTATAATATCTAGCTCTCGAAAGCTAGCTGACAAATGCTTCAAATGTTTATAAAGGAAAACGCCAGAGTGCATACAACAGCCATCTGCATTATCTGTGACCATATCATGGAAATATTGGCTTTCTGTTCTTCCTCTTCTTAGACTTTATAAAATCGTACAAAGAACAAGTCTTACCACTATCTGGTCAAATCTTGTCACTATTCGCAGGGAGGTGGTGTGTGATCGCTGCTGACCACCAGCTACCCGCAACATCAGGGCGAGTCGACTGGCCGGAAGATCGAAGAGCGAGCGGAGAATCTCACGGAACGGCAGAGCCGAGCACTCGGCCTAGACACTCTTCCAAAGATTTGGGGTTGCTCCGATTAAAACAGATCCAAACAAAGCAAAGCTAACGTTGTCCACTAGTAGGAAACCACTGTTATTGTTAGCTGATAAAGATGTTCTAACTATCAACTTTCCATCCTTCGCGTCTTTCATCAGCGTTTACGGCATAGGGCAGAAATCCAAGAACACTGCAGAAGACAAGTTGCAGGGATATAAATGCTCTTTACCTCTTCTCGCCTCACGACATCTCCAAACTAGCTCGGTCGGTCACATAAAGCTACTAGTATTCGATCGTAAATAATTCTAACGTTAGACGTTGACCGTCCAGCTGTGGATGTCCTCCCCGAGCCAGCCGGGCTCTCCAAGCCTTAGCGTCCCGTTGTTCTGGATACTAAACGTGCGGCGGTCGATCAGCGCGCTGAATGGAATGGAGGGAGAGAGATGGGGAGAGAAAGAGAATAGGAAGAAAAGATCCTTCAGCCAGCATCCCCCCCCCCCCCCCACACACACACACACACACAGTACACACATGCACACAAACTTATGACAGTACTCTGCCCAATCAATATCATGAGCAGAGGATGCGAACCATAGATGGCGCTAGCTAAAAACAATCTGAAACCAGGGGCCCGTTGCATAAAACTCCAACCGGATTTTTTCCGGTTGAAATCACAAAATTCCGGTTGGAAGCTCCCGACCAGAGTTTTTATGCAACGGATTTTACATTCTTAGGTTAGCAACCTTACAAAATTCAGGTTGGGCAAATCCCAACCTGAATTCTTTATGGTTGCTAAAAAATTTTTATGCAACGGGACCCAGGGAGGTGAGGACTATGGCAATGACGAAGAGAAAACAATCATTTTGAGTTTTACGAAACATTACAAGTGAGGTGTGTGTGGGTTGTTGGTGGGTTTTTTATGTGTGTGTGTGTGTGTAAATCATGAATTCATAAATCCATAAGGATGCACCTGTCTCACCAGCATCTAACTTTTTTTAATCATACAAAGACAACATTTACATCCCAAACTTTACTGGTCTCAGATTCTAGGATTCTTTAGATTCAAGCATAATAAAAGACCAATACTTGCTTTGTGCTGTCAGTATGTTAAACGTAAACTGAAGTCATACTTATCAAGTTGACTGATAAACTTGCGCTCTAAATTGCTGTGTTGCCATTTTCGGGGTGGTATTCTGTTCAGTTAATGCATAACCTCTTTCTGAAGACTTTTTTGTCTCCACACCAAGTTGTGGCCAACTTCTTTTTCTTCTTTTATCCCTCAGTGTTGTTTGTAAATTTTATCATTCACACTTGCTTTCTGTTCCTCCTTTCTTGTTCTCTTATTTTTATCTTAATATTGTGATTGTGTTTTGCTGTATGTCTCTTTTGTAAATATTTGTTTTATATCCATATGCCCTTGCTTATTAAAGTTTTTAACCCATTTTACTTTAGGTCTATCATTTTCCCTTCATTGTTGTTTTGTGAATCATATATGCTCTCTGTTGCTTCTTTCTTTTTTCTGTTTATTTCTTATCTTTACCAGCTGTTTACAGTGTGATCGTTTCTTCTGTTTTATGCCCCTTTGGTACCATTTGATTATAGTTGTTAGATATGTTGCATAGTTGTTTAAAAGTAGCCTATAGTGGTATGATTTACTTGCTTCTGCAACCTTTCTTCTGTTTTCTGTTTATTTTCTTATTTAGCATTTTCATTGTTTTTGCTTATATCCCTTTTTGTGAATATTTGTTTTCAATACATACCCCTTTCTTGTTATAATCAGTTGCTGAATGTTATTTGTAGTGATAATTACGACCTTTGGCTTTGATTTTTACTAAGCTTTGTTTTTCCTGTAGGGTCTTCTCGTCTTTCTTCTTCGGCTTCTTCTTTTTCCTGCTTAATCAGTACATCTTTTTTTCACTCTAGTTTATACTTATGTGCTTGTTATTCTGACAATATGTAATTCAAAATGTACTATGTTATATACAGAAGGAGGAAAGATGAAATAAACTTGGACATGAACCTGATAATAGTCATCCAGAGTCCCGGTTATATCGTAAAAATAATTATGACATGTTGAAAACACGGCATGCATGTACATATACATTGAATCAATTCAAAACAGTTGATCACAAAAAAAAAAATGCTCAAATTTTTAGTGGTTAAAAGTGAAAATCGACAGTTTCTGTTCTTTGGATTATCAATAAAAGAGTCTGTCTTTTTGAAAAATCCAATTGCTCATAAATATATTAAAAAATCAAAGACTTTGCTTAGAATCCAGTGGATTCACAAAAAACTAAAAGAACAACTCACCACCACCCCTAACAACTCCCCTTTCAAAAACAACAACGACCAACAACACAAAACACTGAAAAACGTTCATGTACGTATAGTGTTGATGGAACATGACAATGCTGATAATCTCTTCCACTTCCCTCGTCTATCAACAGCCATGAGGTATTATTTACGCAATCGTGTGATTCCCTCCCTCTCATAGTCCATGGGCCAAGACCCGAAAAATGTATGGCGGTTAGTTTCGATTCAGAAGTATAGGGATATAACAACGAGACCAAGTTGGTTAAAAATTCATTTACTATGACTAAGCTACTCATTTGGAAATGCTATCATAGCTTGATAAGCATATCTATGCCCGACAAACAAAATGACACCAAAAAGGTTTTGCCACCTCAGATGGTACCAATATCTGGCCTGGCCCATGGACTATCAGTCTTCAGGGGACGCGGAACCTGGGGGGGGGGGGGGGGGGGGGGCTGGGGGCTGCAGCCCCCCCCCCCCCCCACACTCTTTGTTTGTGAAAAAAAAGAAAAGAAAAGAAAAGAAAAGAAAGAAAGAAAGAAAGAAAGAAGAAAAATCGGGGGGGGGGGGAATCATAACACCCATGAATTGGAATTTCCAAAGATTCCGCCCTTACATAAAGTTCCCGTCTAAGCACCGGCGTAGCAAAAAGGGACGGTCGGGGGCGGTGGGGGCGGTTGCCCCCTTAAGATTCTGACTAATGCTGAGTGCACAAGACTTATCACTTACATTCCGAAAAATCAATAAGTTCCCTCATGTGATAAGGGGAATATCTCCTTTTTAATCAACCCTTTCCTCTCTCAGTTCCCCCGATCAATTTTTGTTTTGATAATTTCCCACAGTTATTTCATAATATGCGTATAGGAGATATCTAAATTTCAACTTTAAAAAGGCAAAAGCTCCCTCGTATTATACAGGAAGGGTGGGGATAGCATTCTCCCACGCTTTCTCCATGTTCGCCCCCCCCCCCCCCCGCATTGTGCATATATACTATATAGACTATGGCTACACTTTGAGTTTTCCAATATGCCACAAAATGAATTGTGTTCACCAAAACGTTTAACTGCAATCGGAAAATACAGAATCTCTTATCCCCTCCCACATCATCCTGGTATGTCTCCTGGTATATCTTGCACTTCTCTGATTGACAAAAATTAATGTCCAAATAGGGAGCCTATTCCAACAGAAATGTGCGCCAGATTGTTGAATTTCAGTTCTAATAATGAAAAAAAAAAACTCCCTCGAATATACGAGGAGTATCTTGCCACCCTCCCATTGATTGGTCTCTTCTATTGACTTAGTACACTTTTGGGAATGACAATTTCAGAATTTTCCACCCAAAAAAGTGCTTCAGATCGCTTTATTTCAATTCTAAAAACCGCAAAAGCTCCGTCGAGCGGGAGGGGGCATCCCCTCCCACACCCCCCCCCCCCCTCTAAACCTCATTAGACTTTGTACATTTATATGAGACGACAGATGCACGTCAGCAACTAAAAACAATACCTTCATTCTCTAATTGACAATAAGCAGCAACAGTTTTTCAGAAGTAACATTATTAGGCCTACTATTTGGATGTCATTACTCATTAGCAACACCTCTTTTGGCACCTACTATTTAGAGCAAACATGATGCAAACTTAACCCGTTTGAAATCTAAACTAATAAAATCAGAGACTCTCTCTTTGTCTGTTCACGAATAGGCTCCTAAACGATGTACTTTCATACTGAACTGACCCCGTACAATGATAGAACAGGTATCTAAGATGTGCAATGGGTAGGTTAGAGTAGGGGGTCAATCGTTTACTATGCAAATAACAAAAAAAAAATGAATAATAAACAGCTTGGTTGCTATGGCTTGTGCCGAAAGGGTGGGTTGGGTGGTGGCGCGTCGCGTTAATGGGAACACCACCCTTCGTCCAAAGCCCCCCCGGTTTTGCCGAAAGGGTGCGTTGGGAGCGTTGGGTCGCGTCGCGTTGACTGGAACCCCACCCTTCGTCCAAAGCCCCCCCCCCCCCCCCCCGGTTTTGCCGAAAGGGTGCGTTGGTACTTTTTCTTACGTAATATCAAAAGAATTGAATTTATATTTAACCTTCAAACAACCATTTCAAAGAGGCTATCGTCCGGATCGGTTTACACTCTATTACAACTTGGTCTACAGCCAGTTGGTCTAATAGACTGTTTAATATCAGTTGGTCTAATATATACCAGTTGGTCTAGTCATCATTTCGTCCAATTACTGTTTGGTCTAATTGCTATTTGTTGTTTAATATCAGTTGGTTAGATATGAATTCAAAACTCGTCTTTTAACCCTATAAAGCCCAAGGGGGGGGGGGCACATTGTGCCCCCTACCCGATTTTCATTCGCCACTCCTTCGCCCTTAATTCAGTTTTAACCAAATTTGGTGACTTTTCTAAAAATCTTATTCCAAACATTTTGACATATGATTAAGCTATATTTGATATTGCTGGTTGCCATGGCAACAATAAAACTGACAACCATGTCAGTCAGATTTTGCATATTTTTCTGTTCCAATTCCAATTACCCATATTATAATGTATAAAATGGGCGTTTCTTGGCTGAAATTTGCTGAAGGAGCAAAATGTGAAGTAATTATGGCCCTGAAATGTTCTTCCTATTATTTCCTTTGTTTTTCTGTGACAATGCCATAAAACAGTAGATATAATAGAGGTACTTGAAAATAACAGTATTTTCCAAAGATTGCCATTCTATTTTGTGTCATTTTGATTCCTCCACCCAAGTTATACCTCTAATATCATTTGTTTATCACATTATCAATCTGCAAACTTAAAATTCCGATATTATTGGTATATGAAATATGATAACTATATGCATGTACCTAGGGTACATGCAGGTAATATGAGACTGCAGGTAATATGGCACGCGTGACTTAAAAACCCTTATTACTCCACCTGAACCACTTCCAAAATGCATATAGCGCCATCTATAGATTTATATCATCACTGTGCTTAGTTCTTGATGATTTTCCTGCTCGCTGACTGAAAGTTTGGTGAGAATATCACCAAATACTGAAAAGATATGTAAAAATTACAGTATTTTTTAGCCTTGATATAAGATTTGACATTTCACCAATTACACTGGTGTAAGTAAAGTTATTGTGTGTGAAATCAATTCTTTACATTTTACGTAAGCTCATTGATTGGTTTAACCAAAGAAAGTGTGTTTTGGTCTATGTACTGTACTAGATATGTGTTATATGGCTTCAAAGGGGACCAACAAGACCCAACAAGCTGCAGGTAATATGAGACGTCAACATGGCGGACAGGTTTTATTGACATCTCTGATTTCAAGTGACTTGCCTAATTAGATAGAAGCCAACATCAAAAGACCTCATCTTCTTCTCTGACAGTTTTTATATTCAAAGTATATAAAAAATGTATCACAAAGTACAACACACAGCTATATGAACATGTATGTAAATTAATATTTGTGTACTTTAGATAGGGTGCTTTCAAATTAATGCCACAATTAATTTGGTGTGCTATAATCTTTAGTTTAAGTGTTATTTTATAGGTGTTAGATACTGTACACGATTACTTCAAACATTTGAATTCACAATTTTCATAGTTTTAACCATAAAAGACTGGGGTCTCAACGTTTTGTGTGATATTTCCGCGGTTTTTATTATTTTTTATTCAATTTTCTTTTTGCAACTGAGCTAGGCCAGGCCTAGCTCAGTTGCAAAAAAAAAAAAGAATAATAAAACATAATAAAATGCTCATCAGGATTATCTTTTTTCTTTGAACTTTTGTGCAACATTTGATACCTATTTTGTAAAAATAAAAGTAAAAGACCTTAAAGGACAACTTCACCTTTATAAACATAAGGATTGAGAGAATGTAGCAATATTAGTAGAACACATCATTGAAAGTTTGAGGAAAATCAGACAATCCGTTCAAAAGTTATGAATTTTTGAAGTTTTTTTGCAGTACCCGCTGGATGAGAAGACTACTGCAGTGTATGAATAACTTAGATGTCACATGCGTACAACAATATAAGGAAAATATAAAGAGAATTTCACAAAATTCCATCTTTTGAAAAAAGTACACTTTCCCCTGACTCGTTACCGATAAATGTTATGGGTAATATTATTCCCCCTGCCTTTAGAAAGAGGCAAGTCAATTGCTCTTTTATTATGCGAAAAAAATGAAAATATGTTGAATTTTCTTTTATATTTTCTTTATACTGTTGTACGCATATGACTCACAAGCTGTAGTAGTCTCCTCATCCAGCGGTTCCAACACAAAAATTTAAAAGATTCATAACTTTTGCATCGATTGTCCAATTTTCCTCAAACTTTCACTGATGTGTTCTACTAATATTGTTGCATTTTCTCAATCCTTATGTTTATGAAGGTGAACTTGTCCTTTAACGTAATAATCTCATGTCGGTAATGAAATCTCATGTCGGCGTCAAATTTGAGAATTTCTGAGATTTGTGTACAAACACACGGAAAATGGCGTTTCATGCTTAAAATCAACTTTTGGCTTAAAATTGTGTTATTTGTCTCAGTTTTAGATAATATTCATATGATATCTATCAAAATTAAATAGTCAAACAACACCAATAGAGAAAAAGTCATGAATTTAAGACATAAGATTGTCATTTTAACATTGACACAATGTCTACCATGCACAGTCTCATATTACCTGCACATGCAGGTAATATGAGACTTCTGCGATGATGTCATAATTTGCATATTAACTGTCAACAAAAATATTTGATTGGTGCAAATGCTATATAAAAGGAAGGATGAATAGTTGCTAATTCCCAAAAACAAAGTTTGATCGGTTTCTCTGTATTCATCTTCATGCCATTTATGCAAATGAGCTTAATAGTCTCATATTACCTGCATGTACCCTATTCCTAACAATACATCACAGGTCTCATAATGTATTTCTTTATTTTGTTATGAATAGCGCCCCCATGTAGTGACCTTGAGAAATTTCGACCATAAAAAATAATGAGCTTTGACTTGCAAATCATTTGTGGCAAATATGAAAAATATTGGTCTATGATAACACATAGTGGGGATAAAGAAATTATACAGAAAAATCATGTTTTTAGCATATTTCCTATGTATTTCTTTATATTTTGGTGAATAGCGCCCTCTATGTGTCACCATGAAAAAAAAAAATCAAGTATGCGGTCATGTAGACTATGAGTTGCTCTACCCATGTGCCGAATGTGACGATGAAACATCAAACAATAACATCAAGATAGCTTGGGCTTTATAGGGTTACATGAGAAAAAGAGAAAAAGTACCAACGCACCCTTTCGGCAAAACCGGGGGGGGGGGGGTTTGGACGAAGGGTGGGGTTCCAGTCAACGCGACGCGATCCAACGCTCCCAACGCACCCTTTCGGCAAAACCGGGGGGGGGGGGGGGGGGGCTTTGGACGAAGGGTGGTGTTCCCATTAACGCGACGCGCCACCACCCAACCCACCCTTTCGGCACAAGCCGGTTGCTATGCGGTCCTACACATGGATTACGCGTTGCAACATCAGGGTCATGTTATACGCGCGATGACGGTGATGCTCGCGTCAGACGCGAATGCACGGTAACTGCGGCGACGCGTTCACTGTGCACAGTGGCCATGGCCACTGCGAAGCACGGGTACCCGCTAGTTATAATAAAATTGTACATCATGACTTGTTATGTGGAGCAACACTACGGATAATATTTCTTGTTAGGAACGCAAACTAGAGCAACTGTTCTCCAAGCAGAAGTGTCTGAGCATTGAACCAGATAGCCACGAGTGTATATGTTTATGCAGCTGTCATTTGTATGACGCACCTCTTGACCCCCGGGAAAAGTGCGTCATGGTCGCGTCAAGTACCACCAATTTGATGATGCGTGGTACCGTCACGGGAGCAAAATGTCCGTCACATACTGACCCATTATGTGCGTCATAGTCGGTCATTTAACCAGAGTGTGTCAAAAGGTTCGTTAATATACAAATGATGCACAGGATAGAGTGCGTTAGTGTAGGCGTAGTGCACTCGAGGGTATTTACAATTGTGAAACATGCACGAGGCGAAGCCGAGTGCATGTTGCACTACATTGTAAATACCCGAGAGTGAGCTACGCCTACACTGACGCCACGAAATAATCCTGTGCATCATTTGTTTTATAAAATGGGTCGAAAATTCGAAAACTAACATCATTTTTCAGCGTTTTTCACGTACCTTTGTGGGTCAAGACGTCCGAAGATGTTCGTCCCAAACTTTTACGCACGTCGCACTCGCGGAAGTCCCGCACATACAGTATAAGTATAACGGGGGGTTGGGTTTCCGGACACCCGCATGAAAACTTACTTATTTTACATAGAATATGCACCCTTTACCTTAAAGACTTGATATAGACCCCTCATATAGGCCTACTAGACAACATACTCTGAAAACGGCGTGAGAATTAACCTGCTAAATCGTTGGATTTGCTCTTCAAAGTGACTCCATGTACGCGTCCGGTCCCATAACGCTTGGTCTACTGTACTGTACAAAGTGTACGTATAGTACGTACGTACGCCACATATGTTATGCACAAGGGAAGACAGGCCGGCCGGAGCGCCGGCCGGCAGCCCGAACTAGAAGTTGTTTACAGGATTGACAGCGCGTACGCGTATGCATGCAATTCATCGAAGGAGCCGCCGCGCGCACAGACGATCGGCAATCTACCATAGGATTACAGGCAGTGCAGTTGTACTGAAGTAAAGGAAGGAGGTGTGTCTCATTTCAGCGCTTCCTATTGGCTACATTCTTGAACCCATTTTACAGAGACTCCAACCCCAAGCACCTTCTGATCTGGAGATTCTCCCGCCCGAAACCCCTAGCAAACGGGAGACTCCAAGTTGATGTGTGCGAAGCGCGAAGTTCCTAGGGTTCTAGATGTTCTCTGGTGCTATCTAAGGCTTATTTTTTTCACCCGATATACGATAGCAATAAGTAAGAAATCCTTTCCAACGGGAGACACAGAGCCAGGGCGGGAGAAATCAAATCTCAAACGGGAGAACGGGAGATTTTGCAAAAATGGGCTTTCGGCGGGAGATCTCCCGTCGAAAACGGGAGAGTTGGAGTCTCTGATTTTATAATATAGGCCTTTTATCCTTTCGTTGTTCATATATAGAAGATTGATTTGGTTACAGAATTTCATAAAGCATCTTAATTGCTTAACTTAGATTTTTAAGTCCAGCACATTAATACAAGCATGTTTTAGAAGATTGAAGTTCTTGTTTTTCTATAAGATGGACTTTAAAAACAAACAAAAAATTCATTCTGATTTTGTCCAGACTTATCAAATTGAACTATTTCTTTGTATAAATCTTTTTCTAACATTTGAGACACACAGCAAAATTCAGAGGTGCCAATATGATGATGGAAAGATGATAATTTTTGTTGTAAAAGTTTCTCTGGAATTGGATGTATTAGCTCTTTTAACCACAAAAGGCACATTCATAAACTAGAAAAGCACTCCGAGAGCGCAGACCTCCGCTAAGCAGTTACTTTCCATCGATGATCTTACTCTTCCATACGGAGATCAGTGATTTCCACCCACTGAAAAATTGCCCGAGATCCCCAATATAGAAGCCTTTGTTACGTCATAAACTCTCAGATGTGCGGCGTGCCTCGCCTTAGCAGAAACCAAAGACGCTTATCTCTACTATCTTTGGCAGAAACTGGGGCACGCACTTTAGTGCGCGCATGCAAACCTCGAATACGCCCAGCCTGAACTCCCAAGTTCATTGACCCTACCTGCCAAAATATCACAAATCCTTCATAAATTCCCCCAAAATTCTTGGATCATCACCAAAAGTTAATCGTTTGGTACTTGTGTCATTCTCAACCTTTCCTGCAAGTTTCATCCCAATCCGTTCAATACTTTTTGAGTTATTTTGCGCACAGACAAATGAACGAACGAACGAACAAACCAACGGTAACGAAAACATAACCTCCTCCCTTGGCGGAGGTAAATATATACTTAAGTTCAATTATAATGGTGAGGACTTGCAGCATTTGAGGACTTATGCATTTTTTTATGTCTTGTATTTCTCTGGTGCAGCCGTGCCAAAGAAAGGAAGCAAAGAGAAGCCAAGCACGAGTCAGAAAGAGAGCGAGGATGACGAAGACGACGATGAGGATGACGATGAGGACGAGAAAAGTGAAAAGAAGGAGGAGGCTGCTAAGAAGCCCTCGCAATCAAAGACAGAGAAAGACGAGCCTGAACCAAAAGTAAGTATGAATTGTTCGTAAAGAAGCTCATGTTTCTTCCTTTTTTTAAATTCTTTTTTCTCTCTCTCTCTCATTTTTCCCTTGGCAAGCCCCCCCCCCAAAAAAAAAAAAAAAAATTCCTAGAAATTTCAGCAGCTTTTACCAGTACTCAGAGTTATGAAAGAGCAAGGTAGACTATATTCTAAGTTGGTTAGATGTTCGGTGAGTAAAGCATGCTTTTTTTCAGATGATATAACCTTTACTTTGATGCATGCAGTCTCATGGTATGCATACCATGCATTATTGAGCTCTATGTGAGAGAGAGTTTGTGTAAAAAGTGCGGACACTGTGTGAGATGTAGACTGAAGTCAAGTACCTGTGTTGCTGGGAACACAGTGTGAAGTTGATGGGCAACAGTGTTTGGATCTTCATGTTTAGAATAGTTTGCTTTACTTAGGCCTTTTCAATTCCAGAACACAAATTTGATTCATTTGCATTAAAAAGAAAGAAAAAAATTCTATATGCCATGTGAACTACGCAGATTTTGAGGCATGTACTATTAACCCATTGAGGAAGAGTCCTGAGTATACTCGAGCAAGTGTCTATATGGGAAATGCGTGTTGTAACAAAATCAGCCCATCCTCAACAGGTTAATGTTTGAACACATTATTTCAGAATACTGATTTGCTTCAGAAATTTCCTAGCGACATATTGTAGGTTGGAAAATTTTTATTGTGTGCTTTTTTTCTTTTAGATTGTGGCTAAGGACAATATGATGTAGTTTTTGATTAAACCATTAAAAAAAGTATCTGTCAGAATGCGCAAAATAAGAATTGCTGTTATAACAGCATGACATGAGATACTGTTTGCTTCTCTGCAGATAATCAATAACTCCACATGCATCATCACATAATGTGTTGTGGTACATTTGTGGGCGAGACACATTTCGGCACTTGCCTTGTGTTATTATTTTAGCTATATTACAGGCACTGAAATTATTATGGCTTGGGTGATAGAGTATACTTGCACAAATGGGCACCAATCCCCACTTTATAAAGGAACATTTTACAAATCTTTTTCTCTAAAACTAGAAGTGATAGAGCTGTATTTGTGCTATGTGTATGAAAGTACAGTGTAGATGTGTGACTGTAGTTTTACATTATGGTGTAAGTTTTGTTTTTTTCGTGGGAGAATTTGGATACCACACACATGCACACACAGCACACTCACACACATACACACACTCAAATACAGTGGCTCGTTCTCACCGTGGACGGGAGCCCCAGATCCATCACGAAGTGGAATGCAGCCTCTCTGCTCTCCACCGATGTTAGAGGTCATTCCTGTTTCTCCTCACACTTTGTGTGCTAAGGGACTGAACATTCTCCTTTGTTGAAACGAAATAGGGTCAGATGTGTGTCAGGAGCAATTTCTTCTCAATTCATTCTAGTCCAGTACAACTTTGGCTTTTCTCGTACGACCATGAACGTGATGCTTAAACAGGAACGTCCCAGTTAAGCAAAAGCTCTTCACTATGTCCTGCCCCCCCCCCCCACACACACACAAAGTTTGCTGTGTTCTTATTCTAAAGGTAGAAGTCTGCAAGAATGCTTCTAAAGAAGGTAAAGTTGATTTCCCACACTGCATAATGTATGTTGTGCTTGTCTGATACTGCCTGACTACAGTGAAACCAGAAATGTTCATGATCATTGTGATTTTGAGAATATTGTGAGAGTCAGGATTCATATTCATACAAGAGTTCTTTTCTTCACGATATGCACTGAATGCCAGTGGCACTTCGCGATATTTCATGCCGTGAAAAAGGCTGTCAGCTCCAATGCCGGAAAATTTCATGCCATGGAAATATCTTGCTTTACGGTATGCAAATACAAAATGTACCAAGTGAAGAATTTGACGACGCAGAATCGCACACAAAGGTTGTTGATTGAACCAAGCAACCGTAGCAAACACAAAACCATTGAATGAATGCAACCAAGTATATCTTTCTTCTTCAAAGTCAAGGATGACATTCTTACCGACAGAGCAGCAGACAGACAGACAGACAGACAGACAGACAGACAGACAGACAGACATACACACACACATAAACGCACAACTTATATCTGGCATATATTGGCAACAATTTGCATATCAATCAATATCACAAGTGAATGATTTGCCAACCCCTCCTCTGTCCTTTGGATTTCAAATTATAAGGTGATACATGTAGTATTTGAAGTTTTACCCCACCTCATGAGAATCCTTTGAAAGAGTTTAAAAGAGTGATCTGTATCAAATGATCTTTGTTTTTTCGCAAATCAGTTTGTTTTAATAAGCAAATCAGATGGTCTAATTCCTAGGATTTTGCTTTGGAACCAGGTTTACATGATACCAACATACAATGTACTTGAATTATACTGAAAGCTTGGTTCCAAAGTTCAATTTCAAAATGCCTCTTGCTTTCAGATGGTCTAATTCCTAGGATTTTGCTTTGGAACCAGGTTTACATGATTCCAACATTTTTGAATGGTACTGAAAGTTTGGTTCCCAACTTCAATTTCAAAGTGCCTCTTGCATTCACATTTCCCCAAAATCCCACTAGGCTACCAGGTACAATGTACATGTAGGTATGCATTTGCACATTTTTGCCAACTGTGTGTCTCAGGGACTGTTAATCACCTCAGCAATTTAAAAAAAAAAGGATAGACAAGGTTACAATGATTAATGTGTTTTTTAGAATTCTGGCCTCCATGTGGAAATTCAATTCAATGCATGGTCTTTATTCACTCATCTTCACAGCTGAATAGCTGAATTGTGATAACTGTTTACACAGTGGAAAGGGAGTTCATTATTTCCAACTTCATTACACAGCATAAATTTGTGTATGTTGCATGTGAGTAATAATGCCTGACTATCCAAATAGCGTACATGGCAAATACCAAGAGAAGAATGTGCTTTGTGTTTACCCATACATGTGCAATGTCTGCAATGCCGAATAAATGATAACAATAATGATGATAATAAAAGAATTATGTGAAGTAGAGACACACAGAGAGGTTGTTGATCAGACCAAGTACCCGTAGCAAACATGAAACCATTGAACGAATACAATCACGTTTATCTTGCTCATTAAGTGTCAAGGGTGACTGAATAGCTGAATTGTGATAATCGTTTACACAGTAAAAAGGGATCTCATTATTTCCAACTTCACCATACTGCAGAAATTCATGTATGTTGCATGTGAGTAATAATGCCTGACTGTGCAAATAGCATACATGGCAGATGCCAAGGAGAACAATTATGTGAGATAAGAGACCCACAGAGAGATTGTTGATCAAATCAAGTACAGTACCAGAAGTAAACATGAAACCATTGAAAGAATGCAATCAAGTTTATCTTGCTCATTGATCAGAGTCAAGGATGATGTTCACACCAACTGAGCAGCAGATCCTTGAACACACACACACACACACACACACACACACACACACACACACACATTTATTAAAACAGAAACAAACACAAAAATCATTAGGGGTAGTGGCAAGATTTATAATGGAAAACAGTAACTGAGAACAATGAGAACCTTCCTGTATACTGTATCAGCAGGGTTATGGGAATGTGTTATGAAGCCAATTAAAGGTACAGTTTACCTTTGAGAGCAGGGATTTTAAAAATGTTCGAGTTATTACATTTGATGCATGTGTGTAGGTCAGTTGTACCACAAAACATCCTATCATATACAAATTTGGCAATAAAACCTAGAATATGGGGAGATGTCACTGTTTTTCTCAGTAAACTGTAACTGTAGACGGTTTATTCTAGAAACAGTGTTATTATAACTATAGTTTACATTTTGTATATTTAACTATACTTAACATTGATTAAACTGATTAAACTGTTTACTTTGGTTGTTTCTATCCCTAACTCACATTGTAGAACTACTTGTACATTATGTTGAAGCACTAAAGTTGGGTTGTTGTTTCATATGCAATGGTATATAATGCCTTTAAACAGACACAAACACAGAAATCATTGGGGGTAACGGCAAGATTTATCATGAAAAACAGTGACTGGAGAGCAATGACAAGGCAAGGTTATGGGAATGTGGAATGAAGCCAATTAAGTGACATCAAAACAAGAAAGAGCCCACTGTTTTCTAAAGTGTGTGGCTATAGAAAGTTATCAACACAGGCTTTTGTGCCTGCTTTGGATAAACAAGCAGATTTGTCCAACTCTGTGATTGAACTTAAGCTGCCATTTCCATTTTTTTTTTTTGTCATTATTCAAATGTTTGCAGGAAACCTATGCCCGTAGAGTTTGATTCCATTTTTACCATTGCGAAATTCTGTGTGTTCGATCATGTTCACAAAATGATGGATGAAAATGTGTGTGTGTGGGGATGGGGGTGAGTTTACCTTGTACATTGATCCTTGATTCCCTCTCCCATTGGCCTGCAGTCCCCCCCCCCCCCCCCCCTAGACGTTCCATGGCACATGTGCCAATATCAGATTCATGATCTCAGAAAAATGAAAATGAGCAGCCTGGGTCCATGACTTTCATTACCTGAGATTTTGCTGTAATTGCAAGCCAGACATGATAAAAAGTGATCCTTGTTGTGGTGTAGTTGATTATCTGTGGAAAAGGGAAGCTTATCTCGTGTTTTGATGTAGTAACAGCAATTTTAATTTCTTGGACCAAGTCTTCCTGACGAAAACTCGACTTGTAACTTCTAACAAGAGGATTCGTGCGCTTTTCAGGGGAATTTTTGAAAATTTTGATGATGCATGAAATTGTCATTTCCGCCCAGACACTGTTCAGTGGAAGAAGTGCAGAGTTCAATGATTGATTGTCATCAAAGGCCATGGCCTAGGTGACCTTAAATTGAATCAAACCCTTTAAAAAATGTTTCCTTTCAGAATTAAACACACATGCACACACACACATCTATTATATACTATATTGTTTTGTGGGAATCTATTTTGAGATCTATATAAATATGATTCAAATAGGTTTTAATGAAAATGCAATGAAATGAAAAATGAAAACAGAAATCATGCTACTGTAAAAGTGGATATTTTCGCGTAACTAATTTTTCGCGCTTGGCCGGGTCGGAAGAGTTTCGCGTGTTTTTAATTCCGCGGAATCAAGACATCACGCACAGGCACATTATAGCAAGCAAAAATATTCGCGTGCTTTTATTTTTGCGCTAGTTTCTGGTTGCGCGAAATGCGCGAAAATTTGAACACCGCGAAAATTTCCACTTTTACAGTATTTCATGAAGAACTCCTGTTAATTCCAGGTATTTTGTTTTGAATGTGTGTGGTTGATCATGAATTTGGGAAATCTTTCCAATATTTTTTTTTTATGTCTAGATGAACAAATATGAAATACTGTATACACCATATATTTAGTGAGTCAAAATTTTCACGAATTAGGACTTTCCAACAATTTTGGCGAGTGGTTAAATTTGTTGTGCATACATACTGTACGTGCGTCACATTCATATTTGGATCAGAGTCGTTATTTTAGCCTGTTCACATGATATGGAGTATCAAAAGTGGCATCGAGCTTGTTATCTGTACTATATGTGCATGTTTTTATCCTCATTCTGTGTTTGTTTGTTTGTTTTCTGTGAGATCCTTTGTGAGAGCTTTATCTGAAACTTAAAAAGAAAAATAGTATTGCTTTCATCTATTTCATTTTATTTTTTATATACATGTATTGAAAAACAAAATAATGCGTTTAGTGAGTTTTGTGGATTTTCCCTACTGTGTGGCTAATGAGTATTAATACCTTGTGTGGACCGTAAAAGTCTGGAATTTCCGTTGGTAATACTGTGAGACATATTCCTCACTTCCCAGTTAAATACTTACATAATATGTATACATTATATTTATGTTATAAATAGATGTGAATCATCATTTTGTTATCTGCACTACACAGTTTGCGATCTGCATTTTTTCTTTTTCGTTTTACTTTTCCACACACACTCATGCTTGGACACATTCAATGACGCTGTGCCGTAAATCATGCTTGGCATTTCAACCACTGATTGCACTTTAACCTTGTGACTTGATATGGCTGTAAGTGAATTATTAAACTGGATACAGAGACTCCTGCTTAGCTCTCGCTACACATAAAATCGTTGCATGATTGCCAGCTTTTTCTTTCCAGCTTATACATTGTAGAACCTGACCCTCTTTGCTGTGTATCGTAAAGGACTGGCTCCTTTTTCAGGGGAAAGCCAATCAATGCATATATTCTTTCCTGCAACAGGGCACTTTAGATTACTGTTTTGGTTTGATACAGTTCTTTATTTGGAAGGTTCATTAAGCCAAAAATGAAATAAGGTTCATGATTCCAAAGGAGCATTGGTATGCACCTTTCCCTGATTTTGGCACTAATGAACCTTTAAAATAATGAATCTTGTGTCATTTTTGGATAAATGAAAATGGAGGTATACAAAATATGTTTATTTTAGATTAAAGAAACTTTTTGAAATAAAAGATGCACCTATAGTTTTAGACCTGACTAAAATGCTGCATGCCAAAAAGAAAAAAAAGAAGAAAGAATACTTCCATTTTCTGACATGTGATGATTTGTTTGATTGTTTCTGTGGAAACATTCTTGTGTAATTCATCAGTTATCATGGCTACTATTGTTAATTTTCACAAAATGACTATTCTTTAGCTTCTCACATTTTGTTTGCTTAGTTGGTTGTCAGAGAGAGGTATACTTTTGTACCTTGGTGCAGGAGACTGAAAGCCTGAAATTACTGTCTAGACGACATGAGCATAGCGCCCCCAGCGGCAATAGTGATACAGCGATTAAGTGTGATGCCTCGAACTGTCAGGCACATTAAGTACAGGTTAGCTGGGGTCGATCCATCATCTGCAAGCATATTAGTCATCGCTGTGGGGCTGCTATTATTTAAACTCATAATTGTTGGAATTCTCCGTTGGGAGTAATGTTGAAGTTCTCAAATGGCAAAGTGCTAGTGATAATAGTCAACTCTTGATTCAGTTCAATTCAGTTCAGTTCAGTTCAATTCAGTTCAATTCAGTTCAATTCAATTCAATTCAATTCAATTCAATTCAATTCAATTCAATTCAATTCAATTTAGTTCAGACATTTCATCATCTAACAAAAGACTTCCCACAGTTTAAAAAAAAAAGAGAAAAAATTGTCAAATTTGATGCTTCAATAACATTACAATTTTGCACAAGAAAAGACTTCAGATGGCAAGAAGTAAATGAATGAAGGCAAGTTTTATCCTACAGGTGTAAATCGGGTAGCATTATTAGCGAGGTACTCATTGCAATCTTGCTTTTATGATGCATGCAAGCTTGAATGTATGGTGACAGAATTGAGCAATTTGTCTCAGCGAGTTGCAGTACGCTCACATACCTGTGGTATCAGCTAGATTGTACTGTCGTTGCACATTTGCTTGTTCTTGCTTGATATTCCAGCTGCAGTACTTGTCCTTGTGAACTGTCAGCCACCTCCTCATCTATCCTTTGTCCAATTAAAGTCATCAGGTCCTGGGAGAGAGTCGGGTGCCAAATATTATCTCGTCATCACTAAACTGCCAATTCTAATTTTTACTTTATTTTATTATGTTATCTTAGAGAAATATCGTAGAATTGTTTCTACAATCATTCAATCTGCGCAAAATCAGAAAGACTTTACAAGCCATGCCAATTTGTGAGAGAAACACAAACTCCATCCTTTTAAAATGTGTTGCCAATTTAAGAATCAATCACAGAAATCAACATTTCAGAGGCTTTCTAAAATTCTGCAAGGAAACAAGCAATTGCACTTATGTACAACAAAAGGATTAATATATACAGATATACATATAAATATGAATATATATATATATATATATATATATATATATATATCCCTAGTTGGCACCTTAGGGAGACATATTGGGGGAAGTGTCTTCATTAGGGAGACAACTGGTCATTAAGGAGACAATTTTCGTGTCTCCATTGCGTAAACTGCCATTGAACATGTATTAATAAATTTGCATATAAAACAAATGGAAATGTCTTCCAAATGACCCATCTAGGAGTATATATATATATATATATATATTTTTTTTTTTTTTTTTTTTTTTAATCTGCCTTATGGAACAGTAACTCTGAATAGTAAAAATTACACTTTTAAAGATAGAGTGCTAAAACACAGAAATGTGGTTACAGGGATGAGGTGGATTGATAAACGTACAGTAGTAAAAATATGTGTTCATAATATTTATATATGTACCCTGAATTTGCTGGAAGCACAAAGTACTTTTTCTTCTAATTTGTCCCATGACCATCTGTCTTTGCATGACTATCATATTCAAATTCCTGGTTCTCCAATGGACATGTTTCCCCACTCTCTGTTCCCTAACACATTGAAAACCATGAAATCTTTCCCAAGATAGTGAGCATTTAAGACAAAAATCAGGCCAACTCTGGTCTGGATTTTTATCTGCTGCTTCCTATTGAAATGGCCTGGATTCGGCCTGGAAGCTGCTGCTTCCATTTATCTCTTGCCCTGGTAGTTATGTAACGTTGTGGATTGCATCTTGACTACAGCTGTAAGCAGGAAAAAGAAAAAAGAAACAAATTTGCTGCTGTTTCCTAGACTTCCAGCTGGATTGTACAGTATATTTTGGTAGATTGGCCGTGTATACAGAAAGCCAGATTTGCAGATGTCCAACAGTCAACCCACAGATTTGCATGCCCGTGAAGAGAGCTTGCGCTGTAGAATTTATATTGAGTCTTCCAAGTCTGATTGCACTCAATCATTTGAATGCTTGTTTGCATGTACATTGTTTGTCAAAAAATCTCCCTGGGCTGATAGACAAGTGACCTGCATGGTGAATGCTATTAAAGGGATAGTACAGTATTGGTGGAGATGAAAATTGGGCTTTTAAATTTTTGCAAGATACCAAGAAATCACTTATGATATAGAACAGAGCATACCATTTTAAGAGGAATTCAAAGTTTATTTGATGAAAATCGGGTTTGGAATGACTGAAACATCCAAAAACAAAGTAAAAAAAAAGCAATCGTAATAAAGTGTGGGTCCCACACTTTATTAGAATTACTCTTTTTTGGATATCTCAGCCATTTCAAAACCAATTTTCATCAAATAAACGTTGAATTCCTCATAGAATTACATGCTCTTTCATATTTCATAAGAGGTTTCTCATTATCTCACCAAAAAATGCTAGAAACCTGAAATTAGGTCTCAATCAAAACTATACGATCCCTCTAAGGTGTGAGTTTTCTCTTCCACTACCCACCTTGTTTTCTTTCCCTGCCCAATCAGATGATGGGATGACCCTCCCTCCCCCCCCAAAAAAAACAACAACAACAACAAACAAACAAACAAACAAAGAAAAAAAAGAGAAAGAGAAAGATTGGTAACACTCACATAGTATCAACAAAGTAATAAATGTTGACACCATGTGATAAAATATTTATTGTAATGCAAAGTAATATCAAACAATCTCATGAGCTTCGGATGCAGTGTATGCACACAGACTCCAATCAATTGTAGATTTTTTGGTTTATTCAAAAATTGAAATATTAAAAAAAGAAAACAAAGCCCTGAACCATTGCATATTCACTTTAATAGTTGACATCATTTGATATCATATCTTTAGGTTTTAGCCTCATGTACTAGTCCTGATTATAACATTGGTGATGGTTGCAGAACTTTTGTTTTGTAGTATAGATGGGCCAATTAAAATACTGGATCAGTACTGAGTATTTTGTGGGTTGCCATGCATGGACCGTAGACAATCTTTTTTAGTTTTTTTCTGTTGCTCCCTCCAATCACTACTTCTGTGTTCAGATGACGAGCACAATTGTGCATAATTGTGTGTGCACACTTTCGCCTTTGCAGTCATTCTCTCTCTTCTATTTTATCGCTAGCTTGTGTACCCGATATCTAAAACACTCATGCTATATTTAAGTAATGCAATTAATCGTGAATTTTGTGAAATTTATCATAGATGGTCATCTTCAATTCAGTTCTTTTGATTATGTAATTTTCTTCCGCTTTATCTAAATTTTTAGACAGGACAATTGAGTATGTTGTTCTCTACTATCTTATCTAAATATTTCTACAGGATGATTGATTATGTCATTATCTTCTGTTTGATCTAAATCTTTTAAACAGGCGTGGCAGTTTTGGAAGAAGAAGAAAAATCCTGACTCACCGGCTGGGTCCACCGTCTCCCCAACAGCATCAACAACTTCAACATCTTCCACCAAGAAGCCTGGAGACCAGGGAGGATCCAAGACGTGCGTCATCTTGTAGGACTGATCTGATGGGAACGGTGACATACCTGCCGGGGTACTTCCAGAGACCAACAGCTTGCAGAGGATGCGGAGTTTGTGATAGTGACACATGTGATGGCAGGGATGCGATTCTGGCACCGAGTGCTCCAGGAATGCGAAATGCGATGCTGATGGATCTGGCGTTGCAATGGTGAAGACAATGATGTTGGTTAGTAATCGTGGCGACTGTTTTAGGAGTGACTAGAAAAGCACTCGGAGAGGGCAGACCTCCGCCAAGCAGCTCATTTCCACCCATATACACTCATGCCGACAATCGCGATGATAAAGAAGCCTTGTGTTTACCTCATCAGTTTCCTGCTGTGTGGCACCTTGAGGAGAGCATGCGCTTTAGTGTGCGTATGCAAAACTGAAATACGTGCAGCTTGAACTCCCAAGTTCATTGACCCTAATTGCCGAAAGATGAAAAAAAAATTCTTCAAATATCCATAAAAATTTCTGGATCACTACCAAAATTTAATTGTCTGTTGCTTGTATCATGGTCAACTTTTCCTGCAAGTTTTATCCAGATCTGTTCACAACTTTGTGAGTTGTTTTGCAAGCAGACAGATAAACAAACAAGCAAACCAATGCTGGCAAAAAGATAACCTCCTTGACGGAGGCAATGACAGGTATCACCAGATGTTGGTGGTAAATACGGAGGCACGCAGAAGTTGCTGCAGATGAATTTTTGCGTTAGTGAAATTGCGAGACAGAGCTTAATGGAAATTGTGGTTGTCATGGTGACGACAGTGGTGATGACACAGGGATAATGATACAGTGTAACCAAGGAGGTTCGAGAAATGGAGTCACAACAGTATTATTCGCTTTGATCCCATGCTCGAAGCCGCCACTCAAAAATATTTTGAGTATGTATGAAACTGGATCTGCCGCTCAGATGCGAAGACAATTGACTCGTGTCTCATTGCATAATCACCAGCCGCTTTCCAAGGAAGATATGTCTTTGTGATGATAATTACTTTTCGCTATCCCTACTTACAAATGATGGGCGGTAGACAATGGTAAAGGCACGGAGGTGCGCGAATAGAAATTGCTCAAATATTGCTGAAATAGATATCAAAATTACTCGACTGTACATGTCTGTACGCTAATCTGACATATCAATTTATAAAGAACTATACTTGAAGATGATACCATATTAGTTTCATTTGGCGGAAATAAGGAGAAAAGTGATAAAACCGGCTTTCCATGAGGGTAAAATTTAAAACACTTTCACAAAATACAGCTCAGATTTACACTTTTGCACATATTTTGGAACGGAATTGACTTTTGTTTTATATGCTTTATCATTAGGTGAAATTTCTTTGCATTTGATATATAAACGAGCAGCATATACCCGATATTATGTTAACGTTAAAAATGAATCTTCAGATTGCTCAGAAAGATGGTGGCTTCAAGCATTGAACATCAAAGGCACAATAATGCACCTGTGGAATTATTTTGTCCAACCATAGAAAACTGACAGCTGATTGAATAATTATAGTCAGTTGTAACTCCATCTCTCGAACCTCCTTGGTGTAACTGTCATATTCACTGTGGCAATATAATGGCTTGGATGACCAGAGGTGGAGGAAAGACAGGAGATGTCTGTGACTTTCCCGTGTTGTTTTGTCGCTAATTGCAATGGATGATGTAGATATCCAGAGGGGTCACTTGGTGGAAAAGTGGAAAAGTGGAAAATAAGTCACAGCTTATTTGTCAATATGATTTCAAAGACAACTGAATTTAGCCTGTGTTCACAGAAGCATCCATGATGATTGAAATGGGCAGTGAAGGGTATTGGTTGTCCGCATGAGGTGGTAGGTGTGGTCAGTTTGAGGAACTCTGTGGTGTTAAAGAGATTTGCATACTACAGTTGTACACCACATATGTGACCCTGCACCTCAAAACAAACAAAACGTTGCCAGACATGAATTTTTAGGTAAGACCATATTCTGAAAGAGCAGACTTCAAGCTTTAATATGATGTATAACTCGAATCAAATGGACTCTCCTAACCTATCTAAATATTGGAAAGAAAGCACAAACTCAGGAAAAGTGTGAACCGAGAAAAGAGGCTCTGAAGTACAGTGTCTATTCAAGCGCTTATTCTTTACCAAACCGTGCTGGCTGTGCGATGAATGGGACAAAAAACAGGAAGTAAACCACCAGAGTAACAACAATGAAGGAATTATCAGATTAAATTGAAATTAATCATGCCTCATTAACACATTCTGTCCATTATTAATGCCAACTTTCAAAGCAGTAGCACTATCCTTTCAAAAGTTTAAATTAGAGTTGAAAGTGAAGAGTGTGGAGTTGAAAGTGAAGAGTGTGGACAAGGTTTTTCAGAAATGAAAAAGGGATTCTAAAGACACACCTAATCACACTATTCTACCAAAAATTTTTGAGATAAACTGCTTAAAAAAGACACTTTCCTGCCCGTTTTATGATACCAAATTTTAGCATAATGTAAAAGAAGACCCGCTCTTTCAGAAAATATGAAAAAGTCAAGTTTGGCTAGGTTGACCCATTTCACTTATTTTCAGTCCTCACGCAAAATCTGTGTGTGCGACTTTATGTTCGTTTTGAGGTGCACGGTCACATATAGTGATTATGAGCTCATATGAAACACTGTGTTCATGTTATACTTGTTACCAAAGACTTTTCACTCCGGGTACGAACAAATTAAATGGCTTTTCTTCCACTTCAGTAAACCTTTATTTTTAGGCATTAAAAGGTCATAGGTACTTAGACCTCTTTACTGGCATTAGTTGTTGTAGATATGCATAAAGCTTCTCATACATGTTTTTAAATACCTTACATCATACAATGAGAGACCTTGAAGAATCAGTACAAAACAAAAGGCACAGACAAGACTTAAAAATATTGAAGTTACCAGATGTTTCTATTAGCATGATTTTTCTTCTTCCTCAGAACTATTGCTTGGAATGTGGATGGCATTTTTGTGGAGGAATCCACAGCAGTTATTAAAGTAACCTTGTAAAAGAGATATATAATATGACATTATCATCTATATAGGACGTTTGAGCGGTGCATTAAAAACGCGTATTGTCCGCTCAATTTTTACAGTTCAATATCAGAGCATATTGAAGGAAACACATAGGCCAACATATTAATTCCCAATAGGTTAACATTGTTACTGGCTGTTCAAGATCACACCATATTCTGTCTCGTCTGTTGCTCGAGCGAGCGCTTGCTGAGTGCGCAAACGCTTGCTACTAGTGCGCGTCATTTTTGTTACAATTCACAAGCGCGCAAACATCTTGCTTCATATGCAGTTTTAGGGGCTTCCCCTTTTCAGCGCTGGGATGTGACTGCCGAGTTAACTTCAGAGACGGGTATAAAAGCCCGGTATTTTTGTGCAGTTTATGCTTGCTCTACTCGATTGTAGATGGTAATAATTATATTGGATGGCATTAATTCATGAAATACCAGAGAATATTGCACTAGTTAGGGTCAATATTGCACTCATCTTTGGTTCATGCAATATTGACCCTAACTCGTGCAATATTCCCTAGGTGGTATCCCATTCATAGCCATCCAATATGATATAATCAAAGCACTGCAAAGGTTTGTTTTAGCCCTATGGTGTAGTGTACAGGTATGAAAACAAAGTACTAATTGTCTAAAGTGTATGAGAGATTCTGAATTTTAAGATCCACATCATGTTCTTTTGTTTGTGTCTGGACTGCAAGCAGGGTTAACAATGTAGAATGGAGAGAGAATACATCTGTCTTACATCATTCAGACAGATATGATTCAGTAATGTTTAGAGCAAGAGAAAGAAAGGAGACCTGTGGTCCAGATGTCTATGAATAACTGGTCAATTAAGTTATGTTAGCCGAAGGTTTTACCAAGGCCAGTTGTGATATCCGTCCAATCTGTATTATTTATTGTTTCTAATCTATTTGCGTGTTTGTGCGTGTGTGTCAATTCTTGATTTCTTTTATAATCAGATATTGGAAATAGAATCTCACTAGTCTGTACATAGAGAAGCGAAGTTGTACATAATGTTTTGTGTAAAGTGATTAGACCTGTGTATTTATGCTGCTTTTGGGAAGAAGGATGGAGAGCCATCAACACTCATACTGCAAAACGCTTCAGTAGGTACTAGCATGATGTTGCCAATTTGAGTAATGATTTTAGATAATTGCTTGATCTTGCCTTGATGAAAAGACAATTCTTATGATGTTTTGTCTTGTTCTGATTTTTAGTGTTTGTAAGTTTGTAGCCACTTATATATCAGCTGAATTTTCCATGCCTTTTTTTTCTCTCACTTTTTCAAAACAAATGAATGACAATATCTGGTAACCTTGAAAATACGCAACTCTTCTCGCCTATTTGATATAAGTATTTACGAAAGTATTGTAGCTGCTTCATATTGATGCGTAGCTGAGTTGGTTTGTTCGTTTTTGCTTTGTTTTTGTTTTTGTTTTGTTTTTTGCTCAAGTTTTGGTAGAATTTTGCCGCAGAAATTATCATTTTGTCATTAAGTGGCACCTCTGAATTTCATTGTGTAGCTTACATTGGAAAAACGATTGGGGTGAACTGGTTAAAATTCACCAGATATGCACAAAATCACAAAGAAATCTACAAAATTGGCCATTGTCATAGATACAAAGTCTGTATATCCCGCAACAAAGACAAACCCTTATATTTATGAGCAGCAAACAATTTACATGAGAGAGAATCATTAATAATAAGACCACGTGTAATATCAAAAATAAATGCTTGAATTTATAACCAAAAGGTACAGTTCACATGCTTATTTCTTTTCGAGTAGAATAATTTTTTTACTTAGTCTGTTTTTCTACTTGTGCGAGGTCTACTAATGCAAGGTTGACTGTATTTTACATTTGCTGCATGGTAACGCAAAGTCCTGAGGATGTCTCAAGAGAGGTGGTAAAGAAAATTCTGTCTCCAGTGCAGGCTTATATGCTTGTATTATTGGGGTATTCCCATGAGATCGACATCCACGAAAATAAGCCAACGAGTTCGACATTGAATAAAGGACCACGAGTCCTACAACCCATGGGTCCATACAGCCCATGAGTCAACACTAGGCAAGTAAGGCCCATGAGTCCGACACTAGGCAAACAAGGCCCACAAGTTCTACACTAGACAAACAACTTTAAGGCCCACAAGTTCGACACTAAGCAAAAAAGGCCCATGAGTCCGACACTAGGCCAGCAAGGCCCACGAATTTGACACTAAGCAAAAAAGCCCATGAGTTTGACACTACGTACGTGTAGGTGAAAACGACCCACGAGTTCAACATTACACCATGGGGCTTAATGTCTCGAACTTGTTGGCCTTGTTGAAGTGGACAGTTTACTACTGGTAATGTATGCATATTCAAATTGTGTTGACAACATCCACAATGGAAGTCATTTTTTACTTATTATATGGAACACTTGTCGGAGGCTTGCCCGGCATGGAAGTAATTAGCTTACTTCATGATAGCTGTTGTAATGATGGTGAATTTCTTACATTCTGGTTATTATTTTCTGAAAGGTGGGTCCGGGGAGGAGAGGGTTCGTCTACTTTCTTGAATTTTCTTTGTATTTATTTCTGTGGAAAGATGACCGTGTATCAGCAAGCCGGTATAACTTGTGTCAGTATAGTTCTCTCACAATGCACACGCCTGTATGGTAAAGTACCATTGTGAAAAATTAATGCTTACTTATTCAAGTTGTACATGTGCTGTGTTGGTGCCTATTCTAAGATTATGTACCTGTGCTGCCTGTGGAGTCAAGCTCCCCGTCATTTACTGACACACATACATATTATCCAAACATGACATTTATATGTTTGAATGTATGTAAATTTATCAAGTTATTGAGACAAAACATTAAACAACAACAACAACAACAACAACAGCAAATCATATGTCCACTTGTTCAGTCGTGTCATGAATGTGTATCGATGGATGGGCTCCCTGTTGCATGTCATGGCGCTGATGACAAATTTCGTGTGAGAATATTTTTAGTCTTTATCAAAATATCCTGCGCTGCAGAAACTTCGAGCTATGAAATCTAAGGCCGGAATTCATGAATGAAATGAAACCATGGTTTAAACCATGGACAAAAACCATGGAGCGCCAAGTGTCGCATGGAATATTTCGTTACGAAATCAGTCATTTCGTCAATGAAATGATTATTTTGTAACGAAATGACAACATTTTGTACCTAAATGAACACTTCGTCCACGAAATGATAATTTCGTTAACGAAACGGTCATTTTGTCGACGAAATGAGCAATTTTGTAATGAAATATTCCGTGCGACACTTACTGCTCCGTGGTTTCATTTGTACGGCACCTTCGTGAATTTGGACCAATCTAGCAGGGGTAGAAATACTCTTTGGAACCTACAACATAAAGGCGTAAGGAAGATTATACAGTGGAAACACGGTATAACAAGATCCTTGGGACCAAGACAATTTATTCTTTATATCAGGTATTTTGTTATTGATCAGTAGTCAATAGAAAATACAAAACAAAAGAAAATTAATTCATTGGGACCGGAAATATTAATTTGTTATATCAGATATTTCGTTATACCAGATCTCATTAAATCGAGTTTCCACTGTAAAAAGTGTCTTATACAAGTATTTCAAACTCTTAGAATGGAACATTGTTTTTATGTGGACCTTGTTCGTCAGCGAAGAGGTATGTATGGAGGTGTATCCTATTACCGAACGATTTTTATTTAATTTCTCCAGACGGCCAACATTATGCTTCAATTTAGTTTAAGATCTCCCAGAAGATAATTAAAATTCTGATAAATTTAGCTGTATCAGTATTATTTGAAAACTAAGCCACGCACTTAACAAAATCTGTATTTCAAATAACCCTTCCACAAAAACCGTGTCCTTTTACCGACGCAAATTGTATTGTATTTACCGAACATGCCCCCTCTGTATGGGGAAATTTAGGCATTGCATTTTCGGTCAATGTTATTAACGCAGAATAACAAACATCAACATTTCAGCGATTATTACAAAAATTTTCTGTTTTTTGCTGCAGTTTAGCAATTTTCTGCACCGGCCTCCCTTGTGAGATAACAGCGCGTGCGTAGTGCAATGGATGCGCGCATATACGAGTTGTTTTAACGGGCTTCCATTGAAAATGTACGCGTTCGGTAATAGGATACTGTTCGGTAATAGGATACCTGCCTATACATATAGTACCACTCTCTCTATGTGCGTTTGTCCTCTTATCCAAACATTTATAGTCATAATTGCATGTGTACCGTTTTAAAGTGGCATGCGTTAAAATGCAAACATGTACACTTGTACATGCAATACACTCAGTGGCGTATCTGGGGAAAACGGCGCCTGGGGCAAGCGCGAAAATTGCGCCCCTAATTTCTGAAAAAGTGTTCCACCCCAACCCCATCCCAGTAGGGACTTTAAACACAGTCCACATGATGTACTTTTTCAAGCACTTAAAAGGCGTCTTTTTGAAAAAAATTTTGTATTTCAGCTAACAAAACATGGAATTCTTGTCATTTTTGCTTATTAAATCTTACAATTCTAATCAAGATATAGTGACGACGATAACGATTTACACCAACAAACTGAGGACTTTAAAAAATACTCTAAAATAGTAAGCGCGAGTGAGCCGAAATTTGTATATTTCCGCGGCATCATCACGATTTGTTCTTAACTCTTTTTTTATAAATTTTGGCGAGCGAGCGCAGCGAGCGAGCCGAAAATTGTTGTATTTCAGCTAACAAAACATGGAATTCTTGTCATTTTTTGCTTATTAAATCTTACAATTCTAATAAAGATATAGTGACGACGATAACGATTTATACCAACAAACTGAGGACTTTAAAAAATACTCTAAATTAGTACGCGCGAGTGAGTCGAAATTTGTATATTTCTGCGTCATCATCACGTTTTGTTCTTATGTCTTTTTGGGGGATAAATTTTGGCGAGCGAGCGCAGCGAGCGAGCCGAAAAACTTTGTATTTCAGCTTACAAAACATGAAATTCTTGTCATTTTTTGCTTATTAATCTTACAATTCTTACATAGTGACGACCTTATAGATAACTATTTATACCAACAAACTGAGGACTTTAAAAAATACTCTAAATTAGTACGAGCGAGTGAGCCGAAATTTGTATACATCCGCGTCATCATCACGTTTTGTTCTTATCTTGTTTGATTTGGTTTTTTTTTTTTGCGCCCCCACCCCCCCCCCCCGTATGTTCGAAACCGTTGGCGCCTTCTTTTGATCCAATTGGCGATCGCTTCAGAACGAAAGAAATGGCAGCCGCTGCTCCGTGAAACATTTTGCCTGCTAAATATAAAGTGACATGTGTGAACACAATAGACATTGTCATTTTGTCCATGTCATCATCACGTTTTGTTCTTACCTTCTTTTTTTATATAAATTTTGGCGAGCGAGCGCATCGAGCGAGCCGAAAATTTTTGTACTTCAGCTTACTTTATGGAATTCTTGTGTGAACACAATAAACATTGTCATTTTGTCGGCGGCATCACGTTTTTTTTTTTTTGTCCTGTTTGATTTGGTTTTCTGCCCCCCCCCCCCTTTTCCCGGGGAGTGGCGCCCGGGGCACGTGCCCCCTTGCCCCCCCCCCCCCCCCCCCTAGATACGCCACTGAATACACCGGCACGTACATACCACCGACATCTCCCTTTCCCGATGAATTGCTTTTGCTCGATGTTAAACTGAGCGGTAATGTGATGTTTTGTACGCCACAGGTGACTCCCATTACATGTGTAACAAAATCCTCGGAACCGGCAGTTTTCTTTCGTTAAACATAGGAATTTCGTTATAACCGAACGAAATAAGTGTATAGTTATTGTAATGATTATGGATAAAGGTTTGGGGACCTGAATTTTTGAAATTTTGTTATAACCGAGCAAATACCGGTACAGAATATGATGAAACACGCAAAACATGCACTCACTGTAATAAGATACTAGTCATACCCTGAAAATTAATGAGAAATCCGGTGCTATCTCTTAATTACTATTGTTTGTACTTTCATGCTTGCGTTGAAAACACGTGTGTGCAGGAAGAGTGATGGGTTGGATTGGTTCACAGTTTGTTATTTTGAAGATCCGTTTTTCCGAAAGTTTTATAAGGTATGTAATTCCGAAACTTCAAAATTCCGAAAGTGAAATAAGGTTAGCAATACTTTATTCCGAAGGCTCGTTAATCCGTAAATGAAGTAAGATGCGGTGTTGGTAAGATTCCTGAATAAATGCATTTAAAAGGTTCGTTACTCCGAAGGTTTATTAATCCGAGAATGATTTAAGTTTGTAATCCAGAAGGCTTGTTTCAGTATAATATTGATTTTTGTTCACTTTCGGATTGACTAACCTTGTTTCATTTTTCCCATTAACGCTCTTTCGAAATGATGAAGTTTCCCATATGGAACACATTTTTCTTTTGTTTCTTTGTCAATTGAATCGGAGCTCGGAAATGGTTTTGTCATAACGACAATTTCACTCTAACCGTGCTCGTTGCAAGCGAATTTATTCGATTTTGGACCTGGATGTGTAATTCGTTGGAACGGAATTTCCTAAATAGCAGTGTTTGTTGTAACCGGAGTGTACTGTAACATTAAACATGAAGATAGTGTAAGCCCAGTTGAACAATTTATAAGCAGTTTATGACGTCTTAAGACCAATTGACCATGCACTTTATAACCAGTTTACGACGTCATTATAACATTAAACATAGATAATGTAAGATCAATAGTAGTTGACCAGTTTAAAACCAGTTTATGACGTCTTTATACACGTAACTTTAGCCATACATAGAGTAAGATTAGTTGATCAGTTTATAGTTTATGACGCCTTTATAGTGTAAGGTCAGTTGAACAGTTTTTAACCAGTTTATGACATCTTTATAACACAACATATAGATAGTAGGGCCTACAAAAATAAGGAGGTTCAAGAGAGGGAGTCATTTTGACGGACATGCCTTTTAAACTCAACTGTCATTAAATAAACACCAATGATGTGGAGCAGCAAACCCGTAAACATGACAAATTTCGCGTCACAAAATTGGTAATTACTGAAGTAGACACTTGTTCATACACATATGACGTTTCTTAATAATAAGGTATTGACATAATTACAATCACATTCACCCTTATATTGTCCAAGTTTTTACTCTGAAACAGTGTGAAAAAATGACACACACACACACACAAATAGATTCAAAATCACGTTCAACATGCCAAAATATTTGCTTTCTCTTCTAAAGTACGTACATTTCGCAAATGGAATTGCTGGAGCGACGATTTCCCAATGTCCGTCTTCCATAATAAATTATGATGTTATGGTTTTTTGAGCTCAAGCGGCCGTACCATTGAAATCAAAAGTGAGCCGTACACACACATTAGAGTCCGAGTTGTGATTCGAGACTTTTTTTTTAACTGGAATTCATGTCCTGATTAGAAATTGAAGTCATGATTCTTATAATAAACATTCTAGTCTGTAGGATTTTTTTTTCCTCACTATAGAATATCATTTGCTTTCATACAGTTATAAGATTGTGATATAACTTTATGATAACTCTATGCGTTCGCGCCACCTCGGGCTGCTGTGCACTTTCTCCTTCGGCTTTGATCGTCTCATATTCGCCTTCCGGTCGAGAATGATTTATGTTTTGGGGTTTGTTCTTTGATTTTGGCGTCGTTTTGTGTGTGTGTGTGTGTGTGTGTGTGTGTGTGTGTGTGTGTGTGTGTGTGTGCATGTGTGAGGCGTGAGGAAAAAAAAAAGCTCGTCAGGCTTGATTGTCACGCCTGATGCGTGAGACTTGGTAGGTCTGCATAATTGCTTTGGGCGAGATAACAAAATCAGGTCACAGTCATACACTGACCCTGACCCGACTTTGTTTGCGCACTTTAGTGCCTTAGTGGGCTTTTCTCTTGAAAACAATTTAGCTGCTTACTATAGTCGTGATAGTGAAGTAAATACACCCGTAATATACATCGGTCTATAACCCAGGGTCTTTGCATGGAATTCAGTTGTCGCATTCCAGGGAACAGCATACAATTGCATGCAGCAACGCTCAACGATTTCTGATGAGCGTATAGTAGAACACGGCGAAAACGCAGCAACTTGCCGAAACGAGTGAAATTCGCTTCTTTTTATTTGTAACTTTCTCCCACTTTGCGTCAGTTCGGCGTCAGAAGTGTATCGCTTGCGGATTTACAGCCAGTGACAGCTGACACATATCTTTTACACGACTATCCTGCACGTTGGGAAAATGCCGAAATCAAAAGGTGAGAGTTAACAGTATTTCCATACACTTTGTATGGGATCACTTGTATTGTCTCTTGTTTGAGAGCTGAACAGGCTGTTTTCCTCTTCAATTCGGTTTGAGTACTGTTTTCTTTTAATGGTAATTTCTAACTGGGGGCTGCATGCAAGTATGCCTAACAAAAGATGATTTATTTACTGACATAGCAACGCACCTGGCCCATGGCATAACTCACAGATAGTGTTTTTGTTCTTCTTTGGAAGCCCCCAGTTATGGCTGCCACAAGTTACAGTGCTTGGGGGGGGGGGGGGGGGGGGCATTTCATGGAGCAGTTTGGTCGGATATTTTTCTGACAAACTGTTACAAGCTACAGAAATCCTTGCATCTGATTGGCTGAGAACAAATTTGTCCGACAACTTTGTAGGACAAAATGCTGCATGAAATGCCCCCCTGAAGTCGGATTCCTCTATACTGTCTTTCTGTGGATGAGCAGGGAGGTGGACCCACCTCCCTGGGAGGAGTTCCTTCGTCGTTCTATTTCGTCTTCGTTAAATCCCCTTCTCTTAATTCTTCGAGCGACTTCATTTTCCTGTTCTTTCTTTACTTGCATAATTTCACTAAATGTACTACAGTACAATGGTCTCAAAGGGTTGGGGAGAGAAAGGGGAATGGGGCAATAATAACCCTAATCGTTGCTCTTTTTTTATAAAGGAAAATTTCCGCTACCCTTAAGCATGTTAAGAGTGTTTTCAAGCTGTTTGTGCGTCACGTATTATGTGCACTTTGGCACGTTCATAATAATGCGTTTCTGGAAAACAGAAATCAACTCAAAATCAACATCGTATCTTCCCTTTCTTCATGTACTTTACCAACGTGTTTCGGCTTTTAGCATGATGTTAAGCAAGGTTAATCATGACGCCCACTTCTCTTGGTTCTGTTGATATAAGGCCTATGTGAAAGCTGTGTTCATGAATGGCAAGTGAAAAGGTTGTCACGGATCGTCGATTTATAGACAATAGATGGATATAGTAAGATTATTTTAGCTGTATTTTAAGTGAGACAGACGCAAAAGAACAATTCAGGGATCAGATATAAGAGAACATGCGACAATAATTTTATGAAGAATTTAAAGGTAACAATCTTAGCGATTGTTATTACATTAGGTTTGTGCTATTTAGCAGCGTTTATTAGGCTTTAAAAAGCATGTCCAGAGCACCCTCACGATTTGAATTTGCATGTGATCTTGTCATGCTGAGGCCTATTACGTTATATAATGCTCGTTACAGCATCAACATGGTAAATTTAATGGAATCACAATGCATGACTCGAGAGGGCTATACGCATAATAAATGAAGAGTTCATTTGCAAAAGGGGCTATATACACTCTTAGTACTTTGGAGAAAAACTGGTTTGTTTGTGAGAATTTGTACACATGTGTATGGAAAATCCAAATCTAATTTTGCGATAATTTCTATTCAAACGGTTGTTTGGAGTTGAAATTTTCAGTGCAATTAACTCAAATGGAATTCTGTGCGGTGATGCTAATAACTAAATTTTCATCAAAAATGGATCTAGCCCCTTTTGCAAATGAGCTCTTCAAATACATGTATAGGAGATAGTTATGACGCAATATAGTGTCACACAAAACAGAAAGTCTTTCATGAACATCCAGGTTTACTCGAGCGAATCAGTGAGGGTGAAACCGTTATCTGCGCGGAGGGATACATCTTCGCCTTCGAACGCCTCGGCTATCTTAAAGCGGGACCTTTCACCCCAGAAGTTGTTGTTGACCATCCCGAACTGGTGAAACAAATGTACACGGACTTCGTCAGAGCCGGAAGTGACGTCGTACAGGCATTTACGGTATCGATAGATATAATTAACCGTTTCTTGATAGTACTATTGTGAACAAAGAAAGATTTTTTATATATATATATATATATAAAGTATACCTGTAGGCCTCGTTTTATGTTGACACGTTTTGATTCGATATCTTATTTGTAAATTCCTGATAAGTTAATAGCCCTAGTGACGTCGAAATCGCAGTCCATTAAGGACCAACATTTTTCATTATGATACCGATACCCTGTCGAATCCAAAACTGCAATATTCACTGTGCTAATTATCGAACATCATGACCACTGCACAGGTCTAAGAACAATGTACAGTTTTGATGCAGGCTTCGCTATTTCCTCGTTAAGTTTGTGTCGATCCCCTTGAAGATTACAGAGACATGAATGGAACACTGTAAAAACATCGGTGTCAGATTTAACACCATGGGTGTTAAATCTAACACCGATCAAACTTCAATAGAGGACCACACCCACAGGTGTAGAAAATGCACTGTAATGGTGTTGAAAAGTGTTCACCTGACACTTCGTGGTGTTAATTTGACACTGTACCTGGTGTTATTTTGACACTGTACTGGTGTTAATTAAAAAATGACACCACATGGTGTTGATTTGATATTTGTTGGTGTTAATATCAATGGTTTAACACCCGTCCAGCTTCAATAAGAGACCACACTAGCTGGTGTTACTGTGGTGTAAATTTATTTTCACATTTTTTCAAAAATCTAGTATTTTAATGTAAAATTCTTGATCGTCTTGTTTAAATTAAAAATCAACAAGAAGTGCAGTTACTAAGAAACTCTTCAAAAAACAGTTTTATATTTGGAAATGACACCCGGAGGTGTTAATTTAACACCATAAATGAGCACCGAAAATTTAACACCAGCTCGGTGTTCATTATTTAACACCGGACTTTTTGTAGTGAAGGAACTTGAGCGCTTAAGGGGTTGAAATGATATAATTGATTATGAAATAGAATGATCTTCCCCAGTGTTGTCTCATGACATCAAACGTCACAGAAAAATCTAGGCCTATGTTTGGCCCTTAGAAAGTATATCAATGATGAGTAATTACCGTGTATTGTTTTTACACGACATTCTTCACAAAAGCAGAAGGGTCTGGCAATGAGCGATTCATTACAATACGTAAAACTGTATATCACAATGTATAATACTCCCGTCCGGTGTTCCATGTTACGTGTGGTACGAGTATTCGTTGAACACATATACATTTATATGACATTTGTTTGCGAGATTCCTATATGCCCCTTGGAGGAAACCTTATAAACCACGCAGACGACAAACCCATTTATAGTAATCACAATTACATCTTTAGTGCTTCTGTCAAGAATAACCTTTGTCAGTCTGAAATCCATGTGCTAGCATTAATACGGTGGACTTTGGATATTGATGCGTCTTGTGTGTTCTGTTCACAATCATCTGATACAGATACTGTCATTATCGTGTCATACTCGCATTATTAATTTATCCCCCCCCCCCCCCCCAAAGTACTATGGAAATCGCCACAAGCTGGGCGTCGTGGGCCGGGCCGAAGAGCTCGAACGTCAGAACCGCCTTGCTCTGCAGATGGCCCGAGAAGTCGCCGACTCGACAGGAACGCTCATGTGTGGCGACATTTGCAACACGTTCGTCTACCAACCCGGCAACGAGGGCGCCATTCAAGAAACAAAGGACATGTTCAGGGTATACTCACCTCAAAGATTAGAGTAAATAATAGTATCATAATATCATTATAGCGCAATTCAACAACAAATGGGTTCTAAAAGTGTTTTACATGAAAAAAGGGATACATATTGAGTCTAAATTGAAATGTCAGAAGTACAATTACAAGCTCATCGCAATTGAACAATTCAACAAGAAATAGGTTCTGAAAGCGCTTTACATGAAAAAGGATAATACATATTGTATTGAAATTCAAAAAAGAGAAGTGCAATTGCAAGCTGATTACAATTAGGCTACAACAACATCTGGATAATAATATACTGAAGAAAAAGCTAGAAATAAAGTCATGGTCTGTAAAGTGATCTATCGCAGTGCGAATGCATTTCATTTTCAAATTTCCATCAGTAAATGGCGAAAGATCGAACAAACAAGAGTTAACAGATGCCTCAGATAAAACCAGATAAAATAATTGTTATGTCCAGCACTGCAACTTTAATAGTATGCGAACTAGGTATAAGGTGACGTTGTCGTCATATCGTCACCGCACAGCTCTCCAATTTCCCATGTCCCCTACTTCATTAATCACCTCATTACACTTTCTCATTAATCCTCTCAACATGAAATCTGTAAGGTAACATTTATACATCGACTTTTTTTTGGCTGTTTCTGTTAAACAAATCTCGTTATGCTGTTACTTATGTCAGGAGCAAATTGAGTGGGCCGTTGACGAAGGGGCGGACTTTATCGTCGGAGAAACTTTCGATCACTGCGGCGAGGCGGTGTTGGCGGCTCAAGTCGTGAAGGAATACGGCAGAGGTAAGTAATTCGCCCATGAAACCGTTTTGTAAGGACTGTAAGTTAAAGATTCAGTACCTCCAGTGACATTAAATAAAACAGACCCATGTTGCTAGCAGTGACTAGTTATAGGCAGTAAGCAAAACGGGCCCATGAGCTAGACACTTGGCAAACAACAACAAACAAAAACAAACAAAAACAAACACACCCATAAACTCAACACCACCACCACCAACAACAACAACCAAAACGGTCTACGAACTCGATACTTGGCAAAAAGAATATATATATATATATATATATATATATATATATACACGTATATATGTCCACGAACTCGACACTACGTACAATAAACCCCGTGATGTAATGTCGAGCTCGGGGCCTTGTTTGCCTATAGTGCTAGTGTGCCTTATTTGCCGACTGTCTAGCTCGTGGGCCTTGCTCATTAACAGAGTCTAGCTCGTGGGCTGTATATGACTCTTGAGCTGTATATGACTAGTGGGTGTCGTGCTCGTGAAGGGCGCCCATTTTAATATACAGCCTCTATGGGCCTTCTTTATTACGAGAAGGCGTGAAGACGACTTCTCAGAACTCACCTAGACTCTTTCTTTGAGAGACGAATATGGAAAGACATTCTTTTAAACCTCACTATGGTACTAAGGAGTCTCTTGTCTTAAACAAGACGCCTAGACAAGCAGTGTGCGAAAGTCGCCGTCGTCCGAGAGAAGGTACCGAGGCGAGTCTTATCAAATATCCTCTTGACACGGTCAGGCTTTCGTACAGCAGCAGGCGCAGCGGCTGTACTATGGAAGTGTTAATCAGACTCCTGCGGCTATTTCTTCTGAGCCGAACTGTCGTTGATGATAATTTGACAAATAACGTAAAAAATTGCAGCATATTTTGAGTGGTGAGATTTTCTCAGAATCCTGTTGTAGTTTAACAATATAAACTGATACACATCGAATAATTGCGTGTTCGTAATCGCCCTGGATACGAAAAAACAAAAACAAGGTGTTCTCTTTTTTGTCTAATTTTTGCCGATGGTTTGTGAAGGCCTTTGTTAAGTCACATATCCACGTATACAGGCTTGATATTACGAGCGACCTTTTCGTCGAACCTGCGTGAACTTAAGCCTCGTCTTCATTATAATTCTAGCTAGTATTGAGCAACCTTTTTTTTCTTTTTTTCTCTTTTTTTTTTAAACAGGAATGGCTCTCTTTCTCTCCTTGATCCAGCACATGCAAGACGTCTTTTTGAAGGGGTGAATAGTACCATCCGAAATATGGTTATCATGGGGGATTTAAGAATGTGCTTAAAAATGATTTCAGCTTGGAAACCACTGGTAATTTAAGGGCCTCCGGCAAATTATTCCTCAGGTGTACCCGCCGTCATCACACTAGCTTCACATCTCACGAAAACGAGTGACGGCAAACCGTGTACCGTCGACGGTGTCGAATTCAACGATGCCCTGAGGCAGCTAGAAGCCGCAGGGGCTGACGTGGTCGGCTACAACTGCACGAGGGGACCTGGGCCAGTGATGACGCTTGTGGAGAGCGCTATAGAGGCGGGAATTAAGGTTTGAAAGCGTTCCACTTGACAAGAGTTTTAACGATAATAAAACACTGACGTAAACTATTACTGCCGAGGATCAATATCACTTACAAGCTTGGCGTACATATTATTATGGACATCATTGGCTACAGAACCACTTGGGAGAGAGCGTCGCGATCCTCCAACCCCCATGCATTTGAGTAGACAGAAGCGTGAAAATCCGAAAAACTATTCAACATTCATTTCACTGAAAAACTGGTCTCAGACAAGTTTTCTACCACTAAGAGGGCGACGGTAAGGGGGTGAAAGGCTTTACCCATGTTGGAGACGAATGCCCCCCCCCCTCCATTATTTTTAGATGTTGCTCTAGGCTGAAAAGATTAGATAAAATGTGTACCGTTCATGAACCTGTTTGAAGACGCTGTCGAGCCTGCCGTCATAATTATGATGCTTTTCTACCTTGTTAAATAATAACGATTAATAACAGTATACAATACATGCATACATGTATTCCATCCATTGCATATGATAATGATGATCTATGAACATAAATTTGTTAAAGGCCTTTGCAACGATTGTGATTGATTGCAGTAATATGGCCGACACATTTGTTGTAAAATAAACTGTTGAATGAATGTTGGGAGCATATTTCCTTGGTCACATATCCATGAATCAAACTCTGTGCAAAAATCATGTCTGTATTGATCAAGACACCTCTAGCCGCCCTGCCTGTGACGTACCGAACTACCGAGGAGCACCCGTCCTTCTTGTCCATTCCTGATCCAGTGAGAGGTGAGGGCGCTATATCAAAGTTGCCGCCAGAGTCCTTTATGACACATAAGTCCGTATCTCAATTCGAAGTAAATGACAAGCATGTGAATGTATACATTTAACGGTGTTATATGATTAGTTCGTCAGAAGTCTCTATTTCAAAAGAATCAGAGATAAACCTACTTGTATCAGGGGTATTTTATCGACATGTACACATTACTTCGGCCTGCATGGTATATGGTTCTGAAAGGTAATATTGATTCCTATGTTTTGGTAAAATAAGGTAGTTAAAGGGGCATTCCACACGATTTTCATAATTTCACATCATAGAATACATAAACCAACAGCTCCATGTATGGATTTGTGGAATATATCGTGGTCCTTGAGCAGAGAAATCAACATTCTAAGAACCTAAAACCACTTACACTGACCAATGTTGATGACATAGGAGCCTCACATATCTCAGAAATATGTGTCATACCATCACAATACAACGGGCTTAACAAGTTCACCTATAAATGTAGAATTTATTCATGCTTTCTTCTTTTGTGCTGCTTCCATGAGCCCCTAAGATACTCATGCATTCTTTTGGTAAGGCTGCCATGTTATCATCCTTGTTCGTTGTGATTTGCTATGAATTTTGAAAACATTCTTAAATATTCCTCGATCATCTCAATCACTATAAATTTTGAAACTCTGTACTAAATACACCCGATTTATAGTTATTAGTATTTAAAAATGTGAAAATCTCTAAAAAATCATCCGGAAGTCTCCTTTAAGCCGCTTTGTCGATGTTGACGGAATGATGTGGTCCTATGCATTCTCCATGAAGATCGTTCAGATACTGATGAGTGATGACAAATTTTTCTAGATTTCCCATGTTCAGGGGGCGGGAATTCAGCTGAAATTCTTTTTTTTTTTTTTTTTTTTTTTCAACCAATTTTCGCCGCAGGAAACATTGTATTTCCGGTGGACCTCGACTGTCTGCTGTGCTCGAGGAGCGACATCGTGGAGTTCGGCCAACGCTGCGCCAAACTCAAAATCCCCTACGTGGGACTGTGCTGTGGTAACTCGCCGCACTACACGCGGGTGTTGGCCGAAACGCTGGGTCGGACCACCAAAGCGTCTCGCTTCTCTCCCGACATGTCTCTGCATGGTTTCTACGGCACCAACAAAAACAAGCTCAACGACTATTACAGCGAAAACAATAGTCTGTATGCTTCCTACAAGAAGTAGTGCTCTCTGTAGATAAATTGGTTTCGCGTGTAGACTAGAACTGTGATGATAACCGTCCAGTAGAAGTACACTAGAGATAATTACATGTATACGCCTGTTTACTTATATCCACGTTATGATTAAACCATGGCTCGACACTAACTTTTTTGTTTGGTGGCCCGATGGGGCCACCAAAATCCTAAATTTCAAATTTTTGGTGGCCCGAGAGAAAAATTTGGTGTCGCGAAAAAAAAACAATAAAAAACATTAAAAGTCCTTTTTTTTAAATGAGTCAAATGTTTAAGATTTATGATAGTAGGAATTAGAAGTTGGACATATCTACTCATAAATAAACTTCAACAAACTTGCAACACTCACTCTCAGGCATTCATTCAGTCCTTTTCATCCATCCTTTGAACAAATTTAACTGCTAATTTCCGGCGCAAAAAGTTACGAATTTATTGACATACTTGTCAAAAAAAAATTGGTGGCCCGAGGCGGGCCACCAAATTTGCCCTTTTTTTGAAATTTGGTGGCCCGAGTTTCATTTTTGGTGGCCCCGGGCCACCGGGCCACCGTTAGTGTCGAGCCTTGATTAAACTTTACTTTACTTCCTAATTAAGCAGAAAGCTGCGAAACACAGTGGATATCAAACGACAGCTTTTATTCAGAACAAGATCTCATCTGAAGGTCATTCTGAACTGAAATACTGTATCTTGAAATCTTATTTAAGAATGATTGGTTTTATGCCTCCGCCACGAAGTGTCGTCGGAGCCATTATGTTTTCGGGTTGTCCGTCCGTACGTCAGTCCGTAATCAATTTTGTGGAACGTAATTAACTAAAAAACCGTTGAAGGTATCCTAATGAAACTTGGTATGTAATATGTAATGAGTGGTCGAAGTTGTGGCTATCAACTTTTGGGTGCACATGCTCAAGGTCAAAGGTCAATAGGTGAAGGCCAAATGCTCAAAATGTTACTACTTCCCCCATGTCTCAATAATACATGCAAAGCCTGGGGGTATTTTCTTGAAACTTAGTGTTTACACGTACTACCGCATAAAGATCTTCCAGAAAGAGTTTCCAGTCACGAGGTCAAAGGTCAAATGAAAATGTTAACATTTCACTTGACAATGTTTTCTCCATATATTGCAACTGGTTCAATGTATCTTTATGGAACTTAGTACATTTGATTATGCATGTGCTGACTGACAGTGATTGTCTCGGGAATTTGGTGGTCATGGGTCAAAGGTTAAAGGTTACGGTCAACTCCTCAAAATTTAACTTTTCCCCTCGTATTAAAATGCAATGCCTGCAGGATTTTTCTTTAAAGTTAATATATACATGTTTTACCAAATAGAGATTCTCTTGGACGTTTCTGGCCAATAGGTCAAATGTCAAAGGCTGATAGTCAAGTGAAAGTGCTAAATTTCACTTCTTCCTCCATAATATATCTTGAAAGTGAGTCTGAGTATCATCAGGAAACTTAGTACATAAAGATTATGCATGTTCTGCTTGAGAGTGATTTCTCCTTGGCATATTAGGGTCAAAGGTCAACTAGGGACAAAGGCCTGGTTAAAATGCTTAATACTATTTAATACTGAAATTGTACTTCTCCATGCGTTGAAAATTATTCAGTGCATAAACTTATAAATGGTCAAAAGTCAAGTAAAAATCTTTAAATCCCCATATACCTGAATTCTTAGACATTAGCCTTTCATCCAATTAAACCTAATTCAAGGAAAGTGACCATCCAACACATCTGTGACAAACCTGTCATTTTAATATTTTGTCAACTATGTGAAACTGTTGTACTATAGACCTATTAGGACAACCATGCATTATGGTGGAGGCATAGCAGTCGCAGAGAAAAATTTCTAGTTGGAATATGAGACAAATAGAATTCAACAATTCGAAGACAGAAAAAACAAACCAAAAATGGAGAACTGATTGAAAAAGCAATAAATGCCGGGTTGCTTTTATATGCAAGCCGGATTTAACTGTTTCGAGGCTACACGAAATGATGAAGCAAATGCATACAATATACGGAAAAACACGTTACGTGCAAAAATGTTTTTAATTGTCCGCTTTTGTGGGTTTTTTTTGCAAAAGACTTGAACAATGTTGGCATTGAAATATCAAGCACTGATAATATTAATGCATTCACGTTATTTTTTGTCAAACTTACGCGAATAAAATCGAAAATATGAAATCAATTTTCTATATACTTTCTGTATGTATGTAAGTTTATTAACTTTATAGGGCCTACATGTGACAAGTAAACTCACAAGGGAAAACATTAAATAGAAAAAGAACACACTCGCGAGTTACCTTTTACTATTCCATTGTGCTTGTTTGATGAATGGGGCTCTATTTTTACATCATACCATATACCGCTTGTAACGAATGTTGTTGAGGTCAATAGTTCGGTAGTATATATAAACATATCACTGGTTCCTTATCATAATACAGTTCGACCTCGATTATCCGGCCATGTCGGGACCGACGCTCATCCGGACAAGCGAATTGGCAGGATATGGGAGACACAATGTTAATGTATATAGCTGCCGTCCAAGCTGCCGTCCCAGTGCACTGGCAGCTAGGCAGGTAGCGTACCCCGCAATGGTGGTGTAATCTATGCTATATCTGCGCACAATATTGTAGTCCCTTCTTCACAAAAAATAAAGTATGTCTTGTAGGTAAATCATGTGAGTTTTGTAGAAATTTGTGAGTTTAAAGTCACTGTTGTCTCTCAATTTTTGGAGGAAAAAAGTCCTTCACTGCGTGAACGCGTAAGGATGATAGAGATTTCCGGATAAAAGGAGGCCGGATAATCGAGGTCGAACTGTACTTCCCTTTATGCTGATTCCTTCCAAGTATATTCCAAGTATATTTGAATGAATACAGGTCCTGACAAAGAGGGAGACAAGATCAAGTTGCAATGACGGCAATCTGCAATATCATATTCTCTATCATCAACTTTCAGTTCTGTTTAAGTGCGCTCAGACTGAGAGACGCTCGTATCAAACGCATACAAATGCTATCGCTGTCACAAGTAGTATAATGCATGATCGACATGTTTTTATTTAAGCTCTTAGCGGATATTGCATATTCACATTTCTTCGCCCATTCTTTTGCCTCCATTGCATTGTATTTTGAAATTTCATGTGCTCATTTTGAGAAATGCGTTTCATTCTGTTGTTGTTGTTGTTCGGGGGAAAAATCATTCATGAAACAGAGTTCAGAGTTTTCTTACTTGCGTAAGAACTTGTAAATGTATTACACAGGTACTTCCAGTATATTAGAGGATAGAATTCTTCATGTAGTGGTACAATATATTAGATATTCCTGTAGACTTTTGAAACTTATTTGTAGTCTGAGAGAAGGGCTTTAGGCCTGAAGCCATCTCGTGCACCATGCGCGACAGTATTTTCTTTTTATAATCAGCTGGGTCTTTTTGTCATTTTTAGAGCTTTTATTGAGAACAAAAACCCCTATTTGTGAAGGGTGGACATGCACTTTATGTATCCATTGTCGTATCCATTCAAATGTTCCTGTGTGTTTTCTTGTTATCATGCTTACGTCCATAAATTAGTATAACAAATTTGGATATAATTGCATTTAACATTTCCATTATCCGTCTTTAGATTTTCCAGGCGTCATCCCACAAGACCAACACCCACGAGTCATACAGCCCACGAGTTCGACATTGAAAGGAGATCCATGATTCATACAACTTACGAGTCATACAGCTCATGAGTTCGACACAATAGGCAAATAAAGCCCATAAGTTCGACACTACAGTGTACTTCGACAGATTCAACAGCCGACGAGTTCGACAGATTCAACACGGGGCTTAATGTGTCGGTCTCGTGGAGCTTGTTAGCTTTAGTGTCGAACTCATGGGCTGTATGACTCGTGAGCTGTATAACTCATGGGCTGTCCGTATGGCTCGTGAGCTCTATGACTCGTGGGCTGGATGTCGGTCTTGTGACGTGCACCCATTTTCCATGACATACAATTTCGTTAGTAGGTAAATTGGACCAAAACATTGGATATCAAGAATAACAATAACAACAACAACGACGACGACGACGACAACAACAACAGCAACATCAAGACATAATAAGAAATAATTTGATTGGAAATAATCTATCTATTCACAAGTGGCGGTCATTAATTTTTCCCAGTTATAAGAGCACTTTTGTTTCACACTGATAGGAAAATGTTAAGACGAAGAAATCTCATGACATAAACGTTTGATTGATTTTTTTATTGATTTTCAAGACAAACTATAACCCTTTTAATTTCTCAGAAGTCTAAAGACAGAGAGAGAGAGAGGGAGAGAGAGAGAGAGAGAGAGAGAGAGAGAGAGAGAAAGAAAGGGAGAGAAACAATTCACATTTTTGTTTGTTTCTTAGTCTGTTCGCTTTCTCGTCGTTCTCGAGCCGGACTTCGTCGCGCTAAAAGTATTTAGTACCCCTTTAATTAAACCGGAGATAAAGGGCGAGAAGGAAGGGGAGTCGCCGATAGCCTCATGCATGCGCCAGTGCTCGGCTTCAATTCCTCGAAATTATCTCCCAGCCGGACAGTAGACAGGAATTACATAATCTACATTTGCTTTCGTGCGAGACTGCCCTTGTACATTCGTACGTGTTTTTCTCTCTCTTTTTTTTTTTGATTAGCATTTGTCGTCATCCTTGGGAAAGCAGCATATTATGATAGCAAGTAAGTTCGACCAGTTACAGACTGTAGGCCCTATGTAAGGCACGGGAAAACCAAAGATTGACGGCTTCCACATGTACAACAGAACTGAGATTCGCTTCCCTTTAGGGCCTATGTCTGTTTCCTTCAAATTACAATAGAGGTGTATGTATATTGATTGCCGATTGCTGACAATTACATTTGACAAAAGCGACCACCTTACTCAACTGGAGAAACAATGCCGAAATCAAAAGGTGAGAATTTAACCTCTATTTCAGAATATCCTTTGCGATTGCGGAATATTTGTCCCTTGTTCTTGAAATGCACGGTCAGACTTTCCTTCCTCATTGTCCTTCTTCTTCCTTTCTTTCGTCCTTCTTTTCTAGAATTTTCATTCCTTTTCTCGTCTTCTCTCTGCCTTCTTTCTTACCTCTTTTTCGCGAAGTTCTGCTTTCATGATTGAAGCCTCGTTGAATACGCTCTCATTTGAATGACTACATGATTTGTTTTTGTTTCCGATTAGTTTTTCCTGCTACGTAGCTACGTATTTACTTTTTTTGTGAAGATGAACCCGATTTCACGTATTAGACTCGTTTATTTCTTAGCTTCACTTATTTGTGTTACATATCATATCATTTTCCTCGTGAAAACAGAACCACCATATCTCCCAATGTCTATATGTACCCCTACATCACAAAATCAACAAAAAAGTCAAAAGACATGGGTTTTTAAAGCTAAATTTTGAAAGAGCAAACTCTAAGCTTTCAAATGATGTATAACTCGGTGCAAAATGGACTATCCTACCCTATCTAAATATGTGAAAGGAAGCACGCACTCTGTAAAAGTGTGTATAGGGCCTACTGATAAAAAGAGGCTCTGAAGTTAAAGGTGTATTATTGAAGCACTTATTTAATCCTACCAAGCCTTGCTCTATACAATGACTTGGAACCCCCCCCCCCCCCATCATAAAAACTCATAAGAAGGGATTATCAGATTTCGCTGAGATTGAGCATGCTCTGTTGACACGTTCTATCCATGACTATACCAACTATCAAAGCAGTAGCATCCGTTCAAACGTTACCAGACACTTGCCAGAGTTGAAAGTAAAGAGTGTGTAAAGGGATTGTAAGAAATAAAAAATATTAAGGGCCTCTAAGATACCTATTACACCACTACCAAAAAGTGTTGTAGAAAACTGCTAAAGCACAATTCCCATTCTTTTCTTTTTATGATCTCAAAATTATAGAATAGTATAGAAGAAGTAATGCTATTTCAGAAAATATGAAAAACTCCAGATTGCCTAGGGCCGCGTTTAGACCCATTTCACATATTTTGAGTCCTCACGTAAAATCAAGGCGGCCGAATTTTTGATGGTTTTGTGATGCACGGTCACCTTATGAACACTCCTCCTCTTCCTCTTGTTCCCGAGGACCACCTCTCCAGGCATGCCAGGTTCTGTGGTAGTATAATGGATTCATGTTCACTTCTAGACGATTTATATGCCAGGCAAGTCTTTGTATTGGCAGGTTTTTTGTTTACCGTGGTTAGTCATTAGGTTTACGCATCGATAGTGAGATACATATACCAGTGTTTGTTTGTTTGTCTGTTTGTTGTTGTTGTTGTGGTTTTTTTTTTGAAAAGTGAGACGGCTGTGATCGAACAAGGAAACAGAAATAGAACTCGAGAAGAGTTTAATGATAAGGATTTCATTGAATTTAATGACAATATTTGAGCCGGCAGCTAGAAGGCCTTTTGGAAAGCTTCTCCAGAACACGTTTCAAAATTTGCATTTTAACTTGACACGTGCATGTAAGACTCATGATGGTAACAGGATCAACATGACCGAATGATATCACAATGCATTACCCTAATATGGCTCGACGATAATGACGCAATAGTGTACAAAGTTTATCACGTGACACCAAACAAAGTCTTCATCAACATCCAGGTTTACTCGAGCGAATCAATGCAGGCGAAACCGTCATTTGCGCGGAGGGATACCTCTTGGCCTTCGAACGCCTTGGCTATCTTCAGGCGGGACCTTTCACCCCGGAAGTGGTCGTTGACTACCCCGAACTGGTGAAACAAATGTACAAGGACTTTGTCAGAGCCGGAAGTGACGTCGTACAGGCATTTACGGTATATATCGTAAAATATTCAGGTCACATATAGGAATTGATTGTGCCGACTTGTTTGTTTTTGATATCTTATTGCTAAATGACATCGAAATCGCTGTCGGAAATCAATATCTTTGTGGAAACTTCAGTTTTAATACCGAAATATGTTCAATGGAAAGTACAATACACAGTGCTGTTGATCGTGGAACCTCATGACTATTGAGCATGTATAGCTGTGTTGTTTTATTGCAACGTTTACTCAGTCTTTATGCAAAGACTACAGAAGCTTAAATTGGAGGAACTTTAACACTTATTAAAGATGAAATGAAATTGATTAAGTCCTCTTCCGCAAAGCATTAGCCTCTTATGGTGTCACCAGAAAAGCGCATATCCATTCTATTTTTGGCTGAGAAAATACAAGCATACAAAATAATGATTAACATGCATGCATTTCTTGACAAAATGTCTGGCAATGGGCTAATGGTTATTATACATCAGTAACATCACGTATGCAAAATATCGTAACTGGTGATTAGTGCTATGAGGTGTCTAGTTGTTGAGCACAATTAGTTTGAACTTTATATTTGTGCTATATAAATTACTCCCTTTTTTTATATAAGAAGTTAGCAATTAAGAGCAAACCGTTTAAATCCCATCTTTACAAAACGAACATAATGCACATCTGCTAACGCTCCTCTTCGATTAACCACAATAACCTTTATCAGCATGATTTGTGTGTGTGTGTGTGTGTGTGTGTGTGTGTGTGTGAGAGTGATAACCTTGATTCTTTCGACTAGATGTGGGCGCGTCTTGTGTGATCTGGTCACCATTATGTTTGTACAGATACGTGCTATTTCGGTTACATGTCGTGATTCCAAAGGTTCGTTATTCGGAAAGTTCGGTAGTCCGAAAATGGACTGAAGTTTGTTATCCCGAAGGCTCGTTATTCCCAAATGAAAAAAAAGTTGGTCATTCCGAATGTTTGCTGATTCGAAAATGAAATAAGGTTTGAAATACCCCCTCCCCCTGCAAAATACCGAATATCCGTTAGTACGCACCGTATATGTTTTCGAATAAATGAAACATATTTCATTTTCTGATTAACAAACATTCGGAATTGCTGACCTTATTTTATTTTCGGATTTGCTAGCCTTTGTAATTACAATAAATATTTCATTTTTGGAATAAAGAACCTTCTGAATATTGAATTGAACCTTGCTTCATTTCCGGATTAACGAACCATAGAAATAACGCAACAAGTTTTCGGATTAACGAACCCTTTCTCATTTTCGGATTAGAGAACGTCGAAGTATAAACGGAATTCGCATAATTCGGAATAACGAACCTGCGGAATAACGAAGATCGCCTTTTATTTCGTGTCATATTCGCATTTTCTATCTCCCCTTGCCCTCCCAAGTACTATGGAAATCGCCACAAGCTGGGCGTCGTGGGCCGGGCCGAAGAGCTCGAACGTCAGAACCGCCTCGCTCTGCAGATGGCCCGAGAAGTCGCCGACTCGACAGGAACGCTCATGTGTGGCGACATTTGCAACACGTTCGTCTACCAACCCGGCAACGAGGGCGCCATTCGGGAAACGAAGGATATGTTCAGGGTAAACTACAAAGATCAGTATGAGGGAGACCTTTTAAAATTATTGTTTGGACTGCCTTTAATCGAGGGGGCAGCGCCAACATTAGTGTATGCCATTTTCACATAACCCACTCGAGTCCAAGGGACCTAAATATCGTTGGTGGTAAATCATCATAACCATCATGGATGTACGCCCCTGCTTGTATTTACCTACAATATCCAGAACCTCGTCTACGACACTATTGATAGTGTTCAGGGTGTTTGGAGCATCAATTTCCCATCATTCGAGCAAGAAAAGTTCCGTCATTGTTTTATAGCGCACTGAATGCTATAAGAATTTATATAAACGCTTGTAGATGTTATTGACGAGGTTGTTTTTCGTCCGAATCTTATCACCAATAGCTGGTGTCTGTCCTGGTCCTGTATGTTTGGTTAAGGAGAATATTTTGTTAAGAACGTGCTAGTAGGTATGTGTAGGCGTTATGAATACTATTAGACTATGGGGTTACTGTATTTGTGGTTCAAATTATGAAATGGAATTAGTTGGGGCTGTTTTTACGTATAAGGAATCTATTGTGACGCAATTTCACTCCGTGTTCAAAATTGTCTTTCAAATAGTGCATGGTGAAAATTCAGGCACACAAGTGACAGACGCCTCATCAAAATCGAAAATGAAATGATTGAATTATAAAGAATAAAATTCTGAAGTTACACAAGTATTGGGTACATAGCGTTGCAGCTTTTGTAAACTATATGAGGTGACTATATCATCATATTACAACTCTCGATTTCCCCTCATTAATCCTCTCATCATAACATCTGTAAGGTACCATGTTAAAAAAATTCTGATAAATTACGTATTGTTTATGATGTTAGGAGCAAATTGAGTGGGCAGTTGACGAAGGGGCGGACTTTATCGTCGGAGAAACTTTCGATCACTGCGGCGAGGCGGTGTTGGCGGCTCAAACCGTGAAGGAATATGGCAGAGGTTAGTATGCATTTCTCCCAGAAGTGGAAAGGAGGTCGCCACACGAGCAACACACTCACGAGTCATACCACCCACGAGCTAGACAAAAAAAAGGGTCTATGAGTCATACATCCGCGCGTCATACAGCCCACGAATAATGCAACCTACGAGCTAGACACCAAGTAAAACAAATTACCTACGAGCTAAACACAGTGGGCAAATAAATCCTAGTGTTCAGCTCGTGGACCTTATGGCTCGTGGGCTTATTTTACTTTGTGTCGGGCTCGTGGGCCTTGTTCAATTAGTTTCTATAGGTCGTGGGCTATTTGACTGTATGGCTTGTGGGCTGTGACTCGTGGGCTGTGACTCATGGGCTATATAACTCACTGTGGGAGTCTGGGTCTGCATCCTTTGAAACAGCTTCGTAGATAAAGTACGAGAGCCTAAACTTTAAATTGTGGCGAGAAGGTGACGTAGACTTGACTGTATACCGTAGGTACATTTTTTAAAAAGACGATCAGGGGTGAAGGCGACTTCTCCGAGCTCGCAGTGGTGCTTATTTTCTGTCACGAAGGGGGTCCTCTCATACTTCACCGAGGCACTAAGTTGTTGTTTTTTTTTTGTCTGAAATAATGCATCTGCATGCAGCAAGTCGCCGATTCGCCTTTTTGTCCTTTTTGTCCGAAAGAATTACGACACCAAGTCAAATTGTAACAATAATAGTCTCAAGGCACGCTCAAGCTTACGCAACATGATTGTACAGGTCCCAGCTATTGCGTTCAATCTATTCTTTCTTTTAATGCTCTGGCACTTTTACATCTTAGCCGAGCAGTTGTTGATGATGACAACTGAGATTCTATTCGCAGTGTAGTAAGTAAGCCCCTAATTGTGTAAAGTTTTATCACTGATCTCTTGGATGGAAGTACACACACAGCCGAAGAATCTGCACTCTTAAGACATCCGAGTCAGAACTGACCCGGAACTGGGTCTGTTGAAATGACAAGGAATGTGGTCAAATATGACCCATTCAGAGTCATGAATCGGGTCAGGATGACCCCACTCGGGGTCTTCATGACCAAATTCCAAGTCATTTCTGACCCGGAACGGTGTATGACCCCAACGGACCCAGTTCCGGGTCAGTTCTGACTCGGGTCTTTTTAGAGTGTGTGCTGGTGTTGACCGTTACCAATGAGCGTATGCTTCGACGCACACGTTGACACGACAACGTAGCTGACTGGCGCTATTCATGATATTTCAAATAGACCCCAGTGAGCATCGAATGAAGCGAATCGGACCACCCGTGCTTTTCCACGCTATCGCGACTTTAACGTTGATGTAAGAATGTTCTTAAAATGCTTGTAGGGGCCCGGTCCCACTGGCGTTTAGGAAGATTTGCGTGTGAATTGCGCACAGAATAGGTTTATATTCGCCAAACATCCACAGTATTCGTGAAAAACATGCTTGTCTGAGGCGGCCGACTTCCACACGCGTCCGAAATTATCCGCAGAGTCACGTTTTTTTGTTACCAGGATTTTTGAGCTGCACAAAATTTTGGTTGCGGATGTTCAGCGAATGTAAACCATTTTTATGCGAATTCATACGCAAATACATGTATTCCTAAACGCCAGTGGGACCAGGCCCTAACGTGCAAAAGGCCGGTATCGCATGAGCCACTGGCACCTTTTCATTCCGCAGGCGTACCGGCCGTCATCACACTAGCTTCACATCTCACGAAGACGAGTGACGGCAAGCCGTGTACCATCGACGGAGTCGAATTCAACGATGCCCTGAAGCAGCTAGAAGCAGCAGGGGCTGACGTGGTCGGCTTCAACTGCACGAGGGGACCTGGGCCACTGATGACGCTTGTGGAGAGAGCTCTACAGGCGGAAATTAAGGTGTGATCGCTATCTTTCACAAAGAAAAAAAAAACCATTCAAATTAGCCTGTTAAATCTGTGTAAGTTCCTAAAAGAGGCTACCATGCTAATCGTAAACGTAAAACTCTGTTCGACCGCTCTTGGAATACAGACCCTGAGTATGGAATGACCTTACAAAGAGTGGTGCAGGAAAAAAGAACATTAAATTGGTTCAGAGGAGAGCAATCAAGAAGTTATGCGGAGTTAGATCATTGTCTAAATATTCTGAGAAACTCGAGACTTTGAGAGTTCCATCCCTCTTGAAGAGACGTGAACATGCAGATTATGATTCAAGGGTTCAAGATTTTGCATGACATGGAAGACGTCGATCCAGCTGTTCTCTGTGTTATCAATGATCAAATCAAGTTATAGGTTAAAGCTGTATAATGGAAGGCATCGAATTAGTTGCAGGTTAGATTCTTTTAGCCAAAGAGCAATTAATTCGTTGAATTGTCTTTGCGCTGATACTGTTGAGACAACATCAGGTAACGCCTTCAAGTCTAAAGTCAATGACCACTGGAAACAGAAGTATAATGAATTTGATCCAGACTGCATAAATTGACCACCCAGTGGATATATCACACTAATTGAACTCTTCAGATGGCTCAGGAATGGATCTGTTGAATGGTCCTCTATACAAGTCTTTGACTTTCTTGGCGTCATCACAGGTAATTCAGGTAATTCAGGTATGATAAACATCCACATACATTTTCTTACTACTAAACACAATCCACTTGGAGCAGTTCGCTCCAGTTTTCTGTAAAGATATGGATTTACGCTCGTAGGACATTTTGAATACGTTCACGTCATGTTTCGTTGATGATTAATACATCCATGTATCAAACTCTGTGCATATGATCTGCATTGATGCAGACACCTCTCGCCGCCCTCCCAGTGACGTACCGAACCACCGAGGAGCAACCGTCCTACTTGTCTATTTGTGATCCAGTGAGAGGTGAGGGCGCTCTATTTATCAAATAGAATCCTTTTTATGATAGGCTTCTAGTACACTGAAAGAAAAATAGATTAAATTCTGCACCTTTACGTGTGAATTAATTGTGACACCTTTACGTGTGACATAATTGTGACACCTTTACGAATGGAACATTACACCTTTCTGGTCTTAAAGGTGCAAAAATGCACCCATAAATATGCTTTTTCTAAGAGTGCAGTTGACTATCATGCAAATTACAAGCCTTTACATATACTAATCTTTGCCTTTCCATTTTCTATAGCTTCTTGGTTTTTACAAAAGAATTAGAAGTACTTATCAGGGTTACTATGAATGAACAGTATGCATCAGTCTGTCAATGCTTTAGACAACATTGTGTGTTTTCTGTGTATCGTTCCAATGATGTGACTAAAAAAATTGTTTCAGATTTTTAATTTGCAGTGGGGGGCAAATCAAAATCAAGTAAAATGGCATACATTGTACATTTATTTTGAAAACAGGAATTCAGGGGCAGTAAAAAAAATAGTTTAAAAAGAAAGAATATGAGCACAATTCAGTGAAGTTTGATCAAATCGCATAAAAGCTCGGTAGATAACGCAAGAGTGACATTTCGCAAATTTTTGCAAAAAAAAAAAGTTCTGAACAGTTGATTATGATATCCGAATATGTGTGCGGATGATGACATCTCCTCAGATGTTTCCCTTGATCGTATTAAAAAGAAAAAACTCGAGGCTGCAGTTTTTCTGCCATTAAAGTGTTTAAAACAAAATTTCAATCCTGGCTAAATAACTTAAAGAAGTAAAGTTCAGTCAAAAGTAAATGAATTTGAAGCTGGGGACAACTGTTTTGGAACATAAAGGAAAAAATGAAAAGGTTAAGATACACCCCTCAAACTATGTGACAAGTGTGAGGTGATGACATTGATACATCACTCATTATTTGCGTATTCACATTGACTGTTCAAGAACTGTTTTGTGAAAACTGGCGAAACCTCACAATTTCAAATCTGCCATAGCATTCATCCTATTTTGATCAAATTTTTCGCTTTTGACTGCAGGGAATAATGTATACCCCGTGGACCTCGACTGTGTGCTGTGTTCGAGGAGCGACATCGTGGAGTTCGGCCAACGCTGCGCCAAACTCAAGATCCCATACGTGGGACTGTGCTGTGGTAATTCGCCGCACTACACGCGCGTGTTGGCCGAAACGCTGGGTCGTACTACCGAAGCATCTCGCTTTTCTCCCAACATGTCTCTGAACGGCGTCTTCGGCACGAACAAATCAAAGCTCAACGACTATTACACAAGTATCGCTAGTCATTATGCCTCATAAAAAGGTATTTTGGTGGCATACAAATGCAAATTCTCTATGCTGTAATTGCAGGCTACTTGGTGACTGTCCTTGACATGTCAACTGTACTTGTCCCACATGTCAGATGCACTACGACTATTTTGCACCTTTATGTTTTTTCCCCATGTCAATGTCTAGGACATTTGTGTGTGTGTGTGTGTGTGTGTGTGTGTGTGTCTGTCTGTCTGTCTGTCTGTGTGCGCGTGTAATTGCAAGAACAGACAACATACATTAAATGGAGATATAGTCCACGTGTTACTTTCATCATGAGCCAGTTAAAGCACTTCATATTTCATCACGCTTGATAACAAGTGTATCCATTATTATGCATTATTACAACAGAAACCAAGTTTGGACTACCAAGCTATTTTAGATCTTAGCTTCATATTTGCGACACTAACTGTCAGTGACTCGGCTAGTTGTAAATTAAAAAAAGAAGAAGTTCTGCGCATGCGTGAGACGTTTACATTGTCCAACCCGGGAAGAGGCTCGTCGTAAACATCTGAAAGGAAATCAAAACCTAAATATAAATGCGGATTGAGAAAATGCAAGCAGCAATATAGCAATACCCATCAGTGAAAGTTTGAGGAAAATCCGACAATCGATTCAAAAGTTGGGAGTTTTTAAAGTTTCGGCGCCGTCATCGCTGGATAAGAAGACTACTACAATTTATGACGTCATGCATGGACAACAATACAAAGAAACTTAAATACAGTTGGAGAAAGAAAGTCAAACGCTCCTCAGACTTTCACTGATGTGTGTGTATCCATCTACTGATATTGCTGCTTTAAATCAGGCCACATTCATATTTGGATTTTGGTTTCCTGTAAGCTCGCTAATAACTTCCCAAGGAGACCAAAATTGAGATTTGTCTTGAAGAATTGATGAATTTTCTTTCTTGATCCGAGTGCCACGCTTCATGCGTGAGGATGGAAAGCAGGTTTGGTGTATAAACATGTCCTGTGCAGTGACTCACATTCCAAAGTGGTTGCCGTGTATCGTACAATATGATGAGCGTAGCAAGCCATTTTGTGTGGAAATGTAGCTTTATAGATTCATAGTTTCATTTCTCTGATTGGCAAACAGACTTTCTAAAAAGAAATGCAAGATGACACTCCGATGGCGTGTTTTTTTTTTTGTGCAATCATATAATCTGTATGTTATTTAATGATTGTAAATGGTGGCGTTAATGATGCACGCATTAAAAAGACTCGAAATTACCTGTACCGTGCAAGAAAATGCTTTTCCTGGATTGACTCACAGGTGGTGACAAAATGACGTTTGAGATCACGTGTGCTAACTGGCAGGAAGAAAATTACTTAAACAAGGTGTAAAGCACATTCCAAGTTGTGAACGTGAGATAAAAAAAATAATATTAGAGGCAGCTGTGTTGGATGAAAATCTATCAAAGTAATTCTGATTTGTCTGGTACCATTTTGTTCCGATCTTATCTAATCTGTGCTATGCTTTACCTCCTGAAAATACATGTAAAACTACATACAGCTTGTATGTGCTGACGGAAGTTTCTCGGCATATTGGCAATTTAAATTTCTGATTTCTAAACATATCGCTGATCGAATTTTTGCTTCGGATGAGCTGTGAGCTAGCTGTGAGCTATTAATCTTCACTAACAAATTGAAAACATATACCGTAGTTATGGGTAAACTCGGCCTAGCGGGTAAAGTCGGCCGCCAGCGCGTACAGTACAATTTTATGTACTGTGCGCGCTGGCGGCCGACTTTACCCACTAGGCCGAGTTTACCCATAACTACGGTAGTTCATAATAAATCTCTATCATTATTGTCAAATGAACATCTTGACCAAAGTTCAGGGCAGATAATGCCTTTTCTGCACCTCGGAAACGTATAAGACCTTGTTACGCATGGTAGTGTACATTCAACTTTATCTTATTTAGTTGTTGTTTTTTTGTAAAGTTTTATGAATTATCATTTGTTAGCAAAAGTGGTACAGCTTATTTGGCAATATCAATAAAAAGAGATTGTTAATACATTCAATGCAAAATAATGAAACGGATGCTTTCCCAAGTGTTAATCGACGGATCATTCTGGTCATCTGGTCTACGTAAGTTCATTCTTTGTTTGAACAGGATTAATGAATCTCATAAATTGTTACGTAAAGCTTATGTATTATGTCGCTCTGAAAACGAGTGAAGTGCCCCTAACCGACTGAGAAAAACAGAAAGGTCATTCGGACCATTGTGCCCATGAGCTAGCTCCGAACTGGCTTATTGCCAAATGAAACCAACCGAACAACAAATAAAACAAACACATGACTGTTTGCTATCGGCAAGCTTTCAGATTATCGGATCCATTAGACAACTTAAACAAAACAAAGAATGCAAACAAACAAACATACATAGCCAAGAAACTTGACGTTTCATTTATACGGCAGACTTTACAAGACATTACCGTCGCCCGTTACCAAAATTATGCTTGACTGGATCTCAGGCACGCTTGTGGTATTAGCAAACACTATGTACTTTAATATTATTTCCAAAATTGTTCTCAAGGGGTGCTTAATACCTCTGTAAAGCCAGCGATGTTAACTGCCGACTTATTGAAACAACTGCACTTAAGGCACTTTTAAAAGCAAATGGCATGCTCTTGCGGTTTTAAGACAGTACTAAAGACAGTATTACAATTGAAGTTGAATGGCAAACATGAAAAAAAAAGGATATTGCCGAAACAACGGGTCGAAGAGAATCAGTTAAAAGTATGAATGACAATTTTTCAATAATAAAACAAAATAGAAAGAGAATGAAGTTGATAAGATATATTCCAGTCGCATTTCTCAGCCATTGAAAGCCACATTCAAAGAATTTCTTCACAATTCAATGGATATAAAAGGCCAGAAAATTAATGATAAAATGTATTCTTGGAGTAAGGCATCATTGGTCATAAAAACAGATTAAAACCACTATGATTCAGAAATTTTCTACTACCCTCAAAATCAAATTATGATACCGCAAAAACACTCATGGACACATGCACAAAACGAAATCGAAGGGATTCCTTTTCAGTAAGGAAAAAAAACCCCAGATAAAAAAATCCAAGATTTCGTACATGGAATTGTAGAAAAATAATAACTTAGGAATGTATACTTATTTACATCGCCTTCACTTTGAACTTCGCAAAATTAAAGTCCAGTCGAAATGTCATACTCTTTCGCCAAGAGAAATGTAGGTGTCACGAGAGAGCCTTTAACAAATGCAGGACTGCTGTACGAAGACGGATCAACTAAACCGCTCCTTATTGAAGTGTAACTTGACCTTGTCCTTATTGAATCGATTACATAACCGGTGCACCCTCGAAGATAACTTGCTGGGTCCGCACACGAAGACTCCAATGTCGGTTCTGCAGAGAACAGAAGCAGACAGCCGTGAGTGATATTTGTATTAGCAAAGATTAGCAGTAATCAATATTTATCGCTCTATTTTTATCTGAAAGCAGCTGTAGACTGTCAATTGTAACTTTTTTAAAGGCATTATTTAGCATTTTGCAGATGAAACAAAAGCCAAGCTGTAGTGCTTCAAAATAGTTCGAAAATGTGAGTTAGGGATAGAAATAACCACTGCAAAAATGGTAATCAATACAAAATGTGAACAATAGTTATGATAAAATTGTGTAAAGAATAAACCGTCTACAGTTATGGCTTATTGCAAAAGTAGTAATAGCTCACCACATTCTAGGCTTTATCGCAAAATTTTATATTGTAGAATGTTTTGTGACACAACTGACCTACACTTATGCATCAAATGTGATAACTTGAGCATTTATTAAAATCACTGCTCCCAATGGTTTATAAACAGTACCTTTAAGACTAAGAATTAACATGACGCGGGTATGCAAAAAAAAAAAAAATCAAGTCCAATTACAGTATCTCTTTGAGAATACACCACAACCAATATATTTTTCCTCGTGCAGTTCACTCACTTTGGATTACATAATGTGACGTCACTCAAAATGGCCGCCAAGTCGGGCCGTCCACTTGATATATGGCAGCACGTGATCGCCGAGCGACAATCTGATTGGTCCTGTTGAGTTTTGCGTTTGGAGGTGACGTGGAGTCGTAAATTAAAGAAGTCCGGTCGGTTCATCTGCCACAGCTGTGGAAAATATCGGGAAGGATGTGAAAAGTCATATAACATCTGAAAAGGAGACACTGCTGATGACACAGCGGAGAAGCAAAATGAAAATGAACTAAACTAAATATCATAGGAATGAGAGTATAAGTATTAATAATCTATCATTTTCTTGAAAGAGCTAGCAGAATTACTGAACCGCTTAAAGTCATCAAGTCATTCATTTTTTACTAAATTCTGTAGAGAGGAGATAAGCTCGAAAAATAATAATTTCTTAGAGTCGAAAAACAATAAGATAGCTTATCTGGCTCAGTTTCTTTTTCTCTCTATTTTCTATTTCTGTGTTGGTCGCCTTGGTTTCGTTTCCGGCAAGGACTTTTCAGTTTCAGCTTGTGTTCCACTTGTACACAAGTGAAATCATTATGGCAAAATAAAGTATCTTCACAGCAAAATATAAACAAGAACACATAAAAGAAATAGATATAATTACGTGTATAGTATACGCACATCATGTTTCATTGTATTTTAAGGTAATACAGGTGGAGGGACGGTTTGCTATCTATAAGCAATACGCTTGACTGGGATAACGGCCTCTGGACCGTTTGATCAATCTCTTTTCTTCTCTGTTAAGGTAGTGATAATGGGGGATACTTTTCACCATTCTTTCGGGCTGCTGTTAATTCATGTTCAGGCATCCTTTCTACACATTCAACACTGTTGGATTTCATGATATACTGTATAATGAGGAAAAAAACGAAGTTGAAAGTGAGATCTATGTGTCAAAGCAAACCTTGTACTGAAGTGAGTTGATGGTTTCAGCGAACCACTGAAAATGGTCTTCCTCTCGACAAATCCAGACAAAGTACAATCTTGACAGTTTCAGTCGACACAAATCCTCGCCATCCAGGCTCCTGGGGCACCAAAAAAAGAAAATAAAAGTGTTTTACCTCATTGGTCGTCGCATATTGATAATCAAGGCATTAAATAAGTAGCTTATTTAGGCATTGCTACTGTATAGATTACACAGCTAATTCATAATTCAAAGAATGCCTTCATACAGCTGTATTTCACTGCTGCTATACGTACAGAACTGTTCCGTATGTTTTGACCCACAAACCAGCTTACTTGAATACCCATTAGGTATATCCAGTTTCTCGCCTGAGATCTTGACATTAGGCACTGATATCAAGTCATCCATGCTTCCCCAAGAACCGACCGATGAATTAATTAGATAATTCATCAATTATTCAATAAATCAACCAATCCATCCATCCATCCATCAATCTATCGACAGATCAATCAATCAATCAATCAATCACTCAAAGTAATCAACCAATCAATCAATCAATCAATCAATCAATCAATCAATCAATCAATCAATCAATCAATCAATCAATCAGTCAATTCATGTATGTACTCATTTACGAACTACTGTCATCCATTTACAATATTACTCATCACGACAGCATCCAAGCAACATACAAGCATCATCTACTAGTATCTATCTTTTTATTTATCTCTATATATACACAAATACATGTATGTGTATTTTGAACGCAAATGAGTTGCTCAATTGGCAGGTAATGTATTCATCATCCGATCAAATAACTGTATGACACCAACTGAAAAAAAAGATACTCTCAGACAATCGGCCTTTCCAGTAATCTAATAAAAACACTTACTGTAGGTGATGTAGCATCGCCGCAAACGGTGTCACGCCGATGCCCCCGGCGATGCAGACGCTGACCCGATACCTCAACACATCCTCACTGGCGCTGCCCAGAGGGCCGTCCACCTGAAGTCTGCAAAGAAAAGAGGGATGAAAGAATACCAAATATTGTCGTATATCTCAACTGAATTGAATTGAATTGAATTGAATTGAATTGAATTGAATTGAATTGAATTGAAATGAATTGAATTGCTTGAATTTGAATTGATTGACCTGTTCCACAGCAAAATACGATACCAACTGACCAATACTTGACAAAGTAGGATAGTATTAGTATCATCGAGATTTCGTACCAAACATAGAAATTAATTACAAAAGTAGGTAGACGCAATGTTGGATGGGTAGGTAAGTTCAACAAGGCTGATTTAAAAAGAATCTAAAGCTTGAAGTCCATACGAAAGAAACTGAAATACTAGTACGACGGAACCAAGTAAAAAGAAAAAAAAAGTGAGCAATGCCTATACAAAGTCATGAGTACAACTAAAGATTAGGTTAAAAAAAGACCTGGCAGTAATTTTCCGGTTTTTATTTGGAAAAGGTGGGGTATGAACCGAAGGCAAAACTTGTACTCTAAAATCTCTTGAATCCTAAAAGTAACGCAATGCTCGATCGTGAAACCGGTTCTGGCTGAGGATACGAATTTGGTACAAATCTACTGCCAACATAAGTCAACATCAATGGCATCTACCAACGTCAGCAAACGTTTCGATTCACTGCCTTACAACGAAGAGCTACATTCACGTAATTTTCTTTCAGTCAATCATACCTTGGAAATCATACCTTGGAAGTGGGCTTAAAGTTATACCAAACATATTTCCCTCTCTGCGCCAATAAAGATGATTAATTTTTGTGTGACAGGCTTTGTGCAGCTGGAGTATATGGACAGTTGAAAACTTCATCAGGGTTATAGTCATCTATCTTACCGGACCTTGCCCAAATTTCCTTAGATAATTATGTTTTGACATTGTTGATTGCAGTGTTCTCTACTACATATGATAGTAAACAGTTCCATTCCGATATCACTCATTGAGAAAAAGATGATTGCCTCAACCTTGTATTGACATGCTTCTTCAAAATCTTCAATCGATATCCTCTTGTTCGGCTGCCAGTTTAAAAGTCAAAGAAATCAGTTCACTGGAGAGCATAATCATAATTATGCCCTGCACAATTTTACAGGTGTGTATCATGTCTGATCTATGACGTCTGTAGGCCAGTAAATCAAATCAACCAAATGATAAATGGTGAAAAAAGGACAAAAACAACATAAATTTAATGTATCGTAATGAGTTAAAAGTTTGCATCTCATACCTTGGGTATGCCACCGAGACGGTGTCGCCACTGAGCACACACGGACGATCTTTCAGCACCCTTTGGAGGGAATCTGTATGAAGATAGACAAAAGAGGGCGCAAATCTACCGCCATTTCAGATTCATACAGAGACGACTAGACAGTAATGTTGTAGATAAAATATGTTTGTGTAGTTGTGTCTTTGTGTGTGATCTTTGAAAGACGGATGGGCAAACCCTGATCTTGGACAACCCCACGATTACTGAAGGCCATTACACCAGACTGTTTTACATGCAATAAATTGATACTGCATGGCTGCACTGATAATGATGATTATAATCATGATGACAACCATTATCATAATCGTTATCATCACCCGTAAATTAAATTCAATCAAATTAAATTGAATTCAATTAAAATCATTCATTTTCCATATTGCAGGATATTTGTTTTGTTTACATGCAGTCAACATGATATACAATGCATTTCATATTTGACAACATTCAAATGACATGTACTGTAAGAATAAGAAAACCACGTAGAAAAAAACATATTTTATCAACATCAAGAATCAAATATAATTAGTATATCTTGGTATTATGTAAATTGCAAATGCAACTTATAACACTGAATTGATATTGGTAATTTACTTCAATGTTTTGAGGGTACGATGAAATAATACATGTGCAAAATTCTACAAATCATTTAATAACCGGATAAGATAAAGATATAATATTCGAAATCCCGCTGACACTTAAATGATAAACATTGAATAATTATAACAACTTAGGCTAGAAAACGAGGTTATCTACATTCTGAGGGCATAGTATTAAGTAATGATAACATGAGGCAAATCGAGTTGCAAGTACCGAGTCTATTTCATCTTGAGAGCATAATGATATACCCATTAGTTTCAGTTAATTCGTCAGTAATACAGGCATTGACAGGGCATTCTTTGGGTAACTGTACATTACCATGATTGCGTCATGCGTATCACGTACTTTAGGCTGCCAATCTATAATGTCATCGACACAGAATTTTGCAGGACCTGCTATCAAAAACAAAACAAAACAAAACAAAACAAAACAAAACAAAACAAAACAAAACAAAACAAATAAAACAAAACAACAAGAGTTACGTGATCTGTTTTTACCTGTCCAGTCTCCACAAACTTTTAGATGCAGACTCAGTGTCGGGTCACTCGCCGATGGGCACTGGATTTATGGAACAAAGATATTTGGGGGGAAATGAAATTATCAATCCGTTTAGGTACAGAATCATCCAGCACATAAATCTTAGCATAATTCTTCCATAGAGCAAAAAAGTCGTAGATGTGATGTTCGTTTAGCCTTTCATTTTTCAGAAAATGATGATACGTCAGCTCGTACTAGCAGGACAATACAGTCTGCGGTTGGTGGAAATCTTGTGTTTGGACAAAATGTCTTTAAACTACAATGAATCGCATTAACCTGAAGTCTTTCACTACTTTAAACAAGCAACCCGATATTAATCTAACAATATATTTGAGATAATCGATATGCTTTGTGGTTCCATTTTATCATCACAGCGCCCAGAACCTCGGGGCTCTATCCCATGCACTTTCTACATTATTCTTGTTATTCGTTCATTGATACTTAAAAATGATATTTATGGTTGTGCAAAAATAGTTCCGCATGTTTCACACATGCCTCCGAGCGACAGCAATCCATACTGCATTGCCATCCGAGACCAGCATTGAGCACTTTCCTTTCCTTATTATCTCCTGCGCCATTACTAAAGGTAATATGCATGCATTTGTGTTGTATTTTGTACTGTTTTTCTGTATTGTCTTGTTTCTTGGTAAGAGAAAGATAAATGAATGAAAAATATAGATAGGTAGATAGATAAATGAACAATATAGATAGGTAGATAGATAAATGAACAAATCAATAAATTGACAATGACAATAATGATATTATTACAAATTTCAGTGATAATAATAAATGACATTAAATGTGGTTTTTATTTTGATAGTCAGGCATCATCACTTTTGAAATTTACTTTGAATCACGCTCGATTGGGACATATAAAATAAAGTTAAACTGAAGAAAGGATGTTAAGCATATAGCATGAATACTCACTGATGTTATGGTAAAGGGATGCCATTCCAGATGTGAGACGGCTGGACAGTTGAGAAGGATGTACTGTAGAATGAAATAACACCTTGCAATTAGAATATAATATATCATTTTGTCACTTGTTCAAGATGATCATTCAGAGGTACTTGTAAATATTGTACGTATATCTATCTCTATCCATCCATCCATCCATCCATCTATCTATCTATCTATCTATCTATCTATCTATCTATCTATGTTTTCTCTCTCTATCTATATAAAATATACATACATACATACATACAGTCGATATGTAAACATGCATATAGGCAATAATGTAAAGATATTATTTGAAGAATTTGTCGAAATCTGTTGAAAACATTAAAAATAATTAGAATATATTACGTGATAATTCTTATGTTACCATTACCAGTGCAACAAAATTGAAAACATATATTTTTGTCTAGCTGATGATGACAATGACATCGCTTGAAAAACAAAACAAAACGAAACTGCCGTTTATTTGCTTTTGCATCCAAATTCTTCATTTGTGCATAATATGATTCTATATAGAATAAAGATTCTAGAATAAAGATAAGGATTAATGTACATTAATGACTTTCTTTAAAAATGTCTGCTTTCAGCATACATTATGAGGAAAAACTAAACCGCATGATATTGTGTTAGTGACAAATCACCATTCTGAACGCACTGGAAAAACGGTAAAAGAAAACACAATAAGTAAGATGTTTTACAACGATATGCAAGAAATGACGTATGCACCTTACGAACAGCTATATTGATACGACCGGGGTATTTTTAAAACAACAAGATACTGATTGATATCTCTCCAGTGTGTCTGAGTACATACTTATACCTAGAGGACAAGGAGACTGCTGTGATAAATGATTTTATTGTAACTTTGACAATGCCAACAGAATGGTATAAACTGCAGTGCATACTCAAATTCCTTACTTGCCCTGGTCGTGCACTGAAATTCTCGACCCTCAGGCGCAGCTCCATGACGTCACCTGGATGAAAACGAACCGTTTCTATGGCAACGAGCCGGCGTGATTTCAGCCACCTCCACGCTCGTTCGACCAAGTACAAGAGACCGGGAAGGAGAAGAAAACGCCACGTCTGTGACAGTGGTAAGAAAGATCAGACCCCTTATTGAGTCTTGGAGATTAATGAGGGACGGGGAGGGGGATGCTAGATCTTTTTTTTTTTTTAATCTGATGCTATGCAAATTTGAAGCTGTGATTTTGTTTCCTGTCCAGACAGCGGATGTAACTATCTCGTAAAAGGGCAAGTTAACAAAATTCTTTGAATTCTGGCACTTTCCTCAGCTCGGCTGAGCTATTCAGATCTTTAGCCTTAAAGGGGAAGGCTAGTAACTGATCAGTGGGAATCAGTGGAAATGCTTGGAGATGATTGTTCCAATCCTTATGGGATTCATTCAAGAGTTCATTGTTTATCTATTGTTGTGTGAAAATGATTTGCTTCAGAATGGTCTCATATTCAAGTAATGTGCAGTTTAATGCTTCCAGGTTAGCGTCCCTGGTCAGTGACGGGGCATTAATCTGCACATTACTTGAATATGAGACCGTTCTGAAGCAAATCATTTTCACACAACAATAGATATACAATGAACTCTTCAATGAATCCCATAAGGATTGGAACAATCATCTCCCAGCATTTCCACTGATTCCCACTGATCAGTTACTAGCCTTCCCCTTTAAAAGCAATCGCTCTCCACCTTTTCACTCTTAAAAGTCTCTTTAAAATCATCATCTCCTTTCCAGTTGAGAGAGACTAATATGCGCCAACTTTAAAACGCACAGCTTCCAGCACGTCGACAAATAAAGTATACATAGGGGGACGTTTCTCTTAGATTTCCCTGAAATGTCTCAGTGCTTAACCCATTGCTTACGGAAACCTTATCCTGAGGAATATCTGCCTGGATTTAAGAACCTTGTATATAATTCTTTATGTAGCGAGTTAAATCCACATCTCTGTTTACCCCTGGGTTAGGACCAGAAAGCTCACTAGGATGGAGGTGGATGTCCCACGATCACTGTGTTTTACTCAACGATGACTTCAGTATCAAGGAAGCAGTAGAAGTATAAAGGGGGTTATTGTATGGGTAGCGCCCACACAAACGTACAAATGCCGGTGCTTTTTATGACTATACATTGACAATTCTTACACAGCCTTCTGCTGGATTTCTATATTTTTCGGGAGATACAAGTACGCTTTATCTATCACACTTTTCACACTTTTTCCTAACGCAGTTTCTGCTCAACTAATGTCATTCAAAGATTTCAGTGGAATTGTTGCCCCCCCCCCCCCCCCCCCCCAGGAAATTCCGTGATGAATATCACTCTACAATCTTCAAGGCATGGACATGATAAAACCGGTGTGCTTACTCGAGATGTATGCGAGGTAAAGGCGGGTTTCTCTTGGCAAATTGTTGAGGAGTTGGTTGCGCCAGCTTCGGCTTGCGGATCGAATTCCGGTTCCGGTTCCGGTTCCGGTTGCCATAGTGACATCGACTCGGCAAGCGGTTCATCCGGATAGATGCAACCAGGAACATGTCTATCTGTGTTGCACTGTTCCTTTAGGATACCTCTGTGGGAAGAAGAAGAACAATAAGAAGAGCAATAAGAAGGAGGAGGAGGATCGAGGAGGAGGAGGAGATGACGAAAAAGTACGAGAAGACGAAGGAGAAAAAAGAAGAAATAGTAAAGAAGGATTGAGAATGTCACGAAAAAAAAGTAGTAATAAGAAGAAAGGGGTGGAGAAGAAGAAAAGTTAGGCCAAATGTATGTAATCATCTCGCTGCCTTAGAAAATAATGCACGAGTCTTAAATCAAAGCTTTCCTACGCTCTGCCCACCCCCTCTCTCTCTCCCTCCCTCCCTCTCCCCCCCCCCCCCCCTCTCTCTCTCTCTTTCACTTCCTCTCTCTCCACAACAGCCCAGTGTTTCGAACTGTGCTATACCGAGCTATGGGCTGGATGTTGTTAAAGGGATGGTATAGTTTTGGTTGAGATGGGGGATTCAGGTTTTAACAGTTTGCGAGATAATTAGAAACCACTTATAATAACATGTAATATCAAAGAGCAAACAATTCTGAGAGGAATTCAAAGTTTATTTGATGAAAATCGGTTTTGAAATGACTGAGATATCTAAAACCAAAATAAAACAAAGACGTCCTAATAAAAGATGGGTCCCACCTTTTATTACGACCTTTTTGTTTTTGGATATCTCAACCTTTTCAAAACCGATTTTCATCGAATAAACTTTTAATTTCTCTTAGGATCGTATGCTCTTTTATATTTCATTAAAAAAAGGTTTCTGATTAGCTCGCAAAAACTTAAAAACTTGAATCCCTATCTCAACCGAAACTATGCCATCCATGTAAGCAATGTCTATGGAGAAAAATCACCTAAGAACAGAGGGGGGAAATATGAAAAACTTCAAAATGAAGAAAAAAAAAATGAAATAGAAATTAATCGACAGGCATGAAATACGCCCCAAATCTCCTCCAAACAGACACGTCTCGATATGCAGACTAGCAGACAGCTGAACTTGACTACTGTACTTGTAATAATACACAGATACTCGATTTTACTTCCGCATTTCAATAGTCACCTCTGTACCACCCCGCCGTAGATCGAAACCAGATGGAATTTCGGTCAAAGAACCCCCCCCCTTCCCCCAATCCCCACCCATTTATACGACTACTGCATTACCCATTTGATTTTAATTACGAGAGCCAAGTGCGTCTCCCCTACCGGGTTCATGGGTGGTAGGCAAACGGTTTCTCCAGGGCCCAAAGTGCTTGCTAATAATTTTAGGGGGGTCATGGTCAAATGGGTCGCCAAATCCTGCATTTTGCCCCAGAAACACGAGGCGTCAAGGGCATAAGGGTGTATATATATATATATATATATATATATATATATATACTACATGTATGTATAATATTAGTTCGGAGAGACATAAAAATATACATCATATATATAGGCCTTACATAAATATATATGATATATACCCTATTTACTATATTTGTTGTATTTGTTTGGAAAACTAAAAAAAAAAAGACATATGGACACACTGACAAAGCTTCGTTTACTTCGCTGCTCATGAAATCAGATATCAAGAAAAAAAAAAGAATTGATAGCCGGAAGGTTTATGTTACTTCATTGACAAACTAGTACTGAGATTTTTTTTTTAATTCTGGTGCATAATGTGTTGCTCCAGCTTCCTTCATTGTTCTGAAAATATCATCTTGGGAGAAAAATTACCACCATTCGTTACACTTGCTTCCACGCCTCCCTCCTGAAAGCTGACAAGAATGTTTTCAACACATCGGATTCATCCAGGGATGGTCCCCGGAAAGTGACAGACACGAATGTTATTGAAATCGATGTTACCATGGCAACGAGCGTCCGAAACCAACATGGAATGCAGGGCGCCCCCTCAAAACGCTAATGCTCTCCAGCGAGACAAGATAGAAATGGAATGTGTGTCTCATTGAGCACGTCGAGTGTCAGTATGAAGTCCCAGCTATCGATATCTTGTTGTACGGAAAGGAAATTGATAGAGACGCTGTCGTCTGCTCTTACCCCAGTGGATGGCAGACGAGCAAAATAAAGAAGACCAGAAAGGCACGGTGGGAGAACCAGAATACGTTGTGTCTGCGACGTCTGGAAAAAATATTGAAAATATCCGAGTGATGACGCATAGGGTAAGCTGCAAGCAATACCTCTGTCGATGCCGAAGAGAAAAGTGTATCAAATATTATCTCGTTCCACTTAGAAGGTAAATACACATACCCATAATTGGAAGGACTAACAAAGAGCACACAAAGAAAATAGAATCAAAGAACTTACGGAATCTTTTCTGATTAGCTACAGGTGCACTCTGCAAAAGGCTACAGACTTTTGGACATATGCAAACCAATTTTCAGGAAGTGCTATATGGTCTCTTAAGAGTACATCCCGCACTTAAACTGAAACAAATTAAACAAATGCTTCAGTTGTAATGATTTCAATATAAGAATAGATGGCACGCCGTGATGACGGGAAGAAACCATAACTCAGAGAGTACATAAAAAATGCTATGTTTTTGACGACGATAATCAAATGATGTCTACAGAAAGGGATTACATTCTGTCATAAATGGCATATTGCATAATTCCGCCCAATATAAAGACGAATTTATGAAATCAAGTAATTTCCTATACGTGAACTTTTCTTTGCATATAGTGATGTTATTGACTACGAAGTAAACAATTTGTCTGTCATTTTCTTTACCTTGCTGAAAAAACCCAAACAAACAAATAAACTAATATCATGATATTTTCATCAAACTATGTGAATGTTTCAAGACAGAAAGAACCATAGAATTACCATGATTGACCTGAATTGCTTACCGGAAGTGAGGTAGTGACGTAACAAATATAAGCAAAAGGATAAGTAGCATACAGGAACCCGTAATGCCGGCAACTGGAAGAGGACAAAAAGGAAACAAAGAAAGAATGAATGAATGAATAAAAAAAAAGAAAACAGACAGTGCAAAAGTCTAAATCGCAAGGTTGCGAGGAAGCCGCGAATTGAAAACTCCAACCCTGTCATATGACTGCGAATTCCGATCAGATCAAGCAAGTGCAAACCAGCTACTCCTAACAGCGGCAGGATGATATATAAATAAATAAATAAATAAATAAATATATATATATATATATATATATATATATATATATATATATATATATATGTATATGTATATATATATATATATATATATATATATATTATATATATATATATATATATATATATATATATATATATATGTGTGTGTGTGTGTGTGTGTTTGTGTGCGTGTGTGTACAACGAACAACGATATGAGGAAAATATGAAGAGAATTCCACAAAAATTAATTTTTAATTGAAAAGTATACATTCCTTCGATTTGTACTGACATGTCAAGTGTTATATCATTCTCCCGCATTCTGCAAGAGGTAAATCAGCTGCTCTGTCATTTAATAGAGAAGTGAAAATATGTCGAATTTTCTTCATATTTTCTTGATGTCATTGTCAATACGTGACGTCACGAACTGTAGTAGTCGTCTCATCTGGCGATGGCTGAACCAAAGGATTGTCCGATTTTTCTCAAACTACGCTGGCGTGTTTCACTAATATCTCTGCATTTCCTCAATTTTCACATGATATAATATAATTCTATTATGTGACTTTCAATGTGATTTGCTGTTTATAAAAGAATCATAATTTCCAGTCGAGGTTGAATTTGCTGATATTAGATTGAAAGAAATACCTAGATCATAGCCATCTCATGTAATAAGCAAGTATTGAAAGAGTGTGCAACCTTGATTTTCTGCCTAATCTAATTAGCCCCCTCATATTCACAAGGCTAATGATAAGACTAAACAGTGTCGCATCAAGCTATATGGGTGAGATTTCTAGAAGCAGGCATCAAAACAGGGTCCCCACAGACTTGGGTATTTTGTGGTTTCAGTGATCCACTTGTAACTCAGCGTCCCCTCGATGTGCATGCTGGGATACAACTACGTCATCCCAGGTGCGCTACAGAATAAATAGTTTCTTTTCTTTTCCCTTTTCTTTTTCTTTTTGGCAATTAACGTTTCGTTGACATATTGCAATTATTTCAAATATGTAGTCATAAAGGCAATTTTCAGGGGCGGTTTCTCCAGAAGTATTTGGTCCAAAAAGAGAAAAGCATATAGAGAAAGAGATTTTGCCCAGCAAGGGGGCAGAAATTCTAGCAGCTGCAAATAATGATTTTGTGGAGTTATTGTGCCGCGGTTATCCCTAATACCCCGTCGATTCCAATAATGGATGTTTCATGCTTGTGAAGGAACAGGTGACACCCACCTGAACTCTCGACTCATTTTCCATTTCGCCATTTGGGATTCTGAAAATGTGGGTAATATTTAAAAATATATATGCCACCTCATGCTCCCTTACATGACAAGGCATGCAGCGAATAAAGCGATTGACGCAATTTCATTTCGGATAACAGTTTGTTTTCGTTTAAATTCGTAATGTTACCAGCGTGAAATAGATCATTGCTATACACTTGTACACGAGATGTGCTATTTTCCACATTATCTTTGTCACACGTTATGTGTTCATTGCCAAGCAATCTTTTGTTCATGTTTGCTGACGTTCAAACCCGTTAATTTCTGCATTATCATGTGCAATATTTGCAGCCGTAAACTGATTAGCTTCCCTCCCGGTGAAAAAATAGTCGAGCAAACGATGCATATATTGTAGCATCTCTCTCAATGATCTTCCAAACTGTATGTGTGCTTATTAATGCATAATATTGCAGAATTCCAACATTCCACAGCATGAATTATCATAACATTTTGTCACTTACCTGTTGAAAAAAGAACTGTGCAAGGATTCTGAAATGAAACAAATGAAGAAAAAAGGAACAAGTTAAATTTGCAGACTCCTACAATGAAAAAAATGTCACACATGCGCAATGTGAAGGAGAAACGGATTATTTTGCCTTTTTTAAGCTGTCCCATTTTGATCATTTTTGTATCAAGAAAGAATCAAACTCTCTCATTGAAGTTTCAACATCAAACACCATTAACAACATACATATAAACACACAAACACGCTAACATGATTACAGAGTGTCATAATTAAATGCCTGGAATAGTATGCTTTAATATACATGATATCTGGAATTTTTCAACCAAACGCCTCTGCCTACCTGTCCAGGAAAGGTAGCCACATTTACGTCCGGAACGTTGGCGTTGAATCCTTGAGAAAACCTTATCGCGTTGATGGCGTGCGCGGCGCAGTGCACAACTGAAAGATGAAAGGCAGAGTCAGTATAGAAGAGAATTTGAAAAGCTGCCACCAATATTCCATTTACCAGCGTTTGTATTAGTCAATTTGAAAGTTTTTTAATGATTATTTCAAGAAATTCAGTTACACCAGAGGCTAATCTTATACTTTTCACGTCCACATGAAGTAGTCAAGTTAAGGAAAAGTCCTTCATGTCTAATGAATGTCATATTCTCAATTTGTCTTATAATGCAATCTTTCTTCTTTATACAAATGTAGTTTCATAAGCATAAACTAACACTGCATCATGCATTTGACCAAGGAAACCATTTGGGGTGATGTTCGCTATTTCGAAGATTCGTTAATCCAAAAATGAAATTAGGTTCGTTATTTCGAAACACACAAATTTCGTATACCAGATGCTCGTTAATCCGGAAATGAAATAAGGTTCGTTAATCAGAACATTATGATTTGTGGCGTTATTCCAAAAATTCGTTAATTCGAAAATGAAAATAATGAGGTTCGTTACTCCGAAGGTAATTCGTTGATGCAAAAAAATGAAAAAAAAAAAGGTGCGTGATAAGCGAAACTTCCGAATTGCGTACCTTATTTTGTTGTCGGATTAACAAAACTTAAGAATAACGAATCTTTCTTTCTTTTCTGAATTTTGGATCAACGAACCTTCAGAGCAACGAACCTTTGGAATAATGAACGTTCGAAGTAACATACGTTATTTCATTTTCGGAATTACAAACCTTCGGAATAACGAACTGTAACCCAAGGAAACAGGGTGGTTTCACAAAACTCAAAACTGGAACGGTGTGATGGAATAGAGTCGTTCACCTACCAGTGGCTACACAGACGCATGCTGCAAACAGGACATGTGTGAATCGGTAATGATCCAGCCATCTGCGAAGTGTACGCCCTGACTGAGGAAGAAATAACCGTGGACTATAGTACATCTACAAAGTAGCGTCGTAACGATTATATTGACAAAAATACTAAGTGACAAAATATTTCATCATTGCCTTTGAAACTGTATAATACCTAATAAGAATGCATACTAGTTTTACCCAGAATAGCCTCTCTTTAGCTCTGTTCTCCCAGAGGTACACACAGAGAAATTAGGGTTCTATTAGGGTTCTTATTTTCACCCTACGAGCAAATCTAACTAAGTGGCACCTTATAGGGTTCGGGATGGATGTAGGGGTGCAAATCCGAACCCTAAAGGGAGCCAAGTCTTAAGGGTTCGAATTTGGAACCATTCCATAGTCTTTCCCGAAAGCTGACATGTGGGTGTTGAATGGTGTTTGCTTAAAATGCCACACTATTTTTAGATATTATCGTATATTTTTATTTGAAAATATAACTACACGTTGTTAAAGAGTAACAGTGTCATCAGTAATACTGTACTAAAAAAATTACTACTTGAATTAAATATTTGTTTTTTTTTCTTCTCGCACCGGGATCAAGAATATCATTTCAATGACGTTATCATAGAGAGAAAGCAAACGAGTACAAGTACACGTATCATGCGTGCACGCGTGGACCGTTGAGCACTTGGTCAATGGCATACCAGCTAAAATCGCATGCGCACGCCACGCCGTAGGTCGCGCGGTATACGTACGTGCATACTACTGACGTTCCTCGTTTGAAATGGACAGACGACCGTGAGGTTGGGATGATGAATTAATCTTTTTGATGAGCCAAACGTTGTGAGTAGATAATTTTATTGTAATTCCGTTGAAAATATTTCACAGTAATCGATTATGATATGTGTGAATTATGCTCATAGAATGCTGAGTGGTGAAAACTGATGCGAAAGAGTTGTATCGAGGTACATGTGTACTGACATGTCAGAAGTGCGATCATACATACAGTAAAGCATAGCGAATAAGTCAATGAAAGTGCACGGTAATACAGAAAGCCTCAACCAAGGTACTAACTACGACCAACAGCCCCATACGCATAGTGTAATTACGCTATGCGTATGGGGCTGCTGGACGCAGTTACCAAGGTACGTACGTAAATAGGTGACCGGATATAGTCGCATCATTTTCGTTAATGGGAATTATTACGTTTGAGCCGAGTTGAGGCTCAGTTGGATACTGGTTTCTGTGAAGTTGACAGAAAGAACGATGTAGGCATGTATGATGTGCCTAATGAAGAAAAATAGTGTTCCTGGTTCATTTAGGAGAATTTAAGACATGTATGAAGATTAAAGTCAGAAAACTTAGGTTGGCCTTGACTCCTTGTTGTCTATCAATGAAAATAGAATGTGTGTTATAAATTATCAATGCCATAGTCACAGAGCACAAGCAATGATACACGATATGTGAATTTAGATGATATCCACTGGAGAAGTTGCATGTGCTAGACATGACATAAAATAAGTCACACAAACAAGGTACGGTATGTAAACGGTAAATCACTTCAGAAGTACAACTACTTGATCCCATACTTTAGCAGGTAGATATTCCAATATTGATTGTATGTTGAACTTTGCTTTATTCAATTACAGGTTGAACCTTGCTGATCCATGCTGATGCATGGTGTTAGCTTGGTCTCATACTGGGCCAAAGGGACCTGTGTTTGATCATTTATCATCGAGTTCACTATGCATCAAGTTCAATAATGGTCTTCAGGATGAGTGATGCAAGTCAACCTCGAGAGACTGGTGAGCCATATAGGATGCCAGAGCTGGAGATGGAAGATGTTCAGGATGTCAATCCTGGTTCCTCGGTGAGTCAGTGTGGAAGCCGTGCCAGTTCTTCTGAGAGTGATGGCCAGAAGGGCATACTATTTGGCAGCTGAAGCAGCTGCCATAGAAACGCATGAAAAACTAGAGCTCGAGGAGTTTCGACTTATGCAGCGTAAGATGAGATTAGCTATGAAGACCAAGCTGCAGGTTGCTGAAGCAGAGGAGCAGATATACCTTGACTACGAGAACAAGAAGTTGGGAGTCGGCTTTCCTGTGAAAGCAGAGGATGAAACCTTGCTGTACCCAACTGAATGCGCCAACCAACCAGTACACACGAGTACACCGATTTCCCTGACTAGAGAAGTAGCAAAAAAGTTATTTTCAAATTTTCTTTGACTTTTAGCAGATATAGTCCAAAAGCCAATAAGATCATCAGCATCATGTAGTATCCCTGAACCAGGTTTGATGAAAGCCCATCAATTTTTCCGTAGATACATCCGTACAGACCGGGAGACAGACAAGCAACCTGAAAACATATGCCTCCGGCACCATTCAGGGCGGAGGCATAATAATGAGACTCCTATATGTCATGTATGTTTAAACCATATAAAATTTGAGACGGGTCACATTGAATCCCCCCCCCCCCCCCATAGAATTGCTAAACACCACGGCTCTAGAAACATCTTTCCATTTTAATCCAGAAAGTAATCACCTCCCTGTTTTTAGCCGAGGGTGAGCATAAAGCCACTCCATGAAATGAAGATTAGCATTTTTTTTTTTGCAAAATATATGTGAAAATGTCTAATTTCATAGATAACGATAACTATTTATTCTGTCTTCTAAACTGTTGTCAGGTTATTCCCTTTCTTAGAATGCACTGGCCTTGAATATTTACAAGAATACTCTGAAGAAATATATAATAGAAAAATACAAGAGAACGAACTTGCAAATTACAAATTTAAACACAACCTAAAGAGAACTTGACTTCTATTCACTTTTATCTTCTTTTTTTTTTTTTGGGGGGGGGGGAGGGTGGATTATGGATGAAAATATGAATCTGCTAATGGATATGAAATACTCAAAGTATGCTTTCCATTGTATTTCATACTAGATGGGGTTAGTTTGTATTGTTCATATTTTAGTTATTTCTTCACCATCGATAGCCTCAGTGCTTCAACAACACATGCACACTTTGAATTGATTGTCTAAGTAGGGAACAAAAAAAAAATTTAAGTCGCCTGCTGTTTTTTGTAGTAGACAGCCACACAATGTATGTCAATTTTGGGCAATCTCTGGCAATGCAATGTCATAAGTGGAGTAGCTTTGTGACACTTGACAAAAGCATGATTTTCTCACAAACCCTTTATATATATAAGGATTGAAAAATAGAGTTTGTTCCAAAACCTGAGAAAACTCAACATATCATATCTACTTTTTTTTTTGCATATAAAAGAACACCGGACTTCACTCTTTAAGAAGGCAGAAACTATTATCATTGCCCTTACATACGTCAGTGACTTGTCGAGGAAATGTGCATGTTTTTCCTAAAAGAAAAAAAAATGTGAAATTCTCTTTAGGTTTTACTTGAATTGTTCTACGCATGTGACATCATAAACTCTTCACACTCTGCTGCGACTGCACAAATGATTTAAAGATTATTAACTTTTGAACTGAATGTCCGCTTTTCTAATAGTATAAGCCAGTTCGGGGTACCAGTTTGAGCATGTGCAGAAAAAGGTTATTTGTACCGAGAGACAGGTTGTTTTTTTAATTTCACTGAGATAAGCATCTGTAATGCTAGGATTATTCATGGAATCCTTATAAATGATGCCTGCCAGTACATCCACTTGACAGCAAGCCTGGTATTTGGCAATGTTAACACACAATTTTTTTTTAAACATTTTCAAAACAGCACTTAATAAAATAGATGATTCCCTAAGTGTTGATTGACGAACCATGCTGGTCACTTCATCTACACTGGTTAGGTTCATTCTTTGTTTGAATATGAGTTCCATAAATGGCTATGGTGGGCAAGCTGCTGCATTATGTCACTTTGAATTGAGTGAAGTGCCTAACCAACTGAGAAAAATGAAAGGTCATTTGTACACATGAGCTATCTCCGGACTGGCTTATTGCTGCGCATTCACTCAATCCACATGTAGGTCTATATGAAGGTGGACTTGCCCTCTAACTCTGATTATAATTTTAAGATTTCTTTAAGTAGGTTGTATAAAGTGCTGATATATTTGTGTAAGGTTTGGTGAAAATTAAGTGTTAAAATGATTGGAAGAGTTGTGAGACTGTAACATCAACACTTGAGGTATTACTCATGCATGATCATAAATCTCTGTAAAATATTGATGGTAATAGTAATAATGATAATGATAATAATAATAATAATAATGATAATAGTAATAACAATATATTTTGTTCCTGATCATTATGCTTGTGATGGTGCCAATACCAATACCTGCTTTATAAATGTGAAAAATGGACTGCTCTTTACAATATTTTGAATGTTGGGGCTAAAGTGCATACATTGTGTAATTATATTTATGGTCTACTGAGTACAATGTGCTTCTTGTTTCCATCGCTTGAAAACAAAAAACCAATGTATCAAAAAAAAAAATCGTTTTTAAACTTGTCTCACAAGACATATTCCTTCCTCTTTATGTCCAGTTTGTCATACCACTGATTGGTTAACCTTATTTTCCCTTTCTGAGGTAACATTTTCTGTGGAATTGTTAATGTTAATTTGATGCAATGAAAAGTGTTTTCAGATGTGCTATTCTACCCGAGATTTATAACTGGGACATATCTTTAGCTGTGTGCATAAAAAAGTAACCAAATTTAGATGTGCATTCTTCATTTTTTGATTCTTTTTTTCACCTTTCTTATCATTGGTGTAATTGTATATGAAAAACAAAATGTGAAGTATACTAATTGTATAATGGGGCACATTCGCAAGCTCTCAAGTTTGGAATTGGATGGAATATGTCAGTACAAGTAGTGAGTTTCAAATATATATGACAGAACTTTGCCATACCCTTCATTGTTTTGGCAATAACTTGTGTACGAGAAATCAGAGTTGACATATCCCTGTTGATGTCTAAGAGTGTCATAAAGGTGCTTTTGATTACCGTAAGATGTACCGGTAAATTCAAGGTATATATCTATGATCCATTCTAGAAGTAGAAGGACAATGTGAAAGATATTTGTCACATAGTTTACTATTACTCTGCACAAGTTTCAGGGATTTTTTAAATAAGAATTAGTGCTTTTTGTCAATGTGGTAACTTCCTTTAAAAGAAGAAAAAGTAATCATTTGATGGAAAGAACGAATATTTTTCTTCTTATTCAATGTACTGACCAAAGTTCATACATTTTTGATTTACATTGCCCTTTTTATGACAAAATATGCATCTCGTATGAGAATTTGTAGAAATACAATGTATATTTGATGTTCACTTTAAAGTAAACCATGAAAAAGAAAATCGCTGTTAACTTGTCCCTCTTCCATGAGACATATATTAAAATGTTAATAATTCATATGTCAGATGCACTGTATTCATCATGTTTATGTTCTATTTGTTGTTAAATTGAAGTCTCTGACTTCAGTTTTCGAAAGATTGTGGATTTAATTGACTGAGAAACTGTGTGTAAATCTATGCATGCTATTTTGCTTCATGTCTGGAGTGTTACCTTAGGTAATTGTTTGTGAAGTCAGTGAAGGCATCCAGTATATAATTATTTTGGTTTTAAAAAAAGGTTATAATTTTCACCATATGGGGTGCAGAAAGGTAACCCTATACAGAGACGTGTGCAAATTGTATTGCATCCTATACTGCGGTGACTTTATCACCCCATAGGGTGCAAAATTACAACAATAACAGTATGAACCATAATGGGTGCAGGTATGAGGTGCAGAAGGGGAACCCTGTATAGAGGTCCATATTTGCACCTTATAGGGTGTTGAATATAGGGTGCTAAATAAGAACCCCCAAAAATAGAACCCTAAATGGAGCCGCTGGTGTTACAATGATATGAACCCGAAAGGGTGCAAACTTGCACCTGAATTTTTGTTCACCCTACGGGGAGCACAAAGGGAACCCAATGGAGGGGTGCAAATATGCACCATATATGGTGTTAAATATAGGGTGCTAAATAAGCACCCCCAAAAATAGAACCCTAAATGGAGCCGCTGGTGTTACAACGATATGAACCCTATTGGGTGCAGAAAGGGAACCCAATGGAGGGGTGCAAATATGCACCATATATGGTGATAAATATAGGGTGCTAAATAAGCACCCCCAAAAATAGAACCCTAAATGGAGCCGCTGGTGTTACAACGATATGCACCCTCTAGGGTGCAAATTAGAACCGTAATTTCTCTGTGTGTAACTCGGGAACTGAGGTGCCGCGAATGAGACACTGGACTCTCAGTTAGGAGTTTCAGGGTTTAAATCCCCCTGTGGGATTGGATAGGGTGCTTTACCCGCGATGTCCCTCATAACCAAGGTGTATAAATGGGTATAGGATCCTATATACTTGTCAATGCTATATAATTCGATGATATTGTTGAAAAGTATTGTCAGTTATCAATAACGTTGTTATTATTGTTATTATTATAATTTTCAATATCATTATCATCATCATCGTTATTATTTGGATTATTATCATTATTATTTTTATTATTATCATCATCCTCATCTTCATCATTACTACTGTTATTACTGCTACTACTACTGCTACTGATCATACTATTGACATTTTTAATATCATTATTATTGTCATCATCATTATATACTTTCCTCTGGCACATTAGGAAAAGAGGCAAGGCGTATACAAGTTTTGCTTTGCTTATTTTACCAAGCTTGATTGGCGTAGTCTGGCTCCCAGATGTTTACAGACTGGAAGTAGAAGTGCAGCACAGTTGAGATTCAAAATAGCAGCAGACGCACGGGATAAACACAGGGCGATCTGCCGAGGAAAGCACGAGCATGACTGGTGAGTGAGACTAGGTAGGGACCAGGTTACTCACATAGTTATGTTATAAGATAGTTCGATTATATGTATTTACCTTGCACAGGAAGGTAGGTAAATTGGGGTCTATATTATAAAGCTCTCTCTCAAAGTGGCATTTTGTTTTGTTTTGTTTTGTGGTGTTTTTTTTTTTTTGGGGGGGGGGGTGGGTTAGATTTCTTTCTGATTTGGTGCAGTTTTTAAGGGGAAATCCAGTCCAAATATAAGTTAATCTGATAAGAAAGAGTAAAATATTACGGTTCAACTTTATAATTTTGATCGAAATCGGATGAAAAATAAGGAAATTATGACATTTTGAAGTTTCGCTAATTTTGCAGGAAACAGTTCTTGAACAGTCAATAGTGATATGCAAATGGCATAGTGAATGTGTCATCTCCTCACAGCTTGCCATATAGTTTGTATATAAAATTTTGAAATTTCCAGTTTTTCATTTAAACGCAATTATGCCCGAGGCTCAAATCCTCATATATCTAACTGATCACTATTCTGAAGTTATTCAACCAGGAATAACATCTTGTTTAAGACTTCAATGACAGAAACATTGAATTTTCTTTTTTTTTTGTACACAATCAATGGAAAATTGTGAGGTTATGACATGGTTAGCTCACTCATTTGCATATTCATATCCACTATACAAGAACTGCTTTGCAGAAAGTAGAAAAAAATAAATTCATACCGTTGAACTCGTAAGATTTTACTCTTTTTTATCGGACTATAACTTATATTTGGACTGGATTTCCCCTTTAATGACTTTACACAAGTCTATCTAATCCTTCTACAATATAAGAAATGCAGTCGAATGAATGGTTTAGTTTTGGTTGAGATGGGGAGATGGGGGCTTTGTGTTACTTTGTTTTTGGATATCCCAGCCATTTCAAAACCGATTTTCATCAGATAAACTTTCAATTCCTCACAGAATTATACGCTCTTGAACATTTCATAAAGTGGATTCTAAGTATCTCGCAAAAAGTGAAAAGCTGAATCCTCACTTCAACCAATACTATACCATCCCTTTAAAGCTCCTGTTTTTCTCTAAAATTGGCATTTTGGGGGTAAATTTCTTTCTGATTTCGTGCAGTTTTAGTAACTTTACCCAAGTCTATCTAACCCTTCTACAATGATAAATGCAGTTAAATGGATGGTTTGGCTTTGTTTGGGATGGGGAATCAGATTTTAACTTTTATGCAAGATAATTAGAAACCACGTATATGAAATATTAAAGAGCATGCAATTCTAAGAGGAATTTAAAGTTTATTTGATGAAAATTGCTTTTGACATGGCTGAGATATTAAGAAACAAAGAGATCCCATGATAACAGGACCGATTTTCAGCAGATAAACTTTTAATTTCTCTTTGAATT